>NC_081349.1:28510899-28616344 GCF_029784015.1 Lycium ferocissimum | reverse complement strand
TTTTCCTTACATCTTTTCTAAATTATTTGAATTATAAATTATCATGACTTATAATACTTTTCATGTAGTTTCTAAATATATAAATTTTATTTTTACAAACTTGAAAAATCTATGTCAAATTTTGCAGTCAAAGTTATAAAGTTTCTCGCATTGCTCAAAGCTCACATAAATCAAACTGAGGGAAAGTACAATGTATAAAACTGTATACCATGGACATACCATATAAGTGATATATAATGTTAGAACAAAATTGTGCTTACCATGATAACATGCAAGTATAGGCGAAGTACACATGTTAGGTGTTAAAGCTTGTTTTTTTTCTCTAGTGTTCTGGTGGCAATATCAGTAGTAGCCTGCGCAGAAAATGAAAATACACAATCATGACCAATACATCTTGTGCATAGTAGGACAATATCAGTTGTTCATTATAGCACTATTTTTGTACTTGTAAATACTTAAGAAGGGCAATGATTCATCACTACATTTGCCAGGAGAATTTAAGAAATAAAAGGAGAAGTCGGGCCCTCTGAAAATAAACAAAAAAGAGAGGAAATTTTATTAACTAAATAAAACTGCTTCAATCAACTTAACTTATAGAAAACTTGATGATGAAATATGAAAACAGTTGATCCTATCTCATGTTCTTCTTCCAAGCCCTTCTTAGAAGGGCTTTGACTGAGTTGCTTACGGAATTTCAAATCTCTCTCAACACGGAGATCTATTCATGTGTCGAAGTCGATTAAAGGTTCGGCTTCCTTCTCCTGTATAATAATGAGCAATTGATTCCTGACACCCGCCATAGCAGCGAGACGGATAGTGCTTGCTTGAATAGCACACTCCTCTGATCCTAAGCTAACTAAGAGTGCTATGCGTCCTACGCCCCTACCGAACCTGAGAATGAAACTTGAGCCGCTAATAGAAAATCGAAATAACTAGTTATAGTAAGCATGAAGGGGCTAAATTAAATAAAATATGTTCTTTTTATACATATGTTTAAAAAGCACTTACCTAAGTTTCAAATTTTGCAAAATAAAACAGGAGGATAGGCAAAAATCTTAAATGGTCAATGGAGTAGTTCACCTATTGACATTAGCAAAAGACAGTCCATCGAATATAGCAGTAAAAATGCTCATGCATAAAATGGAATAGGAAATATTAATATACCATAAATTTAATCTTGTTTCTCCTGTTTTTTTTTTTTTTTTTTTCTAATCATATTCGTATGTATATTCCCATATCCAGTATCTCCTGGGCCCTGGCAAGCAGCGGCAATCTCCTCGATGTGAAAGTTAAACAAAGTAAGGTTTGTCCTTTCGAGGTTGTAATACAACTTTAGTTTTTGCTGCACCTGCAGCTGGATTATTTTGTACTTAACAGAATGTTGTAATTTTGAAGTGGCCAACCACACATTAGTCTCAAAAGATCTATTATCATGGCGTTCATAGCCAATCCAACATTTGAACATAATCAAATGTAAATCATGTCAAATGCAATGGTTGAAGGCTTCAAGGTAGGCAGACCTAGTGGCAACTCAGTTACAGTTTCATATCTGCTTTAAGCAGATGATATTTTACTCTTTTGAGGGGCAAAAAGATCACAAGTGATTAGGCTAAATTTGATGCTGCACATTTTTGAAGCTGTTTCTGGCTACACATAAATATGATAAAAAGCATAATTTATCCAGTAAATTCATTGCACAAGTCTTAGCTAGTAGGGATCATGTGTTGTAACATTGTTTCCTTTCCAACAATGTATCTTGGGCTGCCTTTAGGTAGAAAATTCAAGACTACTGAAATTTGGTCCGGTATAACTGAGAAGTTTGAAAAAAGACTGGCAACATGGCAAATGCAGTATCTCTCATGAGGAAGATTAACATTGATTAACAAGGTTATGGACAACATCCCTAATGTTAACATGTCCCTTTTCCATATTCCAGCAAAAGTTTTCAAAGTGCTAGACAGAGTTAGAAGAAATTTTCTATAGGAAAGCAACAATAAGGATCATAAGTTTCACTTGGTTAAATGGGGAAAAATGACACGTCCAAAATCCCAAGGGGGACTGAGTATCAAAGACCTTGCATAAAGCATGATGATTAAATAATTATGATGTATGGCTCTGAATTAAAGCTAAACATGGTGAGCTTACTTACTGGTGCACCAAAACTTCAGCAGTTGCATATAGAGTTGGCCTATAGAAAAGCATCATCAGATTGTGGCCTGATTTTGCAAAGAATATTACATAGGGTGAGCGAAATGGCTTACATTAATTTTTGGAAGGGTAGGTGGTTGGGAGATACAACTTTTGAGTGAGGAATTTCTTCAGTAACTCTAAAAAATGTTGGAAAATGATCAAGAAAAGAACTAGAAGACAACAGAAAAGATATTTCCAATTCTGCAGCACCGAGTCCGAGTCAACTTGCCAAGTCGGTCCAAGTTCTTCTTCATCCTCCTCTCTAGACTTGATGATGAGCTTGAATTCATGATTTCCCATATCCTCAATTTGAGTTTTCTTAACCTCTTCAGCAGTGTTTAAGGCACTGCGGCTGCATTTGCACCAGGACACCTCGATCATCTGCAGCAAAAGTAAGTTTTCAAAGTTGCGAGGAATTGTTTTCAGTCTGCTGTTCCTGAAAATCACATGCTGGAGGTTAGGAAAGGAGATGTCAGAAAAGTTCCATTGTGGAATATTCATGCTGTAGAATATCAAGAGCTTGAGTTTCTGGAACTCATCATCTTCGACATCCCATTTCTCTCCCTTAAAAGCATCGGACTCCAACTTGAGCATTTCCAGGTTTTCTAATCTTCCTATGACTGAAATTTCACTCCATGGTAATTGACATGATGACAAGGTCAACTTCTTGAGGTTCCTAGAGAAGTCGACTTCAAGTCTCTTTGCACCATGTTTTAGAAAATAGACTTTTAGTGATTCGAGTTTATTCAAAGATTCTAAACCCCCAAGTCTAATGCATCTCTGATAACCTTGTGGCTCATCAACCAAGCACCTCAGCTTTACTAAATAAGGTAATTTTGACACAAACTCTTGGAACTCTTTGCATCCAGGTAAGTGTGCAAAGGAAATCCATCGTAATTTCGTTAAACGGAAGTTCATCTCAAACTCTGGGACATGGCACATAATGATAGCTGGTTTACCAGTCACTTCCAAATGTTTTAAGCTTACCATTCCCCATATTGCATGTGGTAGATCTAATCTGCGAGATTCCCTAAGTATCAATGTTTTTAAGTACTTGAGGTTGGATAACCATGATGGATCTTCCTCAAAATTCCCCTTCAGTGCCAAGTATCTAAGTTAAACAGGAATTGAATATAGGATGCACTGGTTAATGTGACGCATACCAAATCCAACACTCTCAATGATGTGATTCTGGGTTTGAGATGAAACCTGTTGCAGTCAAAGATAAGAAAGTTGTTCTGGTTAAGTGTATCATCAACACGATAGGGTACTCGACAGATAGCAGAATGGGGATATAAATGTTCAGCTTCTTTATAATTATAGCGAAAATCAAGTGAAATGCCACGTTCGTGCTCAGCAGCAGTTGAATAACGTGATCTGCTAAGAAAACAAAATACCAAAAGGAAGAAAATAATAAGAACCAGTAGAGTTAAAGAGTCCGAAGTAACAAAGTCTGAGGTGGTTCAAATTAGATCTTACCTGTAACTCTCACAGCTAGTCAAGCAAAACTCACGCAACAGATCATGCATGCGTATTGCTTTCACCTCACCAAAGAAACTCTTTCGGACAACCATCACAAGGTTACTATCTATTAACTCCTTCAAGTAGTCCTTTGCTACATCTTCTGCGCTCTTCAACTCGTTACCTACTGCAAATTCTTCGGCGATCCAAAGCTGTATCAACTCTCGAACCCAAAGGTCATTGTCAAAATGTTTTCCAAAGAAAAGAAAGCCATTCGTCAAGTGACCAGGTAAAAGTCTATAACTCAAGTTGATTATGTCCAGGTACTTTTGCTCATCACCAGCAATACATGATCTTAAACCGTGGACAAATTCTTCCCAACGAACTTCGTCCTTGTCCAGTTTTGCAAGAACACCAGCTACCAAAATAATTGCAAGTGGAAGCCCTCCACAGCTCTGTGCTATTTGCACTCCTACTACATCAAGTTCTGGAGGGCAACTTTCTTCTGCAATAAGCACCAACTTTCTTTATCTGTGAATAAACGAAGATGACGAGGAGCACTAAAAACTTCAGCATAAGAAGCTATTTGGTCTTTTCTAGTTGTCAAAATTATTCTACTGCCACTGTAATCATCTGGAAAACACCTCCTTAAGTCATCCCATAATTTAGTGCTCCATAAATCATCAACGACTATGAAGTATTTCTTTCTCAATAAATGTCTTCACAGCTCATCTGCTAGTTCATCATTGCTCCTTTTGTTGTCATTGAGAGGATCCAAATTACCCAATAACTCAAGCAATGTCCTTCTCTTACTATATACTTGAGAAATAGTGCGCCCATGAACAAACATCAAAGCGACTGATAATATCTTTATGAGTATACAATCTCTTCGCCATAGTTGTCATTCCAGGCATTCCAACGAGGGCGACTACATCTAAATGTTTCGGACCCCATACCAGTTGATGTATCAGCTCTGCTGTCTCATTCTCAAATCCCACAATTGCTTCTGAAGTTGTGGTCATACTGAACTCTGAAAATCTGAGCTTCTTCTTTGCACAATCAACAGGACGTAGGCGAATGTTGCAGACTTCTTGTAGGTGGTGCTCGATATATATGGTTGCTAAGCAACAGTACAATAAAGTTGGAGAGAAAAAATGTAAGAGATGAAAATTGTTTGCATAGAAGGCTCAATTTTGTATCCAAAGATTGAGATATCTCTGAAGTGCTTTGTGCAATTTTGCTATGGAAGAACATGTTGCAGAAAACAACTCTTTTTATAGGAGTACTAGTTCAGAAATCCACACTATACGCTACATGCCAATTCATTATTTTTGTTGACTTAAGTGTTGTGGATTAAGTTTGTTGATTAAGAATCTATAGCAACTAGCTGCATAATAAATGATCCTTACTATCATAAACAATAAACTAAACAAGATTAATTGACTATAAACAATGTAAATTAAGCTGGTCAACAAAATGCTTGAGAGAAATTTGAGATTCTTGTATTTAAGTATTGTCTTTCTTAGTTGTTGCTATGACAAAAGTGGAAGAAAATACAGATACTGAAATGGGACATAAAGAATTAGGATTGACTTGATGCATTCCCACTTTAGATTCTATATAGGTTCTTTTAAGTTTCCTCACAAAAAGGATTGAATTGTTCTAACATGTTACCAACTACCAATTAAGTACATTAAATAAATCTAATTGACTGTTATTTATCTCATAGATACATGCATCTGAAATGAGATGTGAACTCATTTTTGTAAGTCAACTACCAACTTCTTATTCGAAAAAAAAAAGAACTAGTGAAAAAGAAAAAAATAACTACCAGACAAATAATTGAAGTTCTTTTGGTGATATCAAGTGATATATTTAATCTTTCAGCAAATAGTTTAGCAGTTAGGCTGTGCAACCCTAATTTCCAAATTCTAAACCTAAATCTTTTTGTACATAAACTTTTTTCTTCTTTTTTTTTCAAAACAGTGTTTGCTTACGTGTTGCCGTGCCTCAGCACAAGCGTTACATTTTAATTAGATTGATATAGTTGGAATTTAAATATGTAGTGTACTTGTTTGCAGATGGAGCTCGATAGCAACTTTAGTTAGTGAATAACACGATTTAAAACTTTGATCAAATGTTTGGCTTGATTATCCACATGGCCGGACCCTATCAGCTCGGTTAAAGTGGATCATGAGTCAATAATCCCAGTAAAGACAATCTTATCAATGCTTAGAAGTTTTTTTATTGTACTTTGAATAAATAACAGTTAATTTTATTAGTTTTAAAGCACCCAGTGCACAATATTTACAAAGCAAAAACTAACACTCTTAAGTAAGGGCAGTCCGTGTAGAAAGCACCCTGAGTTAGCTGCCACGATGTGCAATAATGACTGTTTACATGATTCGAACCCGTGACCTATAAGTAAGCGATATATATTACGAAATAAGCACCAAAAGGAGAAGATCCCAGGAGCAGCGATGCAAGTCTTAAGTTTGCCAATATTGACTATAAATTAAGTACTTTGCAAAATCTGGATGGATATAACTTAAATTGCAGATCGGACTGTAGAAATGACACCGAGCACCTGCTTGTAGCACCCTATTTAAAAATATATCCAATTTCTATAAACTATTCAAAAGGCATTTCAGGCCGACCACAAGAAAAGCAAAGCTTCGTAGACTCGGTCAAGTCACTTATAACATGCAGTTTAGCCAGTTTTGGCAAACTTCAAACTGAACCTGAAGTTGTTTATTCTTTCTTCTTCTTTTTCTATGAAGTAAGAAGATTACATTAAAGGCATCAAAAAGATGCATCATAAGGTTACAAAAGAAAGAGAATGTGATTGCTCCTGTAAACAAAACTATACTAGTCTAAACAAAACTATACTAGTCTAACACAAGGGAGCTTACACATTCCAAAAGAAATAGTCACAACTAGTTACAGGAGTCTGATCTAGCCAACAAAAAAGATTAAACAAACATTTTGCTTTAATGACATGAAATGGAGTTGAAATCCCATCAAAACATCTGCGATTTTTTTCATTCCAGATGCACCAAAAACATGGAGCAAGCCCCATTTGCCAAATTTTTTGATGGACTTCCCAACTCTCCATGAACACCAACTTCCATAAGCTTGCTTGATACTGTCCGGCATGACCCAGGCCAGTCCGGGAGATGGAGAAAAACATGCTCCAGATATCTACTGTACAATGCAGGGAGAGGTGCCTAATACTCTCAAAATTCAACTGGCACATATAACATCTATTAACTGTCTGAATGCTCCTCTAGCTGAGATTGCCCTGTGTGAGACAAGATTCATATAGTGTTATCCAACTAGGACAAATTACTTTAGTGGGAAGTTTAGTCCTCCAGATGAGTTTCCTAGGCTATTTGTCAAACCGGTTCTTATTGGAGCATAGTAGTGAGTAACCTCTCTTCACTGAGTAAACCTCATGTTGTTTATTCTTCTTCTTCTTTAGAGGATCTGAAGCTGCATCCAGGCTCAAGCTTATCCAAGGTCTGAATCTGAAAAGACATAGTTCAGATTCAGACCTTCGGGTATGAAGTTAGGCCTTGGCGGAATGCAGCTTCAGTCTGAATTTAGGCTCCGGCGGAGCCTAAATACGACCGGACGGTCTAAAATTTTCAACTTCAGACACGTATGTTTGAAACTAAGGCAGCTAAACTTTAAAAACTTTGTAAATTTCGACTATACTTTAAAAAAGGGACCTGAATACGGCTTCACCCGATCAGATTGGCCACGACCTGCAATTCAAATAATGAACTGGATTGGGTCCGGGTCAGCCCATTTAACAGGGACAGAAATGATCAAGAAAAAAAGTAGAAAACAGAAAACACACTGCAAAATTCACAGCTCTGAGTCAACTTGCCAAGTCAGTCCAAGTTCTTCTTCATCCTCACTCATTGATTCCTCATCTCTAGACTTGATGATGAGCTTGAATTCCTGATTTCCCAAATCCTCAATTTGAGTTCTCTCTCCCTAGCAGATCTCAAGGCACTGCGGTTGCATTTGCGCACCTCAATCATCTTCAACAAAGGTAAGTTTTCAAGGTTGTGGGGAAACGTTTCCAGTTGACTGTTTCTGAAAATCACCAGCTGGAGGTTGGGAAAGGACATATCAGAAAAGTTCCATTGTGGAATATTCATGCTGTAGAATTTCAAGAGCTTGAGTTTCTGAACTCCTCATCTTTGACATCCCATTGCCTTCCCTTAAAAGCATAAGAATCCAACTTGAGCACCTCCAGATTTTCCAATCTTCCTATGGTTGAAATTTCAGTCCATGGTAATTGATATGATGACAACGTCAACTTCTTGAGGTTCCTAGGGAAGTTGACTTCAAGTCGCTTTTGCACCACGTTTTAGAAAATAGACTTTGAGTGATTCAAGTTGATTTAAAGAGTGTAAACCTGGAAGCCTAATGCATCTCTGACCAACTTCTGGCTCATCAACCATGCACCTCAGCTTTACTAAACAGGGTACCTTTGACACGAACTTTTGGAACTCCTCACCTCCAGCTAAGTGTGCAAAGGAAAGCCACTGTAATTTCTCTAAAGGGGGGTAGGTCTCAAACTCTGAGACATCACACGTAATGACAGCTGGTTTACCAGTCACTTCCAAATGTTTTAAGCTTACCATACCCCATATTGCATGTGACAGATTTAATCTGCGCGATCCCTCAAGTATCAATGTTTCTAAGTTCTTGAGCTTGGATAACCATGATGGATCTTCCTCAAAATTCCCTTTCATGGCCAAGTATCTTAAATTAATCAAGAATTGAATGTAGGATGCACTTCTTAATGTGACGCACACCAAATCCAACACTCTCAGTGTCAATAACTCATGAGAAGGGATAGAGTTGCAATCAAACAATAAATTTCTCTTGTTAAGTATATCATAAGAAGGGGGTAAATGAGTGATCAAAGAATGAGAGCATGAGGAACCTTTTTTAGGCCAATAGAGACGATGGATTTCATAGCCACTTTGGGGATGAGTTGAACTTGAATCATCTGACCTGGTAAGAGAACAACATACCAAAAGGAAGAAAATTGTAAGAACCATTAGAGTTAATAGTCTTAGGTGATAAGGTAGTATGTGGTAGTTCAAATAAAATCTTACCCGCCTACATCCCATCGATGTATACAAGTAGTGGAGCAAAACTCAAGTAATAGATCATGCATGCGAATTGTTTTCACCTTGCCAGAGAAACTCCTACGGACAACCATTACAAGGTTACTATCTATTAACTCCATCATGTAGTCCTTTGCTACATCCTCCGCGCTCTTTAACCCATTAGCTACAGCAAATTCTTCAGCAACCCAACGCTGTCTCAACTTACGGACCTTAACTCCATTTCCAAAATATTCTCCAAAGTAGAGAAAACATAGTTTTAACTGATCAGGTAAAAAATTGAAACTCAACTCAATTATGTCCATGTACTTTTGCTTATCGCCAGCAATAATACATGAACGCCTTAAACCATAGGCAACTTCTTCCCAACAAACTTCGTCCTTGTCCAGTTTTGCAAGAACGCCAGCTACCAAAATAACTGCAAATGGAAGCCCTCTGCAACTCTGTGCTATTTGCTCTCCTATCTGCTCAAGTTCTGGAGGGCAGCTTTCTTCTCCAAACACTTTCTTCTGCAATAAGCACCAACTTTCTTCATCTGTGAATAAACGAAGATGATGAGGAGCACTAAAAACTTCAGTATAAGAAGCAACTTTGCCTTGTCTAGTTGTCAAGATGATTCTGCTACTGTTTTTATCATCTGGAAAGCATCTCTTTAAGTCATCCCATGCTTCAATAGTCCATAAATCATCAATGACTATGAGGTACCTCTTTTTTAGCAAATGTTTTCGCAGCTTGTCTGCTAGTTCACCATCATTCCTTGTGTTGTCATTAAGAGGAACCAACTTACCCAATAACTCAAGCAATGTCTTTCTCTTATTATATGCTTGAGAAATAGTGCACCATGAACAAACATCAAAGCGACGGACAACATAATTATGATTATATAATCTCCTCGCTAAAGTTGTCTTACCTATTCCAGGCATTCCAACAAGGGAGACCACATCTAAATCTTTCCAGCCACAGATAAGTTTTTCGATCAGCACTTGCGTCGCATCCTCAAATCCAACAATTGCTTCTGAAGTTGTGGTCATACTGGACTCCGAAAAACTGTGCTTCTTCTTGGCACAATTAACAGGACGTAGTCTTGATTTTGTGGAGACGAATGTTGCTTAACTTATAGCAGATGGTGCTCAATATATTGTTGTTAAACAAGGGTATAATGAAGTTAGAGAGAAAAATCTAACAGATGAAATGAGTGAATTATTTGCAAATAAGCCTCAATTTGTATCCAACCTAGAGATACTGTGTGTGGATCAAATGATTGAGAAATCTTATAATTGCTTTGTGCTACGGAAGTACATGTTACAGAAAACAACTCTCTTTATAGAAGTACTGGTTAAGAAACCCACAGTATGCACGGTCCTAGATCCAAATTTATTATAGTATTATTTTTAGTTGACAATAGTGGCGTGGATGACTTTGTTGATTAAAAAAGCTATAGCAGCTAACTGCACGTAAATGATTCATCCTATCATAAACAGTAAAATAAGACTAACTTACTATAATCAATGTAAACTAAGTTGGTCAACAAAATGGTTTTGAGATAAGTTTAAGATTGTTGCATTAAAGTAGTCTTTCTTAGTTAACCAAGTATGACAGAACCGCGTAAGAAATAGTTTTAAATAATCAACTCCTTATATATTTGACTAGATACCACGCCTGTGCTGCATGACAGAACCGCTTAAGAAATAGTTTTAAATAATCAACTCCTAATATATTTGACTAGATACTATTCAAGACAAGACTCGAGAATACTCCAGACAGCCCGCACAACATCCCAAACAGCCCACATTCACAACATTCGATAACAATCCACATACGACTGCTACATATTCAAACTATCCTTAATGATCTCATGTTCAAAATTGAAAAAATCACAAACTTGCAAATACATGCATATCTAAATCTCAAAAAAGAAAAAATAAACAACTAATAAAGTTTGAAAGAGAACAAGACAATGAACTCTAGCATAAAAATTATCGACGCCTACTAAATGTTCACGGTGAGAAATTACAAGAAGCAAAGACAAAGTCTAATATATATTTATAATTTTATTCAACATATATTTATAACTAGTAAATTTACCCGCGCGAAATCTCTTCCAGTATTGGGTTATTAAGAATATTACAACTTTCAAATACAGATGGACTAAATCTCAAATTTTAATCCATTTTATTATAAACACTTATTGTTATTGTTTTCTCTAAAACTCATCAACTAAAGGTCTAATCTTCTAGAGAGATGCTTAATTTTTGTATAATCTATATAGTTGATAATAATAAAATAGGCCCTAACCCTAGTCACAAAGTGATGCCTCTCCAACTTTGGGGCAAGACAAGAGGGCACATCAACTTGTTTAAAGTTGAATAAGTAAACACAAATGCCGATGTGGCATTGACGGGGCAATAACGTGGCCCTCCAATATTTATGCGCCATGTCAGTACCACGTCAGCATTTGTGTTTGCTTATTCAACTTTAAACAAGTTGATGTGCCTACTTGTGCATACCTAAAGTCAGGATACTTGCAATACTCGAGGCTAAGTTTAAGGGCCTATTTATGTATTATGCCTAGTTGAAATAATATAATATTTCATAAATAAACTTTAAGGAACAAAAGAAGTTTAAGAAAGAGTTGTCTTTGTATGTTTACATGTGTAATGATTTGACAAGATTTTTCCATTCCAAAACTGTTTCAAAGGATTTCAACTAAAAAAAAATAAGTTGGGGTAGCCCAACTTATTTTTTTTTTGCTTATCGCTTATAGCTATAAGTCGCCTAAAATAAGCCGAATCAAACGGGCCCAATTATTTTTTTGAGCTTATTTTTAAGCACAAATTACTTTAAGTCGGCCACCAAACACTCAAAAGCTGAAACAAATTTTATAAGCAACTTATAAGCTAATCCAAACGGCTCTATAATGAATTAGAGCCTGCAGTTCTTTTTCCTAAAATGAGGTGACGTTTAGTGTTTTTTTTTTTTTAGCCTATTATATAAATTTTAAAATAGAGAAAATTCCAAAAAAATGAGGAAAAAGATAAATGCAAATGCAGGCTTTTGAGGCATGCCACATCATTGCTTTATGTCCTTACTTTATATATATACTAGTGAAATTATCCGCGCTTCGCGCGGTTATTAAAAGATTAATGAATTTGTTATATTTGCACTTTATATACATACAAAAACTAATTGTATAGATTGATAGTTTCTTATTATAATTAAGGAGTATGTAACGTATATTTACTTCTTTTTAATTACTGACCATTCATATGTACATAGTAGAAGTAATAATAATAATTTAGGGTGCGTGGGTGGTGAAGTCAATGGAATAAGAGGTCATATTTTGAAACAACATTTTATCGTATTAAGTTGCAAATAATTATTTTTTGTTTCAATCCCCTCTTTTTTAGTACATTTGTTCACTACAATCTTTTACACATTAATTAATTTTTTAGGAGTTACGAAAATGAAATACATATGAAGTGGATCCCAATTAAGAGTAGAAGTTAGGAAGATGATGAGATGTGAGTTATAAGAAATTTTAATATATAATATTTATTAGTCATTAAATACATTAATCATTACGCATTGGATTTTTTTTATAGAAAAGATAACTCGGTTATAATATCATGCATATGCTTACTCATGATCAACAAGTAGCACCGTACAAGTTCTTTTCAAGAAGAAACATGGATGAAGACCCTTTATATTTTCTTTCTTTTATTTCATCTCTCGGGTTAAAAAATAGATAAAGGGGGAACATATGAAGAAAAAGGCATAAAAAAAAAGTATTTCATGGCAGAGGTGTCACATCACTATTTCAAAGATCATAATTGTATAATATATATAAATTTTCTTAGTTATGTAGTTAAATGTATGTAAAAATAACCTGCACTATATAAACAACGAAAAGAAAAGCAAAAAAAAAAAAAAAGATTGTTAAATACGCAAAAGAGTAGAAAAAATAAATTAAACAATGACATCATAAAATAAATTAGTTCATCTTTTAATTTTTCGTTTTGAGAATAATAAAACTCCCCATCATATCCTACCAGTTAAACTAAAAAGTTTTAATACAGTTATGAATAGATAAAATAAATTATCTAATTAAAATAACATAAAACACAAAAAATAAACTACTTTTATCTAATATAAAAATACCAAACCCCTTTTTTCCTTCTTCTTTTCTTGAATAAAAAATCTAGACAATTGTTAATATGATACTACTAAATACTATGTATGATATTTACAATATTTCTATTCTAATCATACCTACCAAAAGAATAATTATTTCAGAAAGAGGAAAGAAATCTAAACTATACAAGTCTCTACAAATCATTTCTTCGGTTGTAACTAACTATCAAAAGTTTCTTGAGATCTATCAAATATTGTAATCAAACTACACCATATGATTTAAAAGTTAGTGTCCGTCGCAAAATAACTTTCGGAAAAAGCAACCACACACAAGTGTCAATCGCAAAATAACGATACTACTAAAAGTACCTCACCGAGAAAATATTTTTGATCATGGTTCGTTGGAGCTTGGAGGATGATAATACATACAAGCGTAAAGAAGATATGCTAAAGAAAGAGCGACCAAGCACATAAAGTTGAACGGAAGACTTGCAAACGAAAATTTTTCTTACCTATTTAGTCCTTGCCTTGACACATTAGTTAATCCAAAAGCTAAAATGATAGAGAAGAGAAGAGAATTTTGGATGAGAGTCTTCGTGAAACAAAATATGAATTTATATAGGAAGAATGGAAGAATACCATAAGGTATCACAAACTTACAAATTAAAATATGGGGGTTATGGGCATGAAAATTTAAAGTATGAGAGTTATGGATATTACTAAGAGTAATTAAAGAGAAGTAGTTATGAGTAGTTACTCCTTGTAGAAATATTAAATACAAAAGAGAAAAATACTTAAAGTAATAGGTGATATTCTCATTTTATAATTACAATAAGGCCAAGAGAACAAAATAAAAAATAAGTTTGTTAATTGAACGCAAAGATTTGAGACAATTTTTGGACATGACAGAAAGGTGATCAACTCTTTAAATAACCAAAAAAAAAAAAAAAAATCAAAGAAACTTAGGAGCATGAGTCTCGCACGGCAAGGGGCGGATGAAGTTTTTTTGCTTTTTACTAACATTTAGTATACATTAATTGGAGGAGAAAGAGAAGATTTAAAAATACATTTAGAGACTAAAAAATTCTCAAAAAAAGGAGAAAAAAGATAAATGATTTTCTAGGCCATAGAGAGGTGCCACATCACCTTGTCTATGCCTAGCTTTATATTATATATAGATATAGATATAGATATAGATATAGATTGATTGATTGATTGATTTTATTTTTACGCAATTATAAAAAGAATTGATATATTCTACAACATTTTCGAAAGTCACGTATGTAAAGATAGAAATTTTGGGAGTAATTTTGTAATAAGGTCATGACGTTATTTCTTCGCTCGGGGGCACCCGTGTTCTTTTGGTGGTCTTTAAATTTTACCCCTATATTCGAATTTAAAATTCCGTCTCTTCGGCTAACACCCATAGGTTTCGGTGTTCGAACCCACGCGCAACAAAATTTTAAAAAATTCGGCAAGGCAAGTTTAAATTTTCGCTTACGCCGACCCGGCATACTTTTTGTTAAGGAAATACCAAAGTTTACGCCGACCCGACATACTTACGCCTTGTGAAAGATTGGTATAAGATATAGTGCGGTCCATAACTTTGATAATTCCTTCACAAAGTTATGCCGGTCCTAAGATAAAAGTTTGCCCATTAAAATGTATGCCCCCACCGCATAACTTTGTGAAGTGAATTATCAAAGTTTATGCCGGATCAAGATACTTATGCCTTATGGGCATTTCGCATAAGTATGCTGTTCCCAAGATAACTTTGATAATTCCTTCACAAAGTTATGCCGGTTCGCATAAAAGTTTGCCCATTAACTTATGCCGATTGGCATACTATGCCTTATTGTTAAACTTTATCTCTCAAGATATATATGTATTTTTTTTTTAACCACTAACCGTGTTAGAACATGAGTTACAAACATCCAGTACAAACCTATGTAAATAATGAATCGTTGATGTACTTAATTTCTTTTCAATTCCCACATAATATCTTCGATGCCTTCAAATATACACTCTTTAGAATCTAAACAAGCGACACTTCAAGTCCATATTTTAAGCTACTAATCCTTAAAGCATCTTTATAAACCAGCGAGCTTTTTTTTGGTCCAAAACCACAAGCATTGTAGTAAACTACGGTTGCCTTATAAGGCAAAGTTTAAATTTTGTATGCTCCCGTACTTTTAGTTATGTTTAACTAAAAGTCTCCGCTCTAGCAGTGACTTCTTGAGGGGGATATATTTAGTTATGCCGATTCGGCATAACTTTATCTTTTTCTCAAAGATTGTATCCGGATCCGCATACACCCCCGCCCCGCTGAAATTATTTTTTATTTTATGCCCGAGCGGGGTTCGAACCCGTAACTTCATGTATTCGCTCATCTTTCCAAGCAAAGGCAAAATTTAGACTACAAATATGAAGCGGAAAATTTAAAGATCACAAATTTGAGGGGCAAAATTTAAAGACCACCCCAAACGAAGGGCAATCCGTGCAAAAAAATGTCTTTGTTTCAGTTTATATGACTTTATTTAAGAAAAAGGCTAATAGACACTTTTTAAACTACGCGCTAATCAAATTTGAATCAGAATTTCAAAACTTATTGAATTTTTAACTACTTCTAAATACGGAAACGTCATTTGAACTACCATTCCCCTAGGCTAAAACGTGAAACTTTTTATACATACAGTGATTATGTATATTGTGTCATATAACATGGGCATAGATGCAGTATAAGATTTCTATCCTTTTTTTTTTTACTTAACTTATCATAAGTATGTACTAATAGCTATTATGGTGCTCCGTATATAATTAGAAACGTAAGACATTGGAAAATGTCTTTTGAGAATGTAACACCCATCTTAGTTTCTTTTTAGGATATTAAATAGTACTGCAATAAACATCCGAGTAATTTATTTTATCAGTTGTAACAATATTCAATTAATTTGATTATAGAATTCTGCGAGGTAAGATATCACCCATGGAACTACAAAATATAATAAGTTGTAATAGTAACTTTTAAAAAATGAAGCTTGATAATAATATATTCAGAACTACTTTTGAAAAATTAATCACCATTATTAACTTAAAGGGGGATACTTTGAGAATTACATGGATATTGCTTGATTTTTTAAAATATGGGGTCCACTTTTTTTTTTTTCTTCTAGTTGTAACAATATTCAATTAATTTGATTATAGAATTACAGTTGGTGAGGTAAGATATCACCCATGGAACTACAAATGTCGGCTTAATAGTAACTTTTCAAAAATGAAGCTTGATAATAATATATTTGAACTACTTTTGAAAAATTAATCACCATTATTGACTTAATAGAGGATACTTTGATAATTACATGAATATTGCTTAATTTTTTAATATGGGGTCCACTTTTTTCCTTTTTTTTTTTTTCTTTTTTTATGATATTGCTTATTTTTTTAATGTGGGGTCGACTTTTTTTTTTTTTTTACATGAGTTGGAGGTGGACGATGAAACCACCTCCAACCCATGCTTATATATAGTGCTAGATGGCGTATGCGATCCGTGCCGCGTCTTGCCCAACACTTTGGACATAGCCAGATCTATCAAGACGTAAATTATGTTTGAGTAAAGGGTAATATATATATATTTTAAATTGCTAATAAACACATAAGTTTACACCGTTTTTATATATATATATATATATTATGTTCAAAACACGATTAATATAATCAGAAATAAGGCTCGTATCCAAAACTTTATTATATTAGTGTTTCATACGAATACAAAGTTGTAAAAATTTATTAATACTTTTAAAAGAGAAAACTTCTCTAAAGGAACTTATTTCTCTCTCTTTGAGATAAAACAATATAATATTTAAACATCAAGCCTCGATACTTTAAATTTTAATTCTAATTTAAAGGTAAAATATTCTATTGTTAATGTATGTAGATTGACCTAAACAATACTTATTATTTTTTATCAAATTTTGATTTGGATAATTCTAATTCAATTATTAAATTAATTTTGCATGAAACAAAACAAAGTAGAAATTTGATTTTCTATTTAACTTGAAGAACTACTATTTTTTAATTTTTGATAAATATTCTTGGTTTAGCTCATTTTACTTGTCATGTTGTCTTTTGCACTTTTTAAGGAAACGCCAATTAGAATTAGAATTTGACTAATTTACCTTATTAATTATTTGATCTCCATTTAATATTATTTTTTTCTTTTATGACATTAATCTCTTTTCACATTTATTAGAGTAAGAAAAAAATGAAAAAGTAATTAAATTTATCTTATTTTAAAATATAAATATTTTAAGTATATTTATTTTAGTAAACATAACAAATAAATGACATGGAATAGCAATACAACAATTAATATCTAAATTAGATATCGTGCTAATATAAAAAAGAAAGGAAATGTATGGTTTGGCTACTTAACCTTTTGAAGAAAAAACAATAATATGAGATCCACATTTTTCTTCAGATAATAATTTTATTTGCTCCCACTAATGGCTGATAATGCGATGTATGAATCCACCATTATTGACTTAATGGGGATAATTTGAATTACATTAATATTGTTTGATTTTTTATTGTCATGGGGTACACATTTTTTTTTTTTTTGCACATTCTTGTTTTTTTTAATATGGGGTTTTTTTTTTTTTTTTATTTGGAGATTTTTTTTCACTTTTTTCCTTTTATTTTTAATATTCTTCAATACGAAACCATCTATTTTTTAATTTTTATATATATATATATATATATATATATTTTTTTTTATTAGTAAAATCACTAAAGGATATGGATAATATATATATATATATATATATTTTATATTATTAATAAATATACAGAAGTTTTAAATTGTATGGTTTTATATATACACACACACTATGTTCAAAATACGGTTAATATAAAGAAAAAAAATTATTTTGGCTAACAACCTTTTTGAAGAAAAGCAATAATATAAATCATATGCATATATATACACACACACACACATTTCTATGTTCAAAACACGGCTAATATAAGAAAAGAAAGAAAATTGTATGGTTTTTACATAACCTTTTGGAAAGTTTTTAATATGGGGTATATATATTTTTATATACACACACACTATGTTCAAAACACGGTTAATATAAGAAAAGAAAGGAAATTATATGGTTTGGCTACTTAACCTTTTGAAGAAAACAATAATATGGGGTCCATGTATTTTTTCTTTGTGGATGTAATTTCATTTCTTTCCTCTTGTGGGTTGATACGCATGTGAATGAATCCACTAATATTGACTTAATGGGGATACTTTAAATTACATAATATTATTTGATTTTTTAATATATGGGGTGCACGTATTTTTTTTTTTTTGACATTGCATTTTTAATATGGGATCGCACTTTTTTTTTTTGATATTGCTTTTTTTTTAATATAAATTCCACTTTTTTTTTTCATGAGTCTTGGAGTGATGGGGTCCACTTTTTTTTTTTAATATTGGTTGGTGTTTTTAGTATGCTTTTTTTTTTTTTTTAGGGAAACGGACGATCATACAATCTTGCTTGTCATCTTATATTTGGATTATAGTGTATTATCACTTTGGATAGTGATAATATATATATTTTATATTGCTAATAAATATACATAAGTTTACACTAATTATTATGAATATATACACACATTTTATGTTCAAAACAAAATTAATATAAAAGAAAAGGAAATTGTATAGTTTGACTACTTTTTAACCTTTTAAGAAAAGTAATAATATGGGTTATCATATATATATATACACACACACTATGTTCAAAACACGATTAATATAAGAAAAGAAAGGAAATTGTATGGTTTGGCTACTTAACCTTTTGAAGAAAAGCAATAATATGGGGTCATATATATTTATATATACACACACACTATGTTTAAAAACGGTTAATATAAGAAAAGAAAGGAAATTGTATGGTTTGGCTACTTAACCTTTTGAAGAAAAGCAATAATATGAGGAGTCCATGTTTTTGTTTTTTGTTAATTTAATTTCTTTCCTGCTTTATGGGTTGATACGACAGAGAATGAATCTGGCCCGTATTGACAATGGGGATCTTTGGGAATTACATGAATATTGTTTGATTTTTTAATATATGGGGTGCACGTGTTTTTTTTTTTTTTTTTTTTTTTGACATTGCTTGTTTTTTTAATATGGGATCCACTTTCTTTTTTTTTTTTTATATTGCTTGATTTTTTTAATATGGCGTTCACTTTTTTTCCTCTTTTTTTTTTTTATAATATTGGTTGATGTTTTTAGTATGGGGCCATCTTCTTTTTTTTTTTTTTTTTTTTTTTTTTTTAGGGACGGACGACGATCAGCGTGGATATAAACCCATGCTTCTATATAGTAATAAAATAATAAATAAATATAAATATAAATAATATTGAGATTGGAATCTACAGTTTAATATGTTTTTCTTTGTTTCCTATGTACAGTATATGATCATAGAATAGTCCAAGATCCGCTGATTTCGGCAGAATCTACTCCACTAAATTGGATAATCACTATGTAAAATTCAAGTGTGTACATCAAAGATGAATATTTAGATAATCCCAAGTTTAAGTTTTAATTTATATATTACTTGTTCTGGCATGTCATCAACTACCAAGGCACAATAAATACATCCAATTTTATAGGATTGTCCCAGAGGAAGGGACAATACTTCCTCCGGTTCATAATAAGTGTTCGCGTAGCCTTTCTATTTTGATTCAAAATAACTTTATTTTCCAGATTTATCCTTATTAAATGCTAAGTCAAGTTAATAGTAATATGCAAATTTTAATTAAGGACAATTTAGTCAAAACATCTATTTTTATTTAGGACACTTATTTTTAACCGGAGGAAGTAATTAATTTAATTGACTGTTATTTGTATTCATAGATGCATGTCTTTGAAAATGAAATGTGCATTTGTTTTGTTACAACTACAAACTTTGAAGTCCCTTCGGAGAAATTAAAAAAGACATTTTTTTAAAAGGAAAGCAAATGACTACCAACAAATTATTGAAGCTTTATAGTGCGTTGACGTTAGGAGAAGAGCTTTTAATAAATTATACCTCATATGGCTTTTTTTTTTTTTAGGGAGAAATGGAAATCAATTCGTTATAGGAAACAAAACAAAACGATTTATTGTCTTTAAACAATAGTACTCCCTGTGTCCTAATGTACGAAATATTTTTTCGCTTCCCGAGATTCAAATTGCGCGAATTTTGACTAATATTTTTAAGATGTATTTTTTACCAAATTAATATGAGAAAGTTGCAACTTATAATAAATTTATAGTAACTTTTCATGTATTTTCAAATATATAAATTTTAATCTTAAAATATTGATTCAATTTAATCTAATTTAGCTTCAAAGTTTAGTTAAATTGACTCTTAAAAAGCGAAAAATATCGCATCAAAAGGAGTACTCCCTCCGTTTCACAACAAGTGGTGCTTTTAGCTTATGCACACCCTTAAAAAATTGTTTACTCCTAGAAAACACACCCTTAAAAAATTGTTTACTCCTAGAAAATTAGGAATGTTTTTATTAACTTACGCTTAATTAAATTTTACCTCTGTCTAATAAGTTATCTCTTTCCTAGAAAAGTTACTTTTAATAATTAGTAGATTATGTAAATAAGGATAATTTTAGAAGAATAAGATCAATTTCTTCTTGAAATCCTAATGCACCACTTATTTTTTAAAAAAAAATAAAAAGCTTAAAACATCTTACTTTTAGAAACGGAAATATTTTATATTGAGTTTATAAACATATTAACTATTTGAATTTCGTACTCCTTTTTTCTCCCAATTCATTTAAATTTCAACACATGGCATCAAGCTAGCGTTGACAGAAATTCTCAGCTTTTGAGTGCTGCACTCTATAGATGTATTACACCTTTGTCTAGCTTTCCATAATTTGGGGGAAAGCTCGTCCTTTTTCATTTTTCAAATACTTTTCTTTTATTTGGTTTTTCGTTCGGCGTCCCATACCTACATTAAATTTGATTATATTTGGATTTTCTACTAAGGATTTTTTCATACTCAAAGCTTCAATCCAAAATCTCTGATTAAGGAAAGAGCTCATCTGCTGAATAGGTCAATTCTCTGTGACCTCCCACCGTTCACGACATTTCTTGCTTCTAGCAAGAACGGGTCCTTGGTGGAGGTGTAGAAGCGTTGATCCCGTTCGATCAACTTGCTTATGCCTGCTGTTACCTGCCGTAAGACCTCCATCCCACCACATCCTTTGATGGTCTTTTCTCAAATGATATGCGTGCATGAGAAGTATAGGGTCGTTATTAAATACTCCCTCCATATCAATTTATGTGAACCTATTTTGTTATTAGTCTGTGCCAAAAAGAATGATTTCTTTCTATATTTGAAAATGATTTACCTTTAAGCAATGCGGGAGGAGCCACATAGGGCCGAGAGGGTTCGGATGAATCCTTCGGCGGAAAAAAAAAATATTGTTTATACATGATTAAAATTATTTTTTATATGTACATAGTAGATGTTGAATCCCCTTTGACTTCTTTGTATGTTTGTTTTTTTTATATTTTGAACCCCTTAGTGAAAATCCTGGCTCCGCCACTGTATGCAGTGATTTATAGTCACACAAAATATATGTGACTCATTTAACACCATAAGTTTAAAAGTCTTCTCTTCTTTCTTAAATTCTGTATCTAGTCAAATGGGTTCACATAAATTGAAACGGAAAGAGTAAAAACAAATGTAATATACCCTTCCTTTTAATTTATGAACATATTACTATTTGAGTAGGAATTCTTTGACCACATTTTCTTTACATTTATTCTAAATTATTCGAATTATATTTTTTTCTATTTCTATCTATTACTACTATATAGAAGCATGGGTTTCCTCATGCTTCGTCGTCATTCCTCTTTAAATATATATAAGGCGGGCCCCATACGAAAAACACCAAGAATTTTTTTTTAAAAAGGAAAAAACGTGGACCCCACCATCTCCAAACACCAAGCAATATTAAAAAAAAAATGGACCCCATATTACAAAAATCAAGCAATATTAAAAAAAAAAAAAAGTTGGACCCCATATTAAAAAAACAAGTAATGTCAAAAAAAAAAACGTGCACCCTATATTAAAAAATCACACAATATTCATGTAATTCTCAAAGTATCCCCATTAAGTCAATAATGGTGGATCCATTGCCACATGCGTATCAATCTATTAGTGGGAGCAAATAAAATTATTGTACAGCAAAAAACATGGACTCCATATTATTGCTTTTCTTCAAAAGGTTAAGTAGCCAAACCATACAATTTCATTTCTCTTCTTATATTAACCTGATCTAATCTAGATATTTAACCTTTTGTATTTGCTATTCGAAATATGTCATTTATTTGCTATGTTTACTAAATAAATATACTTAAAATATTTATATTTCTAAAATTAGATAAATTTAATTACTTTTTCATTTTTATTCTTACTCTAATAAATGTGAAAAGAGATTAATGTCATAAAAAAAAAAAAATAATATTAAATGGAGATCAAATAATTAATAAGGTAAATTATTCAAATTATAATTCTAATTGACGTTTCCTTAAAAAATCGTGCAAAAGACAACATGATAAGTAAAATGAGCTAAACCAAGAATATTTATCAAAAATTAAAAAATAGTAGTTCTTCGTTTAAATAGAAAATCAAATTTCTACTCTAGTTTGTTTTAAACATGTAAAATTAATTTAATAATTTGAATTAGAATTATCCAAATCAAAAATTGAAAAAAAATAATACGTATTGTTTAGGTCCAATCTGCATACATTAATAATAGAATATTTTACACCTTTAAATTAATCGAATTAAAATTCAAAGTATCAATTGATGCTTAAATATTGTTATTGTTTTATCTCAAAGAGAGGGAAATAATTTCCTTTTAAACAAGTCTTCTCTTTTAAAAAGTATTAATAAATTTTTGTCAACTTTGTATTGGTAGCAAACACTAATATAATAAATTTTTGGATACGGAGCACAAATTATAATGTTATATTAATCGTGTTTTGAACATAGTGTGTGTGTATATATATATGTATGTATAAAAATAGTGCAAACTTATGTATGTTTATTAGAAATATAAAATATATATATTATCACTACCCAAACATAACTACATACACATAAATACACTATAATTTAAAGTGTTAAGCTCGTTATACGGTTTAGTTTAAGTAATTAAATATAAATTATTAATAAGTGAAGCTTTGGTGAACGACGAATGGCATTTTCGTAATAAATATGTTCTTCTTCTTCTTCCTCTGGGGTGAGTTTCTGGAATTCCTTTTTTTTTTTTTGTTGGTTCAATCTGTTATTTAATTGCTATTGATTTTTTCTTTCTAATCTTTTGGGCTCTCTTCTTTGTTCTTTATTTTACATGTCCTTTTCTGTAGTTTATGATTCTGTTCCAATTCCATGAAAACCTGAAAAGATCAGGAAAGCAGATGGGTCGATTATGTTTGCCGCGCCAGCGCAGACTTCCAAGAAAGTAATTCTTTAGTGGTCATTCTAGGATTTCCTGTGGCTTTTATAGTATTATTTTTAACTGATTCAGCACATGCATGTAAGCGGTTTCATGATTGATCCCGCACATGCATGTTCGTTTTTCAATATTTGGTGTTTTTTAGTATAAACTTGCGCAAGCTTGGTTGGAAGAAGCCAAAGGGAACATTCATGAGTCGACTCTTCTTATATTGGGATTCTTTTCCTCCCGGGAAGTAAAAGAAAGTGGTTAACATCCAAAACAGCAGTTGGTACACATCTCCCTTTTTTGCTTTTTGGGTATACTTGATTTCAATATTTTTTGCTTATCACAAAGTAGTCTTAGTTTTGATGTTGTCTTAGAAGCATTTCTGTCGTGGTCCTTATCATTATGGATGATGGGATGTTTTAGGACGGGGTATTTGCGTAGTTATTCTTTCTCAATCTTAATATGAAACTCTCAACGCATATAATTTTCGCATCAATCTAACTTCTAAGGGCATTTCTTCTGTTTAAAATTAGGAATCACATGTATATACTGATGTACAGAGTGATAACGTAAATACCTGTGAGAGAGTACTATTGCACTTGTCATGTAGTTTTGTTGAATGCATTAATAATTAGCATTTCAATTTCATTGTTTGCTTTGGCCATAGCTATGTTGGTGTATGGCAGTTGGAGGTCTACAACCAACAGAAACAACAATGTCAGTGACAAATTCCATTATGCTTCACAATGTCACAAAATTGCCAATCAGGATCCTTCACAAGGTATTCGAGATTTGTCCTCTTTACTGTTTGTTGTATTTTGTATTAGTATTTAATGGGAATGTTGCTATATCGAGGTTCTTTAGTACTTAGTTGATCATTTACCCATTTGTTTCCATTCTATTTGAGTTTTGCTTTTTGCATATAGAAGTTGCTTATGTTCATTTATATTCAGATGTAAATGAATTAGGATTCACATGTCCTAACAACCCAATGGCTCATATCCATCAACTTTGAATTTATTAATAAGGCTCCAATCTTATAATTGAAGTTGAAATGTTAGATTTATTAACTAAAGCGTCCATTCGATAAAATTTGATTTTCCATCTAAAACTATTATATATTGGAGAATTTGCTCTCTTAATTCAAATAGATTGGTAGTTCTGATGTAATGGGATGAATGAGGAGGTTAGAGTGGATCATAGGATTTAGGGGTGACGTGTTACAAGATTTTTAATTTCGGGGCACAAACCAGTACCAAAACTTTTAATCTTTACTTATATTAAAAAAAAAAAAAAAAAACCAGTATCAAAACTTCTAATCTTCTTTAATGTTATCACAACAGGTTAAGGATCCAGAAGTCCCAGATATGCATGGTCGGTGACAGACTCGATACGGATATACTGTTTGGGCAAAATAGTGGCTGCAAATCTCTTCTTGTTCTCTCAGGTATCAGAAGGAAAATTTATTCTCCTTTTAGGCATATGCTTCAAGTCTGTCATCTAATACTATCTTTTAATTGTGTTCTAGGTGATACGTCTTTATCGATGCTTCAAGATCCCAAAATCTCTCTAAAACCGTATTTCTAAGCCAACAAGATTTCTGATTTCCTCTCCATCAAAGCAGCTGCAGTTTGAGCAAGTCTATTGACTATCTCTCTATCGTAATTCAATTCTTTTGCTAAAATGTATTTAGAAAATGTACTTCATCTGTGCATCCACTTCCCTTTAAGCTAAAATGCGGGAGCTTGAAATTAGGCTATTTGTGAAGCTACATAATACATTGTACTAAAGGTTATGGATTACCAACCTTTCATACTATTTTACCAATAAAGAAAAACTTTCAAGATATAATGATTTTTGAAAAGTGATATCTGAGCTCAAGGACCTCTGCCATGAAGTGATGACAAACTTTATCCATTCTTCTTTTTTGGTTAGTTGGTGCTTACGATGCAAATTAATGGAATATCATGACATGAACATATAGTTCAATTTTATGAATATAGAATGTAAAGACAATTATAAACTATTTCCATGGACGTATGACCCTTATCGAATTCTATAGCTCTCTACTCAGATCCTCTCCATTCTACATTGACTGTTTAGAAGATACTGTTGGTACATTACTGAAGTGATGATCTAGAGTAAGTTGTATTAGTTATTTGCTAGGCGCCTTCAATCTGTTTGGAAATTACTGCTTTGGTCAGTCACTGGGAATATAATACTTTACAGTACGGTTATTTAAAAACGAAGAAGGAGCTTAATTGCTCCCTGAGCCATAATAACTGGAATTAGAGGAAAAGTAGGTTAATTTCAAAGATGTTAAAAGAGCATGAGGAATGATGATGCATCACAGATAGATAGTATCGAAGTCAAGGATTTTAAGATAATTTATAAGGTTATAATCATAGCAAAAGAACATTCAATTCTGTAAATTGTTAAACTGCCTTTTAAGTTGTTATGTATCATAAAGCTTACATCAAATCAAAAGAAACTAAAAATGGAGTACTTTATCAGCCGTTTTAAGGCATTTGATTAGTAATTTGATAGAATTTATGATAACAAACCCAACTTTTGATTTTTCTTCTCAACTTGGTTAACCACAGAAGTTGAGTAAATGTAGATTGAAACTGTAATAAGAACTATTTTGTTAATCATTTGGATTTTGGCACTTATGCTAGTGGTATTGAAATTCCACTTTCCGGAGTTTCTTTTCAGTGCTTAACTTGATCTTACTCGAGACGTTATACGTAAACCATGAGAGTTCTGTATTGTCATGCTCTTAATTTTATGTCTATCAGATTTTCATAGTTGACACCTTTCTACTAAATTAGAGTAGTAGCCAAAACAACATTTATTTTTGGGTCAAACTAAATAGAAAATGAATTCTATGTGAAGATATAAATTGGATTAAAAAGAGAGGGATAAAAAGGTTTCATTGTTTGTGTAATGTAGCACTTTAAGACGTAATCTTCTTATGTTTTATGCTGCATAAGTCTCTCGTAAAATAAATAAAAACGTGTGTAGAATCTCCTGTCAATGTTTAACAGTTGTTGAAAATTTCTTGTAACCCTCTTTCTTAACAGAATGTTTTTGTTAATTGAACTTTTTTTCTGTTGAAAATTTATAAAGTTTGTCCTCATATAATAATCCCTCATCAAAATGATTGTCTGTGTTAACCGCATCTGAAGACAAACTAATTTTCAACATCATGAATATATATGTGGTGTTTCGTTCTGTTTGGATGGCTTATGGAGCAACCCATATAAGGACCAAAAAGAAAAACGAAAAAAGAAAAAAGGAGTGGACTTCGTAGTTTAGTAAAATGAATTTTTGCGTGGTGTAGTGATTTATCGAGCAATTTTATTCTTGCTCTCAAGGAAGTTATTGTCAATTTGCCTCTTGCTCCTTTGTCTTGTGAGTGTTTTTCTATCGAGTTATTCTTATGTTCTATCAGGTGATTCAAATTCTTGGATCACCACATTATGTTGGGTTCTCTTTTCACTTTAGCCCTCCACTGTAATTGACAAGTTGGTGTCATAGGCTTAACCGAGGTGACTGAGAAACAGTGTGTCGCTACTAGGTTGATTTTGGTTCCTGTAATAAGTATTAAATGGTTATTATGGAAGCATTTCGTCCTATGCCAGTTCATATTATTGTCATACCGAGTTAAATAGTAAGAATATTGCAATTCACAGATTTGTATTTCTCTTTTCTTGGCTCTCCAATTCGCAGGCAACAGTTGACGAAGCAACCTTGGTATCCAGCTACTGTTGTGATGGGCAGATGGTTGAGCGCTATAAAATACTCCTGTGACATTATGTTCTACCCCAGCTTGCAGTTTCTCCAGCTATTTATATAAGGCTATTGATTGCTCCCTCAATAGAAGACATCAGAAATAGATCCATTACTGAAAAAAAAAAAATAATAGATCCGTTCAGTTTCTTTTATCTTTATCAGTGTCAGACATCTGAGCAACACATGGCATCAAGCTAGCGTTGACAGAAATTCTCACCTTTTGCCGCTGGTTTTAGCAGGTTCCGGACACTGGCTTTTCATAATTTGGGGAAAGTTCCTCCTCTTTCCTTTTTCAAATTTCCCACCCGACATCTGGTACCTGCATTGGAGCAGGTTATATCTAATTCGCGTTGCGTATGACCCATTCAAAAAATGCTCTCTTCCAAATTTTTTTTCATATCCAAAACTCTAATCCGAGATTTCTAATGAAGAGGATTGTGTCATGTGCAATGTCCATCAATGATGATTCATTAATGTTCATTGATTTAGACTCCTTCCCCCTTTCTCATCGGCTGCGCGCACCTTTTGGTGGTCTTTTTTCAAATGTATGCGTGTCTGAGAGTTATAGGGTCGTTAGCAAATAAGAACAAATACAACATTCCCTTCCTTTTAATTTATGAACCTATTACTATTTGAGGAGCAAGAGTTATTTGATCATATTTTTCTTTACATTTTTCTTAAATTATTTGAATTACTGTATATATTATCATATGATTTTAAATATATAAATTTTATGATCAAAGTTATGAAGTTTAATTTATAAATGCTCAAAAAGTTATATATTGGAAGATTAGAAAGCGAAAACTAAGTAGGTGTTTGGATTTAGATTTTAAATATTTTTCACTTTATTTGGAATTTACTGAGTTGGACTAGAGTTATTTTTCGCAGAGAATATTTGAAATAATGTTCATGCTTGAATGTACTTAAATATAATTTCAAAAATGAAAAATGAGTTGGAAAACGGGTTATAAGTTGTTTTTCAATTTCGAAATACAACTTCAAGTTAGAATTAGAATTTTAATGGCGAAAACATTGATTTTCAAATAAAGTGAAAAATATTTGAAAAATTTCAAGAAACTTATTCTTCTAAGATATAGATTTAAAATTAAGGTAAGGAATGAGAACTATGAAAATAAGAACTTCCGTTCGTAAAATTTGTGGAAAAATGTTGACTAATCCATAGACGGAGACGGATTGTAGTAATTTTTTCCAAGCCCAGACAAAAACAAAAATAAGGATAATCAGACTTGCCAGAAGAGCCATGATAATGTCTAAATTCACTCCTCAAAGAGAAAGTGTACACGGTCATATGTAATATAATTAATCCAAATATGAGTAATGCTTAATCGAATCACACAGGGAATAATATACTAGGCGATCAACCAAGTAAGGAATTATTACTTTTTACGCTAAGCCAAACTCTTGATAATATTTTGATTTTGAGAAAGATTATAACTACTGCGGAAATAGAAATTAACCTAGAAAGCAAGTAAAATGATCAATGACCACAAGCATGGGTACAAGGGAAATTACTCTCAAGTAATGATCTAATGTATTGTATAATTTTACAACCAAGAGCGAGTTTATGTTAATAGATAATGGTGTCTAAGCTCTCATTGAAAGTTTTCTAACCAAATCAATGAATTTCACTCTAAACTTTTCCAAGCCTTAGAGTGTGATATTAAGTATTACCAATTGAATCTCAAGTTAACTTTTCTATTCCTAGCTGAAGTTATTAGATGAGGTTTAAAGCCCTAAGTTCTTGCTAATTGATTTTTCCCAAGTTCAATTTTCCTCTTCAGAACTCAAACCGATGTGGTGAGTCCTAGGGTTAGCTAATTCCTTAAGAAACATTAAAGAACAAGATTAATTAAAAAAACAAAGACCATTTCATTAAAAATAAAAACCATTCAATACATACAAAGAGTTTTAATCCAGACTTTAACAATGCATATTTCCATAAACAAGTTTCAAGTGATGGAATAAAATGCTACACGCTTAGATATACAATACAAAGTAAGAGTTCTTAGAAATGGGTAAAGAAATTCTCATTGAGTGCCTCCAAATCTTCTCCTTCAATAGTGTGGTTGATGAACCCTAGCTCTCAACAAAGAACTTGTTGTCTTTTTATTCTATTCAATCGCAAAACGTAAAGCATCGACGAAATTAGGTACATGGTTTCTAGTTGTTTATGGTTAACTCGGTGGGGGTATTTATGGTTAAGGCCACACGAGCCAATAAATAAATGTCTCCTATTTAATTAAAGGTGTACACGTGTCTTCTCATAATTCTATTAAAAGAAGGGACATTTTTAATCCTACATTTAATGTTATGGGCAATTGGAGTCCAACAAGTGGAAGGAGGACGAATTTAAGTCATTTCTAATAGTGAAGTGAAGGATATTTTTTAAATTTTCCCAATAATAACTTTTCTACACTTTAAACATGTAAGTTATTTGCATTTTTGTTAATTATCATACAGGAATTCTCATTTTTTTATTTTAGTTTGTTTACTTATTCTTCCTGGTTCAAAATTATCTTAAATTAAAATAAATATACTATGTATTTTATGGTATAAATGTAGTATATGACAAATTCAAGTTATTGTTATAAAGGTTACAATTGTATATTCATGGAATAAATCTGTTATATCGAAAGAACTTTTTGTGATTTTTTAATTAAATATAAATATTTATTTATAATATATGTATGATATAATTTTGGTATATCTGAAGCATACCACGTTAATTAGCAAAGTCGTTTATTAAAATGGAGAGGAAGTTGGAAAGTAATTGTTGTGAGAGGAGAGATCTTTCGAGCTAAAAAATAGGAAGAAAATCAGTTGGTTTAGTGGAGAGTAATTTGATATGGTATCTAATTCTAACTGCTATTGAATGTTGACTAAATAATTCTGCTAACATTGCGTAAATAATTTTATGTTTTTGTATAGTTATGTTTTTTCCCCTAAAAATTACCACATCAGATTGCCACGTAATATTAAGCCCATCAGATTGCCACATCATAACCCGACCCGTATATTAAGCCCATTAATATTATTTCAACCCTTTGCCCTTTTTTATTTCAGAAAGGGAGCGATTAGGGTTCTTGAGAGAGAAAAAGGCGCCAATCGAGTTCTTCGCCAACCTTATTTTGGAAACAACATTTAGTGACAGTGGCACCACCACACTACTAGAGTTTTCTTGTTCCAAGTACTTATCAGGAAAACACTGTATAAGTTTGTGGGGTCTCATTGAAACAAACACACAAAATTATGGCTTTTTGTGCATATGCATTTCCAGGAATTTTGAACAGGACAGTGGTTTCAGATCTTCTTTGAATAGGAAGAAGAGACGAACAATAAGAGCAAAAAATGCTCTGACCAAATGCCATATTCACCCCAAAGTCATGTTTCATCAGTTTGCTTTTTAACACAAGAACATCCAGCTTAATGAAGTAAGCACAAGCCAGTTCACATTTGCTAAAAAACTTACTGCTTCCATGAAACAAGTTAATATTACGTGATGGAAAGGACAAATTTGATCTCAAACTTTAACGAAGAGCAAATTTAAATTATAAATCATATTTGAAGGGTGCGTTTGGGAGAATTGAATTTTTGATCCTTTACAAACTTTATTTAATTTTATAATCTTTTTACAAGAAATCTTTATTTTTTACATATAAAAAATCTATAAAAAATCATTTTTTTCTATTAAAATAATAAAAGGGCAAGAAATCTTATTTTCACGTGTTATGCAAATTTGACCCTTTATCCAAAATAAAATACAAAAAGTTAAAAACAAGGAAAATTAAAAAAATACCCTCTACTTTGGAAAAAAGGGGAAAAATACATCTGGGAAAAAAGGAAAAAATAACCCCACATCCTTAAAGCTTTTCAAATATATCCTGTTTCGAGGAATTATCCCCTAAAATAATCCAAAATTATTTTAAAACTCGAAAAATAAAATATTAAGAAAATCTTAATATATCATCTAACTAAATAATATATCTACATTTTTTATTCCACACATAGGTTTGAAGCTTGAAACTTTCGAATAAATTATTAATTAACTTGATTTTATTGAATAAATAAATGATGGAGTTGTTTTAAAAATGATTTCGGATTATTTGAATAATTTTCTTCCAAGTATATCAGAAAATTTTGTAAGTTTGCGGGGTTTTTGAAAAAAACATAAAAATATTTTGTAATATGCATTTTTTTTTTAAGGAGAGTGGTATTTTTGAATTTCTTTGAATAAAAACAACATAAAAACACTGTATACCTTCTGGAGTAGAATTAATTATGCAGTCACCATAGATAGATCACTGGAACTTCCATCAACACACTTCACACTCACAGACAAAAGGTCAAAAATGGAATTTCGTCCCTCTTCATGGCGATCTCGTAAACCACCACCACCAGCAAAACAACAACAACAATCCGACAACATATACTCCACCTTCATCACTCACAACAACAACAACAACAATAACAATACAGACAACATTTACGCTACTATGGTCGTCAACGATGACGTCATCGTAGATGATGATGACGACGACTTAAACGACGACGAATCGTTACCTCCTTTACTTAAACGCTTACCTAAAGACTTTGGTGGTGGTGGTGCTATAGATTCAGTTTCTGATGATGACGTGGCATCCATTTCTGGTACTATGATTGTGAAAACTGATCGCAGTTCTAAATTCAACACACCTAAATTACAACCTCAACAACAACAAACTGCTCGTTATATGTCGTATTGGGATCGAGATGACAAAACCCCTGTAACAAGGTGAAAGGAATATTAATTACGCTCTATGTCTATTTTTTGCAAATATTTACGCCACGTAGCCCATTTTTTGAGTTTGTTACTCCATTTAGCTCATATTTGTGTATAAACTCTTTTTATACACTTTATATAGTGCTTTCCCCCAGGTATAATGTTGTATAATATTGTATATTGGGCTACATGGCTGTAATAATTTATGTCGGAGTTCTAAATTCAACACTCCTAAATCATAACCTCAACAACAAACTGCTCGGTATATGTCGTATTGGGATTGAGATGACAAAACCCCTATCACAAGGTGAAATGAAAATTAATTACAGCTCTATGTCTATTTTTTGCAAATATTTACGCCACGTAGCCCATTTTTTGAGTTTGTTACTCCATTTAGCTCATATTTCTGTATAAACTCTTTTTATACACTTTATATAGTGCTTTCCCCAGGTATAATGTTGTATAATATTGTATATTGGGTTACATGGCGTAATAATTTATGTCGGAGTTCTAAATTCAACACTCCTAAATTATAACCTCAACAACAAACTGCTCGTTATATGTCGTATTGGGATCGAGATGACAAAACCCCTAGCACAAGGTGAAATGAAAATTAATTACAGCTCTATGTCTATTTTTTGCAAGTATTTACGCTACGTAGCCCATACTTTTGAGTCCTTTTAATATAGTTGCTAGTTGTAGTATTACTCTTGTAGTTTCTTGTACGTCGATTATTGTCTTATTTTATTGTAGTTATTTCCTTTTTGAAATGCTTTTTCTCGAGCTGAGGGTCTAGTGGAAAAAACCTCTCTACATTCCAAGGTAGGGGTAAGGTCTGCGTACACACTAACCTCCCCAGACCCTACTTGTATGTTGTTGTAGCCCATACTTTGAGTTTGTTACCCGATTTAGCCCATATTTGTGTATAAACACCTTTTATACACTTTATACAAGGTTGGTGCATTATGTATAGTGCTTTTCCCCCCAAAGTATAATGCTGTATAATGTTGTATATTTTCAAAAGCTGTATATTTTTTTAAAACAGGGAAAATTGCGCCCTATGTCTATTTTTGAAAATATTTTATGCCACGTAGCCCATACTTTGAGTCTGTTACCCGATTTAGCCCATTATACACTATTATACACTACTTGGGGAAAATTACGCTCTATGTCTACTGGGAGAAAATATGTACATCACGTAGCCCATACTTGAGTACCCGATTTAGCTCATGTATGTGTATAAACACCTTTTATACACTTTATGCAAGGTTGATACGTTATGTATAAAGCTTTCCCCCAGGTATAATGTTGTACTCCCTCCGTCCCAATTTAAGTGTCTTAGTTTGATTTGGCACAAAGTTTAAGGAATAAAATGAGACTTTTGAATTTTGTGGTCCTAAAGTAAAGATGTGTGTAATGTACTAAAATGTCCTTTGAATCTTGTGGTTTTAAACTTGCCGTGTAGGATGTTTGAATTGTCGACTTACTTAATATAGAAAGAGACACTCTTTTTGGGATAGATCAAAAAAGAAAGGAAGACGTTTAAATTGGGACGGAGGGAGTATAATATTGTATAATGTTCTGTAATATTCTATATTGGGCTTCGTGGCGTAATAATTTATGTTGGGCTGTATATTTTTGAAAATTGTCTGGATTTTTGTTCATAAACTTAGAATAAAAATAGCTAGCAACACCCCCATTTATGATAGTTCAAAACCTACTTTTAACTCAACACTGGAAAACATATTCCTATATAAATTTGACTATAAATCCTAACTAGACATGGATTAAAATACCAAATCCTAACCAATTTTTGTTTTCTACAACTTTGAATTATTTTTTTCCAACAGAAGAAGATATCAGGAAAATGAGGACGATGAAGATGAAGATGAAGATGAGGATGAAGATGAGGAAGGTAGATTCTCAACGTTTGTGGTGAAGAAGGATAATGAGTTTGATTCGGGGACAATGGTGAGAAGAACTGTTAGAGGTGGAAGTAATGAAGGTGTTGGATCAACTATGAATAGAGCAGTGGCTAGTATGCAAGCGGTAGGGGAGATTGGAATTGGGAGGCAGAGAAATCGTGGCAGTGGGGAGGAGGAAGGAGGTGGTGGTACATTGAGGCCGCAGGGGAGTAAGATGTCGTCGAGTTCAATACCGGATAGTGTGACTAGGGAAGATCCTTGTACTAAGTATGAATTGCTCCACGAGCTAGGTAAAGTTTGGTTTGCCTCTTTATTTGCTTTGAGATGATTTCAGTAGTGACATTTATCTGTTATGCTTTTTGGTAAATTTACCTGCCTTTTTCATATAGTATATCTATTTTCATTTCGTATATTTTGTTGTAGCTCTCCTTATTTAGTAGTATCAGCTAGTATGCGCATAGTATCTTATTCTTCACTTAACTTCTACCTGTTGCTTCATTTGACTTGTTCATCTTGCTATTTTGTTGTCGTTATTTCTCTTTCAATCCTGCGTTGATTACACTTGTCTACCGGAAACAGCCTATCTACCCCACAGGGTAGGGGTTAGGTCTGCTTACATCCTACGCTCCCCAAACCCCACTTGTGGGATTACACTGGGTATGTTGTTGTTGTTGTTTACCTGCCTTTGTCATGCTTTACCCAATCACTAGTTATAGTAAATGCAATTTGTTATTTGAGAACCCCAATTTGTCTCAAAAGATATAATTTTTGGAAGGGTAAGTATTATTGATGTCTAAACAAGCACTAAGAAAGTGCTGTAGTTCAATCTAAAGGGAGCAAAAAGGAAAATGTAAATCCTGGCTATCTATCAAAAGATTCTATGAACTGTAACAGGGTGTCTGCATCTTCAGCTACATTCAGCTTACACCAGAAAGAAACCAAAAAAATACAATCAGATAATTTCTAGATTGGATTCCTTTAACCGTCAGAACATCTTTTATTTCATTATTTCCAAGTACTCCACCATATCGCAGCAGCTATGAGTTCCAGGCTTTCCTTAGGTGCTTGGGGAATCACTTTCTCTTCCAGCGTAGGAGTTGGTCTGCTATTAATTTGGCATAGACCATTGTCTTAAAAGAGATTCTCCCTTTGTTTCAATATTCTTGTCTGGTTTGACTTGGCACGGAGTTTAAGAAAGTAAAGAAGACTTTTGAATCTTGTGGTCTTAAATTAAAGATATGTAGAATATACCAAACTGTTCTTTAATCTTGTGGTCTTAAACATGCCATGTGGGAAGTTGAAATTAAAGAGTTGCCAAAAAAAGGAAGAAGCATTCTTTTTTAAACGGATTAAAAAGGAAAGTAAGACAAACAAATTGAAACAGAGGCGTATTATTGAGCGTTGAATGAAATAGGTCCAAGTAGAGCAGATTCAGCAGAACGGAAACTAAGAATTTATATAGCTGAGACTAATGTTTGGTACTGAGACATAGGTGTAGTAGTAGTTGCTATTATTTGGCTGATTGAAATAATGAGTATTTATGTAGTGAAGTTTTTTGTGAAATCGGTTTATCAAGCAGTGCTTTGTGGTAGTTTTGCACTTGATGAAAGATTTTCTCTTTATTAAGAGAGGTTAAAAAATTGTATAATGTCGACTTGTTTTGATATACTTCTGATAATTTTGGTTTTGAACATAATCCTACAATAAGTCCAACAGTTGTGAATCTGAATCTCATGTGAAGCGATTCTGTCTTATCTTATGAATGAGTATGATATTGGTTCTGTTAGACAAAGTGCAATATTGAGTGTAAATATTAGAAGAATCGGATGGTGGTGCTAATCTGTGTGACTGGAAAACATTGGTGGTGCATTTGTACTTTTTTTTTAGTACCCAACCATAATGTTTATTGACATATGATTGAAGTGGCTGAAATTGGAGGGTTTTGATAAACACAGGGAAGGGCTCATATGGGGCTGTTTATAAAGCTCGAGACTTGAGGACTTCAGAAATGGTTGCCATCAAAGTCATATCATTATCTGAAGGGGTATGCATACTCTGTGCTCTAGACTCTAATGTTAGTACATGTCAGGTGGTTTAATTGTTCCCTCTGTATATTTATAGATATATTGCTTCCTTTTAGGAGGAAGGCTATGAAGAAATTCGAGGTGAAATTGAGATGTTGCAGCAGTGCAGTCATCCAAATGTTGTTCGCTATCTTGGTAGCTACCAAGGAGAAGAGTACCTTTGGGTATGAAGGGTCATCATTTCTTTGGACAATAAAATTAGCAAGTGTTTTGAGTTCCGTTTCTTCCCTTTTATAATGTCTGCAAACTATACTAGAACTATTCAGTTTATTTGATTTATGAGGAACAATAATTTGTTGGCAGATAGTAATGGAGTATTGTGGAGGCGGAAGTGTTGCTGACTTAATGAATGTGACAGATGAGCCTTTAGAGGAGTATCAAATAGCATTTATTTGTCGAGAGGCATTGAAGGTATGCTTGATTTCAAATGTTCTTTTAGGGTATGCTTGTAAGTTGTATGATACTTTTGGTCATGCACTTGACCTTTTCTCTAGGGATTCTCTTCCCCTTCATTGTATTCAAATTTAGATTGTTTGCAAAAGCTAGCTTGGTTTACAAAATCCTACTTAACTTCTCCTTTACCTTTGCTACCAAAAATAATAATATAAATGCTCCTTTCCCATCCTATTTTGCTTCTCCTAGGTTCTTTCGATTTATCTCCCTACTAAAACATAGTTAAAGCTTTGAAAACGCTGAAGTTTAAAAGCATAATAACTCTATGCTTATCCTTAAGGTTCCTCGACTAGTTACGCTGTTCCTCCTACATTTGTAACTCGTAACTTGTGACTCTACTAGAGGATGTTGTAAGATTGGGGCTTCCTTCGAGACCTTCCTCTACCTTTGTAGTGGAGATAAAAGCTATTCTTTGAAGATATTATCTTTCCAAGTTTAGCCTAAATGTCTAATTGCGTGGACAAAACATTGCCTTGAATATTTTGATAAAACATAGTTAGAAAATGGTTTCTCCCTTTTGTTGGCATATGCCACCCCATGCTAATCAATTTCCTGAAAATGAAACAATTCTGAGTGACCTTATATTGTGGCACTGCACGTTTAGAGTTTGATGCTACTATCGAAGAAATATTCTAGTACTAAGTCCACCTCTAGTTCAATGTTTCTAAAAGCAAAAGGGGCAAAAGCGACAAAGTCCATGGGGCTTGAAGCGAAAAGCGTGAAACGTACTAGGGGAGACTTAAACATAGCAGACGTATATGATTTTAGTATTATCATAATCAATATTTTGACTTTTCATTGAAGTAAATAACTTTCTCTGGTCTTGAGTTCAAAGGTTTCCTGTATTTTTCTACCATTGATTTTGTTAGTCGGCTTCTAGAAGGTTAATGGAGAATATGGTGCAGAGACAAGATGCTGGTTCCCATATTGAATCATTTTGAACACGTCTTGCTATTAATGTGGACTTAAATGATTAGAGAAGAATATATTTTATGATGTCAAAACTACTTAAAATATCTCTCTTTCAAAAAGCTTTTTAGCTTTTTGTATTTTCATCTGAAGTAATGTTAGATGTGATGTAGGGCCTCTCCTATCTGCACTCTATTTTTAAAGTACACAGAGATATTAAAGGTGGCAATATCTTGCTGACTGATCAAGGGGAGGTTAAATTAGGTGAGTGCTTTCTTTATCTTTAGTGTTAATTTTGAATTGTTCATACTAATTATTTATTGTGTCAGATCTTCAAAGTGTGGTTAGTTTCTTGTTTAGTGTATCATAAAATTGAATGGAAAAAATGTTCTTGTACTTTAAGAATTTTTTTTGAAAATGTTCTTGTACTTTAAGAATTTCAACTAATTATTTGGATTAGGTGTCGTGTTTCCATCCAAATTATACATTACATATCGTGTACTGCTTCAAATTCTGATTGCCTACTTCAACTGAAATTTACTTCATTTGTGCTGATTCAAATTACAACTGATCAGAATCTTGTTAGCTAGTTTTGAAGGAAAGGTTTTTGGATTTTACATAACCTGGAAAGCTGGAATAATTTGTCAGTAAATGGGCAGGTGATTTTGGTGTTGCTGCGCAGCTGACTAGAACCATGTCCAAACGTAACACGGTATGTATTATGCCATTACGCTCAATCTATTGGCAGTGTTCAGGTGATTCTTGCAAGTATTTTAAGTCAGATCCCCTTTTTTGGTGAAGCAAAACAACAAGAACAACATAGCCAGTATAATCCCATCAGGTGGGGTCTGGGGAGGGTAGAGTGTACCTCTTTTTTGGTGAAGCAGAAAAACAAAAACAGAAACAAGAAAACAAGAAGCTGTTGCTCTATAGATGGCTAATTGTTAAAGAATCCACTGCGTAAATTCCTTTTCTGCCTTTATGATTTGGCTTGCCATCACTCAGTAATACCTTCTGTATGGCACTTTTCTCTGGTTTAAACTTTTATATTCATTCTGGTCTATTCAAAGTGATGCGATATCAAAATGTACCTATTTAAGGTGTTTGAAATTGAGGCATGCACAAGTATTACAGTGTAATAGGTCTGTCATTATCATGTTCAGTTTCTTGAGATATGTCTTCATTGTGTTAGAACTGAACCAATTAATTGACATTGGGTGCTCAAAACCTTACCCCAGTGGAGACGTCTCGTCCACTAGTTGTTAGTGGGTTGATGATTTCAGTTGCTCTGGCTATATACCAGGCAATAAAGGGTCACTACACTTCTATTTCTATTCCTTGAGTGTAGACTCTAAGATTTTATCAGATATTTGGGGGTTCTCCTGCTGTTTCAATCCAGCCAGATTGCTCTGTAGTTTCTGGCTGCATTGCATTCACGTTTCGCTAAGTTTGGTTAACATGGCAAGTAGTTTCTGACTTGTTATTTTTATCTGTTAAAAGTTCCTGATGTTGGTGCATTTATTTTCAGTTTATTGGCACTCCCCATTGGATGGCACCAGAAGTTATTCAAGAAAGTCGTTATGATGGAAAGGTATTACTCTGCTTTGATTTCCATCTTTTCAAGCTGGTGCTTAATGGAGTTCATCTGAATCCCAATAACTTGTGCGAAGTACGCTGGCGTTGTGCAAAACTCTATCCTTTTCATTTTTCTGATTATTATCTGATATTTTCCAGGTGGATGTATGGGCTCTCGGAGTGTCTGCTATTGAAATGGCGGAGGTACATCTAGTTGAATCTCTGAACTGCCTTTCTTTTTTATATTCATTTTTTTGTTTGTTTGGAATTTCATCTGAGGCTAGATGTGTTGTTGCAGTACTGCTGGAGCTGAACTAGATGTACCTCCGCTGGTTCAGCTCTAGTTGAATCTGGTACTAGATGTAACTTTGCCTCCGCTGGGAGCTGAACTTTCTTTCTTATTTCCTTTTTACAGGGTCTTCCACCTAGGGCAACAGTGCATCCAATGAGGGTTAGTCCTTTACTTTAACTATTTCACAGAGACATGCATTGCATGTTTATGTCATTTTGATAGATTTCACTTTCATAAAAATTTGCCATGACAATCAAAGTTGATCTATAATTCTATATTGTTGATTCTGCCAGTGCATTTGTGTTTTCTAATGTTATGAAGCATGTTTGGATGAAACTGAGCCTGGCAACACCTTATGAGTCTTCCGTATGTGGATTAGTGGAACCTTTTTCTTTTTCCGTTACATGTTTGGAGCAGATATGATGACTGGCTGCTCTTTGTAGAAATTTATGTTTAATGTAAGATTACATATCCGTTATGCGGGGAATTCCCCTGCTAGATCAATAAATAGTAACGTCGCCAAAAGAAATTATCTATTGTAATCAATATTATATTTCAAGAATGCTCCTTCAAGTACAGAAGTTTGATCAACGTTATCTGCTTCAGTATGTTGACAATGGGAGTATAATCGATCTACCAGGGATGTATGCTTATAGATTGAGTTGCAAAAGATTTGGTCATGCTTTATAATTTAGAATCTCCTCTGGACTCCTCAAGTGAAATTACAGCTTCAGAAAGTTGATATATCTGTAACTTTTGATAGGTGCTATTTATGATATCCATTGAACCAGCTCCAATGCTTGAGGATAAAGAGAAATGGTTTGCTCTCTACTCTTTATGTTGGTTTCCATTGAACTGTTTATTTGTTTGTATCCACTCTCCTTTTGAGGAAGAATTCCTATTAAAACTCTTTAATTCATGTCATTGCAGTAGTCTTACAGCAACTATATATATATCAACTATGTATCACTGTTTTATCCAAATTTATGAATCCTTTGTCAGTATAGTAAAATCATGGACAAGATTCTAGTTGCCATCCTTCTCTTCCTTTCTCTTTGGAGAGAATTATATCTCAGTTGGTTTTCTATTGAGGAATTTGGAAATGTGGTGTTGATTATTTCAGGTCTCTTGTATTCCATGATTTTATTGCCAAGTGCCTTACAAAAGACCCCCGACTTCGTCCAACTGCCTCAGAGATGCTAAAGGTATTGTACAAGTGTCTACTGTCAGTTGGCAAATTGTTTTAGTTGTTTACCTCCAGAGGTGTGTGGTCTTTGGCATATACTAATTTTTCTTCCATTTACCCTGAAAAGCACAAATTCATTGAAAAATTCAAAGCTGGAGCTTCTGTAATGATGCCGAAGATTGAGAAGGCCAAGCAAATTAGGGCATCAATAGCCTTGGAAGCGCAAAGTGTTGCTGCAGAGACTCCCGATGTATGCCTGATTAATCTCTTAATGAATTTTGTTGACGTTTCGTTTTTGAACCAGGATGGTCTCTCCCCACTCTCCATACCTTCTTGAGAAAGTGAGATTCTGTTCCTCAGAGCCTTTTTCTGTAACTTCAGGTAATGGGAGGTCCAAAAGTGAACGATGAGTTTGGCGATACTGTTCCCTCTAAGCCTAAAAATGATGAAGCACCTTCTACAAGCTTGGAGCCTGTGGGAGAAGGTAATCTGCAGCTTCATCTTGCATTATATATTTGACTGATGTTCTCTAGGAGCTTCTGTTCGTTGCGAGAGAGGAAGAAAGATACAATTGATAACGAGAAGTATCTGAACATATTATGGATGTTCAATTATCTCATTTTTATGGACAATTTGGAGAAGAATATATCAAACATATTGAATCCCCTTGGCTTCTTTGTGTGTTTACTTCTTTATATTTTGATTCTCTTTAGCAAAAATCCTGGCTCCAAGACTGTTAACTCTAGTGTAGTAAACTATTAGAATATCTTATCTCTATGCTAGTCAAGGGAGTAGTCTTAACTCTTAATTGAGGCAATTGGGAGTTACTTGGAAAGATCCATACATCATTGGCAGATCAATGATCCTAGTGGATCATGGTGACTGGCAAACCCTGCAATTTTTTTCTTAAGCTTACTATATATTATTGGTGAAAATATTGAACTCTATTTCTGAAAATATTGACTTTAATATGCCAGTTTGTCCTGAACGCTCGTAGTTGATTTTAGATAGTAATTAGTCTGAAAATAAATTCTATTGGATCTGTTATACCAGGTGATTTTGGGACTATGATAGTCCGAGATGGAACTGATATGGATAAAACAGCTAGTCAAATCAGAAATGCAGAAGCATCATCTACTTTCCGGCGTGCTGGAAGTCCTTCCAACCCCACTGTTGCTGGCAAATCAAATGTTCCCTGGTATTTTTTTTTTCCTGTTAATCTGATGATCATTTAGTGCTGAGGTGAAACCTATTAAATCAGAAAAGTAATTCATCCTTTCCACTTAAATTCAGCGTTAGAAACTTTTTTCTGAGCACGTCTTCTCACGGAGATGACCTTAGTGGTACTCCATTCTGTTAGTCCGTTTCCTAAATAAACTGAACATTTCTTGTCAGGCTGCTTAATGATGTTGATGTCAGTTCACCCGTTGGAATGTCCCAGAGACAGAGCATGCAAGTTCCTTCCCCTGGAACCTTACCTTCTCCTGATCCGGGCCTTAAGGGAAGTACTACATCTCAATCAACTGTTAGTAGTGGTGGCGGCGGCTATAATACTGGAACCTTGGCAAGTGAAAGTGTCAGTCGGAGAGCATTGGACAAGGTAAGTGCTCAAGCATGAACTCTGCAACACACTTCTCTTTATTGGAAAGGGTGAAATCTCTTTCTTTTTCTACCCTTTTCCATAATATGAGGAGTATGTGTTCTGTGCTATGCTCTTTAAGTTTTCTGAATTGTCAACTCACTGAAGTAGTTTAATTTCATGGAAAAACTATCTAAACCATCAGTTATCGGACTAATTCTCACAAAGCGTCTTAACATAAAATCCTGATCCTACATTTGTATTCAGAAGTTTCATCACAACTGATGTGACATCTGTAATTCTCTGTTACATAAGCAGAGAAGGAAGAAGACACGGGCTAAACTTATAGCTGCAGTTTTGAGGTTTCACGCTTTAACTTTTAGTTTGCACTATAGTATTAATGATCTTTTTTTTTTTTGGTTTTTGGTAAAGGTTACAGAATAGTATTAGTGATTTCCGTTATTCATTGAGCCATATCTCCTGAAAAAAAGTAACACATTGCATCTAAAGCACATTCTTTACTTTCTCAAACTCTATCCACGGAGTAAATCAATGACTGCCCTTTATTCTTATCTCTCCTCAATTTCTCGATCAATTGGTTTTGGTTGTCACAATGAAATATTTATAAAGTGAGCCTCTGTTTCGCTGGGCTTACATGTGGGGTTAGGCTTGTCAGTACTGTAAATCGCTATGATTATTCAAGATTTCCTTTAATGTAAAAAGACATCCTCCCACTAGCTATATTTCTAGCTCTGTGGTTGAAATTTATTTCTATGCATCGATATCTCTTACATTGTGGTTTCGCAACATGAACTGAATCTGCCTCTCCGTCCGTTGACATTAACCTCTACTTTGCCTTGTTATAAGATCTTGTTTCTGGCTGTCACTGCATTATTTCATTTTTCTTTGTCCGTGCTTGTTCTGGTTACAAGTATGATTCTGACTCCTGCAATTTTGTGCACGTATCAGCTTTGGTCCATATACTCGGCTGGTAACACGGTGCCAATACCATTTCTAAGAGCAACTGATATATCACCAATTGCACTCTTGTCTGATGATGTGCTTGGGGACTGGCAAAGGGATGATAGTGGGCAGATTGCTGTAGAAGCAATGCAGGAACTCTTCTCCGGTGATCCTCAATCCAAGAAAGGCCGAAGCAGACAGAACGAGGTCCTCTTGCCGCTTCCTTAAAAAGACTTCAATTTTGCTTTATTTCTTTCTATCTCCTTTTATAATCATTAATTGATGGATTGCAGGTTCCTCTTCCTCCAAGTGTATACCAGAGACTAACCTCGAGTCCTACACTGATGAATCTTGCTCAAGCCTTAGCGTATCATAAGATGTACGATGATCACATAATAATTGGAGAGCAATTTATTCAAATATTTTCCTTCCATTCGACTCACTACTATGTCCGGGACCTTAGGTTTATTATTACTTGAGTTTTAGTTTATTAGATACTAGCAAAATATGTCTAGACATGGTTGTGTTTCAACGTCCTCTCCTTGTTAATGTCCAAATGAATTGATAATCTGAACTTTTGAATGTAGGTGCTATGAAGAGATGCCCCTTCAGGAAATGCAAGCATCTCAGGAACAACAAACCATTCAAAACCTCACCGATACACTCAGAACTATTTTACGACTGTAAATAATTCTTAGTTGAAACAGTTTTCTTCGCTGTGTAAATCTAGTTATGTTTATTTCTGTTTTTTTCAATCTAGTTGTATGTTCATTTCTTATCCGGTTCTTATGGGATAGTGTTCTGTCTTCAGCTCCAGACCAAGCATGCACAAATGCTGCTTCACTTACCTGAATATGGTGGATATTTAAGCGACTTTTTATTACATTTCATACCACCATTTTTGGATCCAAATTGTGAGCTCTTATCTTTCTTCCAGAAATAGATCTAAAAATTAAATAATCTACTCCAACTTGAATACTCCCTCTATTCTAATTTATATGAGGGTTGACCTATTTGGGGAGTCAAACATTTCCGATTTCGTCAAACAATGGCTAATCTATCTCGATAGACGCCGTGCAGGTTTGTGTATATGTGAAAGAAAATGCTTCAAAGCCCAAAGGGGAAACAAATGAATACTCCTTTTGTCTCAAATTATCCGTCGTGCACATTCCTTAAGAAACATTAATTAGGAGAGGGTTTTAACTATTTTATCCTTTATTGTGTATTTTAAATAATAATAACATCACATCGTATTGAGGTGTTTATAGTCTTGAGGGACAATTACTATTAAGTTTAAAATGTGATTGAAATAATGAATTTTATCATAAACTTTTAAAATGACAAATAAATATTTTTTGAAAATCACACAAATAATTGGAGACGGAGTATTTTTAAGAGATAATATCTCAAAATGGATTAAAATATTAACCAGGTTTTGTTTTATACTCAAGAAGTCATACAATTTTGTTTTCTAACTCAAAAGTCACTTAATTAAGTGCACTTGTTTCAGTTAATTATGAACATTTTAACCTTTATTTTATTTTAATCCAAAAGTCACTCAACTAAGGGTAGTTCACTAAGAAAGTCACTCAACTTTATTTTTTAACCCAAAAATCACTCAACTTTATTTCTAACCCAAAAGTCACACAACTTTATTTTCTAACCCAAAAGTCACACAACTTTATTTTCTGACCCAAAAGTCACTCAACTAAAAGTAGTTCACTCACAAAGTTACGCAACTTTGTTTTCTAGCCCAAAAGCCACTGAACTATTGGTATTTGACTTAGAAAATCACCCAACTTATTTAAGTGATTTTTAATTAAATTTTGTTGACATGAAATTCTTATTTAAACCCAAATGTTTAAGAAATAAAAAGATACTCATTTTAACCATTTTAGTGGAGTTACTTTTGAGTTAAAAAATAAAGTTGATTGACTTTTTGAATAAATCATACATTGAAATTAGAACCATTTGTATGGGTTAAATTTGATCTTTTTGCATAGTACAGGGACAAATTTGACCCTTTCCCATTTTTAAATAGGTGTTTGTAGAGAGTACTGAAGCAGAAACAAAACCCACAGTTCCTTTTACAGTTTGCAATATAGAAGAAGAAAATGATGATAAGAAATAAACTTAGTAGCAAAATGAACCTTTTTTTGCTAAACCCTTTATTTTCTAAGCCTCTTTATCACCATCACCATAGTTTTCCTACAATACAACAACCAAACAAAGCCTTGCACAATCTTTGTAATAGTTTGCCAAATTGTCTTTCTTTTAAAAAACCCATTTCAGCTTTAAGGTGCTTAAGCTCTAATTCTTCACAAGAATTAACTCCTGAGAAAAATGGAAATGACCCACTTCACTGTATGCTCTCTTGTATCCTTTTTTTGTGTGTTTATGTTGAGTTGCTTATTAGGTGTTTGATAAATTGTTTACGTTGTGCGAAGCAGTGGCGGATTCAGAATTTTCTCTAGGGGTTCAAAAATATAAAAAAGTAAACAATCAAGAAGCAAAGGGGTTCAACATATACTATAGATATACACAAAAAATAATTTTAACCTTATATATACAGGCTAGTTTTTCGCCAAGGGGTTCCAGTGCAACCCCTCAGTGTTATCAAAAGCGAAAAGCGCAAAAAAAGCTCTAAGGTCTGTTGGGCTTTAAGCGCAAAGCGCAAATAAAATGTGGGCTTTGATGAAAAAAGGCGCAAATGGAGAAAAAAATATATAAATTTATATGTTTAGTACAAGACTAATAATGAATAATAAATATATGAACAATAAAGTGAAATATCTTAGTGCAATACCTGAGTACTAATTCTTTCAGAAGAATTAACTCCAGAGAGAAATAGAAATTACCCATTTCACTGTATTTTTTTGTTTTTTTGTTTTTTTGAGTTTCTGTTGAGTTGCTTATTAGGTGTTTGATGTTATGCTTATTTAGTGTTTCAAAGTCTAGTAGCTTTTTCTTAACGTTGAGGTGATTCTTTGCTTGTTATTTCAATTTACAAACAACGATGATGATCCCGTATACTCCCACCGTCCCAATTTATGTGAGAGAAAGGAAGACTTTTGAAACCTGTCGAATAAAATAAGCCATAAATATTTGTGGGGTTGTAAATCATTTCATTAAGGGTAAAAGTGAAAGTTTTAAGTTAAATTGTTTCTAAATATAAAAATATATCATTCTTTTTGGGACAGACTAAAAAGGAAAAGGAAAATGTATCACGTAAATTGAGACAGAGGGAGTAGATGTCAAGCCAGCCCAAGTTGTGCTTAAATTTTGTTTTCAAGAAAACTAGGTTGTGAATTTCCCATATGAAAGGTAATACCTTTACTTGGTAGGGATTAACAAAATGCATCTATTTTATTAGGCTTATATAGTTATGTGTTTTTAATACTGGTGGTGGTGTCCGGGGTAGCTTGTGCACATCATAGACTATTGCCTCCCACCAGTATAGGTACTGGGTAACTTTGTCCACCAAGGCTATCATGGTCTCTACCACTTTATTGACCGTTAGGCAACACCTTAGTCTTCTATTATTATGTTGGTGAAGCAACAAATGAAAATGTTGACCTGTAAGGCTTGGCCAGTAGCAGAGACAGGAATTTATATAAGGAGATTCAAGAATATGCTAGAATGGGACAGTTAGGATGTGAACTTGGCACTTAAAGCTATTTTTGAGACCCCTTCACTATTGCACTTGAATTTTTCGTTATGTTAAGCGGATTTGACAATTCATATAGAACAAAAATATTCGTTTTTACCCTACTTATGCGGTATCATTTTTCAACGAAGGGGATTCAATTTGTTCCCTCCTCCTAGTGAGGCTGTTTCTAGCGGTAGAGTCCCCCACCACCAACCGGTAGATTGGAGGTTTTATTCGTGTGGAAGTTAATTAGAAATGTTCATTTACCATGAGAAATATAAGGGCGTTTGCTCCATACTTGTTTCATATTCTCATTAAAATGAATTTAGTGAATTTTAATCAAATTCGTCAAGTTATATTCTCTCACAGAGTCACACTTCGTGTATTTATGTTTGAAGATGAAACGATTGAGGACGTAGAACCAATAGATTTATGGGAAGATGAGGAGGAAGCTGACCCTGAGGTACATGATCTTACTGATATATTCAATTTGATTTCATTTTCTGCATTTCTTTTTTGGTATATATGTTTAAGTTGATTTTAGTTCAAACTTTTAGATTGGGGATGGAGGTGATGGTGGAGGAATTGTCTTGCAAAGTTGCCCTTGGGGTGAGCAGGCATTATCTATAGCACGTGATGTGCTTCTACAGTTCGGTGATGACACGGAACTCTATTCATTCAAAACCAGTCCACGCGGATACATCTATGCCAGATTGGACAAACTTCCAAATGAGTAAGTTGTTGATTTTGCAAAACAGGCTTCTTGTCTATATCGTACAACTCTGCATCTCTCTCTCTTTCATAAATGATACAGAGCATGCTGTGCCTGATATCTCTTGTTGTGGTCGCTCTTTAAAATTCTAATTCCAATGAAAGAACAAAGATGCCAATAAGTGAGAGTAGTGTAAGATAGTATTATTTGTGAAAGCATGTCAACATTTTGGATGTTCCAAAATAGAATGTGCATTATAACTTGTGATGGATGACTAATGGACTTGACCTCTTAGTTATAGGTAGTTATAGGGTCACATGTATAGTCAATTACTTTGATATGCGAAAGTCTGCCTACCAAAACTTTTTCTCTTTGTCCTTCTTTGCTTCTTTTAAGAATAATTTCTGGTCAAGTTATACAATCTCTAATGAACTGAAATCAGAGTTCATATCTTGTCAGCAATTTTCATTTAGGTATCGTACTCGTGTTCTTTTGATATCCTGTTCACCGTGGTTGTGTAACATACTATTTACATCAGATATGGCTGTCCAAGTATGGATGCAATGGAAGAATTTAGCCGCCAATACAAGAAAAGGTTAGATGAAGCTGGTGCACTAGGGAAAATTCCTGATGATCTGGCCCTTGAGGTAACTCTTAAAACAGTGTTGTCTTCTCTTTCTGTGTTCACAAAGACAGAAATTTGATAACGGTTTGGGAGCATTAATTTTTTAAACAAACGTTCTCTCTTGTGATTTTAAGGTATCGTCTCCTGGTGCTGAGCGGCTACTAAAAGTACCAGATGACTTATCCCGCTTCAAGGACATGCCTATGAGAGTTAGCTATATAGAAGAAATGAACTCTAGAAACGTTGATAAGAACGGAATATTCTTCATGGAATCAATTGATGCAGAGTCAGGGAGCTGTGTGTGGAAGTTGGCGGATGTGAAGGAGAATAGAGATCCAGCTGCCAAAGGAAGGCCGCTAAGCCGTAAACAGAAAGACTGGAGGTTAAAACTGCCTTATGCAATGGTTAAGAGGGTAACTTTGTACCTCGATTACTGAATTCTATCTCATTATTATAGGACTCAAGATTTTGATTATATTGAAATTTTTAAAGGATTCTAGGATATATTAGTAAATTGAATTAGTGCTGCAACTTCCCTAGCTGCACATGAATGCACAGAGAAGACCCTCGCTCGAGTTCCTTGACATTGACTTGGTTGCTACTTGCTAGGAAAAATGTGAGTTCTCAGAGTCAATAGAACTAGTGTTCCTTCATCACTCTCTAGCATACCGAACTTGTGGAAAGCATGATTTTAATATATGCACTGACAAAGAGTAGCTCCGTAGATTGCATATATAAGTATAGGAATCGAATCCACAACTATTGATATTTGAACCCAGTGTTCTCAAAGCCACCGTAAAAGCTTAAGCTAAAAGGTCTGTCAACCGTATGTTGTGGCTGTTTTCCTTCTCTATTTTGTTTTGCTTTCCTGATCTTGTGTGTGTGTGTTTTTTTTTTTTTTGGTTCTTTTTTACTAATTCTTGTTTAGACCACAAGAAAAAATATGAGACAAAACTATATAAGTTGGCATCAAGTTTATGAATCTCTATTTTGAGCACTTTCATTTCAATGTTCCATAATAAGTTTTAGGATTTTCGAAAAGGTTTTTTTTTTTTTTTTCAAATTCATAATTATCCCTACACAGAACGTAGAAAAACTTGTTACAGATGGAGACGTCCCGATAATTGATCATCATCTCTTTGCCAAATAATGAGCGAAGTGCATATAAACGATTTTGCTGCTACAATTTAAGTTATGATTTAAGTTTATAATTTTTTGCACGCTTCAGACATCCTGTCTTTGAAATCTTGAAAAAACCAAACTTTAGAGTTTAGACAACATGGACGAGTTAAGGCATTTCTAAAGTTAGCCCAAATAATGCATTATCTGCGATATTAGCCCAATTAGAATGATGTATTGGGCCCAACAGTTTTAAGTCTCAATTTGGCCCATGTATGTTAAGGCTATTCCCTTCTTTCATTTGAGCATGAATCTATTGAATACGTTGTCGTCAAGAAATCCAAGAAAGAAGTTGTCCCAAGTACTCCATTCTCATATTGATGTTTGTTCCATTCTCATATTGATGTTTGTTCCATCTCATGTTGAGTTGTGTATAGATGTACAGAGATACCCCTGGTTCATGTGCTACCTTAATACCCTTGATTCCCACTTAGTGGTTGTACGAACTTGCATCACAGTTGGGATAGACAAACCTCCTCGTAAGGGAAATTCTCTAATTGTATTTGTGTGGTTCTGGTTGTGGGACAATGAACGAAGTAGGGAGTTAATTGTGACCTCTCTTATGTGCCATAGTATCTAGAGCGTCGAGTCTCCTATTTGATCATCTAACGCTTCTTGTAGCCGTCTAAGTTAGTTGTACTCCTATATGTGACGAAGTGTAAGTTGTAGCTTCTTGTCCTTTAAGAGTTAAGGGGTCGTTTGGTTGGGGCCCATGTATGCTATCCCAGGATAAGTGAATCTATTGAATACAAGAAATCCAAGAAAGAAGTTATTCATCTAACCTTCTTGTAGCCGTCTAAGTTAGTTGATAAAATAACACTACAATCCCGGATAACTATTCCATCCCACCACAAGTGATTAAAATAACACTACAATATATTATCGCGATTTTATCCCAATCAAACGTGGGATAAACTCATCTCAAATTTAATCCCGAAATTATTTATCCCTTATCCCAAACAAGCCTTAAGAGTTTCCCGAAGGCCAAGTGTTAATTGGAGTCTTACTTTATGGAGATCAAACTTTCTCAGTTGCCCAAAATATGATAATTCTTTTTTTTATTTTTTATTTTTATTTAAGAAAACCAAGAATGGGAGGGGAAAAAACAACAGATGAAACAAAAAATCAAAATCAGAGAAAGAGGAAATGTCCATATTTGGAAACTGGAAAGTAGGTATATTAGCTAAGGACTAACTAGTAAGCAAACAGTAGAATACTGGTCCACAAGCCAACAAGTTATTTATTCTCAATCCTTTCATATGAGATAGACCTTCCTTTCCTCACTGATTGACCACTTCTTTATTAGGTACCCAAACCTACCACTCAAGTTTAAAGGGGGAGAAAAAGTTATCTCAACCCTTACTAGGACATTGTTTTTTTGGTCTTTTTCCCTTCCCGTGCATATTTGTATTGGAGCCTCGATTAATCTGGATTAACGACGTTTAAGGCTAATTAAATGGGGACGCACTCCTTGCCGGATTGTTTCTATACCTGGAGCTCGAACCAAATACCTCCGATTAAAGGGTGGAAGGATCCTATTCGGAACTATATGGAGAAATCTCCATATAGGGATCAATCCAACCTTATTTATGAAATGTCACATTATTTTTAAATTCTTTTTTTTTGGACCTTTTAACAATTATTGTAAACGTTATCTTGATAACTCAATATAGTAAAACGAAGTATGAAAATAAATTTTTGAGCCGCAATTTAGTCATTTCAACTTCATTATACACCAGTATTTGAATTAGGAGAAAAATTTACAAATGATCACTTTTCAGCTCCTGTAATTGAAAATAACTGCTATCATGGAGTCTTCATTTGTATAATTTAAAACTTCATGATACGGACTATTTTTAAATTGTAGAACATGATATCTCCTCACCTTATTCATGGGGATTCCCCCCAAAAAATTAAAAAGAATAAAATTATGAGAGACAAACAAGCTTAGATGGACCACATAATTTTGATTGTTGAGCCGCATTGGATTCAAAATATCTCACAAATGCTCAACCACCAGTACCTATCATTTTTTTGGACCTGTCCACCATTCTCATTCAATTCTTTGTTCATCTTCTTCTTTACTTCTCTTCCTATTTTGTCAGTCATTTACTCTTTCATATAGTACTTCACAAAGGACTAAAACATGAATATCGTGAAAAAATAAGAAAATATATGGACAAAAGGTTTTGGCTAATTGCTGAAATAAATGTACAATATAATGTGAAGTTTCATCATTTATGTTAGTCCCATTCCAAATTGATGATGAAAATAGGAAAATAAATCAATTTATGAATCTTTAACCTAAGGATTATAGATACTGAATTACTGGTTGATACCGCTGGTATGATGAGATGAGTGAGATTCCTCCATCCTTAATAAAAAATTGTAAGTTCGAGACGAGAATGAAGAAACTCATGGTAAGAAGCGTTTTCCTCTTTATAGGCCCTACACGAAGCGAATCTAAATTAGTCTGACCGGTGAATTCCGGACATCATATGATTATAGCAACAAAAAACAAAATAACGTATACAAGACTAGAAGGTTATTAGGAGTCTATAAAAACAATGGTTGATATAAGATTAAGAGGTTTTTCAATATGGAGCTATTACAAATGAAAGGAACTATCAACAGAGGTGGTAAGATAGTTGAAATTTCTTGATTTTGATTAGCGATCTCGAACTTGAGTTTTAAGAATGAAAAATCTTTCAGTATGAAGCATTTTACTCCTTTAATGAGCTTATTTTACACAAATTTAAATTAATCTGGCTAACTAATTTCAGATTCCCTATAGTTAAATAAATGAAATGAAAGGACAATTATGAATTAGATAGGAAAAATCTAAAAGAAGATAAGCATGTCTGCCCAAGTTAAAGAAAAAGCAAATGTCAAAAGGGGCCTTGTATGGACCCCTACAATTTATTGAGTTCCTAAATTCAAGTAAAAAGTCACTATACACGGGGCGGATCCATCATAAAATTAACGGATTCGGTCGAATCAATAATTTTGGTATAATTTTATATTTATGTTTTAAAAAAATCTTAATATATATAAATAATTTGTCAAAAATTCAATAAGTAAAAATAATTGTGGCCTAGATGCACACACACCTATACGTAATGACTTATTCTACATTGATTGTGACAAAGGATAAGTATTGTTTGTTAGAAAAATAATATTTTCTATTTAATATCTCAAAAATAATATATTCTTTATTTTCTTAATATTTATTTTGTTTTAATGTCAGTCAAATATTTTATTGTTCAAAACGTTTTTAATTAGCCTTAATAGCTTATAATATGTTATTTTGACAAAGGCATATGATCATATTGAATAGGCCTTCAATGGCTTTTATTTTTGATACGTTTTAAAACGTTGATTTTTGCTATAATATATATATAATAATAATATATGTCAAAAATTCAATAAGAGAAAAAACATAATTGTGGCCTAGATGCACACACCTATACGTAATGACTTATTCTACATTGATTGTGATCAAATTTTCCTCGGATAAGTATTCGTGATGAAGAAAAGTATCTGTAAAAGCAGAAAAAGAAGAAAAAGACAAAAACAACTCTGATTAATACTTATCTTTCCAAAACGTTCAACCCAGTATCAACTGGATTGACTATAATGATATCAACAATAGTATTGTGGAAGTCGACTCAGTTTTGGTGGTTAAATGGTTAGATGAATCATATGATATCCCTTGAGAATTCTTGTAAGAGGTGAAATATATGAAGAGAATCATCGATAAGAGAAACATAAATGTCCAGCACTGTTTCAGGGAAGCAAACACAGCAATTGATATTTTAGCTAAATTTGGAAGCAATACACAATATAGTTTGATAGCTAACTTGTATAATTCAATGCAGGAAATTTCAAGAAAAGCTAGAAAAGCAATGAGAATGGATAAAACTCAACTGACAAATTTCAGAATTAGACACAATAGAGGAAGATGAAGCACAACCATAAGAGGAAGAGGAGAAGCTGCAAGTAGAGAAAGAAGGAAGAACTTAACTGGAAGCAAAGAAAGGAGCGCGATTTTTTTATATAAAATGATAGTCATTTTTTGCCGGACCATTGGTAGCACCTTCATTTGAAATGTGTTAAAAGTCCATTATAAAATGAGTAGGCTTTTCTTTTACTTTAGTTATAATGTCCCATGAGTATATAGGCTTTCTTTTGCAATGAGAACATAGCTAATTAGGACTTTCTTCTAATTAGTAGTGTTCTCTTAGTTTATAGGGACAAATTAGTAAGAGAGGATTGTCCTCCCAAATGTAAAAAGGGAGTCATGGCGTAGCCCTCCTCCCATGTATATTTTGAAGTTGCAATTAACTAGGTAGGGGTCAATGCCAAATCCCCCAATGGTCATGGACAAATGTAGTATGTGGAATTGGCTTAGAAATAAAAAATAAAAAAATAGCAGAATTTTCTATTTGCATTTGATGATGTTTTCGAGTACGGATTGACTACTTAATCTTGGTGTCTTTTAACTTCAACGTTATTTGGCATTTCAGTATTTCACTAATTCTTTCTAAATGTAGTAATCTTTTATAATCCAATATTTACTCTCTTGGCATTATATTCCAATCATAGCTAATATCACGTAATAATAGCTAATTGAGAAGGAAAAGGGAGGCCGGAGGGAAATGAATAATTTATTTTAGGTATAACAAGAGTACACGAGGAAAAACCACTGCACTAGTGCACTTTCATTTGAAGTATCGAATTAAGTACTTTTGAATAGGAAAAATCTTGACTTTACACAACTTAATTACCTCTTAAATGGATATTTAACTTTAAGTAAATTTAGGTTTTTCCTCAAAATAAATTTAGTGGAATGATGAGAATTTTTTCGCGGTAACAAATTGAGATTTATAAGAAGCTAAGGGTAATCATGACTTTGAAGTAATTAGGTAAAAAGGAAATAAATTAAGATGAGATGCAATGAAATGGTGCATACAAAATTAACTTATAGGGGCCACACAAATTCAACCTTTTGGAAAGAAAGAATTGCATTTTATCAGCCATTGGTTTGAATGTTATTTTAATTTTTGTCAGTGCAACTTTTTTCAATCCCAAATAAACTACAAAAGTTAAAGAACTTTGTTTTAAAATCTCAAAAAGTAACTGATATTTTTTCAAAAAAATTCCAAATCTTGATTAGTATGCAATCATTTTTCTGACAGTTGGTTCAAGCTGGCACTATCACTGATTTTTCCAAACTATTTTAATCGTGTACGATATGTCTTACTTGAGATTTAATCATCCTTATCACTTATCAGGGGTGAAATTATGTTTTGGACTTAACATAGCAGCTTTTTGAAAGGTTATTAGCTCAAAATCAAAATTAAAAAAAGAAGAAAATATGTCCTTTAAATTGATTTGTCAGAGTTCTTTTTTCCTAAAAAAGCATAGGATAAGTAAATGAACTTTTATATTGAGTAAAGATTTTTAAATGCATTGGGGGAACAACTAAATATATTTCAAACTTTTCAATGCCAAATATTTGTCAACCATCAACTAATGGGTATTTATAATTACCTTTCCATTAGCTTATAAATAAGTGGCAAGTGAGATCTAAAGTTCTAGAGATTTAAATATGAACCACTAGAAAATTTCTAAGATAAAATTAAATAGGTTACTCTCACTCCTAGTAATTGATGGTTCAAAATCAATTGAGCAAAAGGTTGACATTAAAGAAGAACCTAAAAATTTCTTCATAATGATGTCATAGTAGAAAACTTGCAAATGGAGCAACTAAAGGGAAAAAATATTTTAAAATTAAAGAAGACAAAAAAAAGGAAGCAATCTTCCTTTCTTTACTGCAATACAAGTATTAATTTAAGGGTTTCTTGAAATGTTGATAGAATTATGCAATAGGGTTTGAGATTAATTGAATATGATGAGGTGCATAGTATAAGTTCAATTATTATCTTGTGAATGTTAGAATCAAATAGGAAACATATCACAAACCAAAGGATTTGTCCATGTCTCATGCTTTGTTGTTTTCCAAATGGAGTAAACAGTCCAAAGGCCCCATAAAACGAAAAACATATCTATAGGATTGATTTAGATTCCTCACATATTAGATTCTTGCATGTGAGAAATTAAGGGTGTTTTTTAGTATTATGGATTTTTTTTCCTGAGAAATATTTTAGGAAAGCGATATTAATTGGTGTTAGTGCCTATGTTCTGAATTTAATATTTATATATATTTGGTGAATTTCTTCCAAAGTTTGAACTATAGTTACTAGATTTGGCCGAACTGGTATATAGGCTTCTAACTCCGCCGCTGAGTAGGTGGTGGGAGTGGGGTGGTCAAGAGGCGGTAGTTAGGGTATGAGGAGAAGATAATGAAATTTAACGCCATTTGTGATACTTATTTTTTCTACTTTTATTGGAAAGTTATTTTCCTCGAGAAAATATTTTTAATAATTATAACCAATGAGAAAATTGATGCATAACAAACACATCTTAAATTGTATTCTATTATCTGTACTATCGTTTCAACATCATCTTTTTATCACTTAGATGTACTTTGTACCATCGCTTCAACATCACATACTACTTAGGTGTAAAGTTTAGTTTTATCCAAAGCCCTTCCTTTTTCAATTTTTTCTCTTGATTCGTGAAACATCTTAATTTAGAAAGAATTTTTATATGAATGGAAGTCAAAAAAACAAAGAAAAAAGAGAATCTTGAAACTGGGGTAGGAAGTTGATTTGCACTATTGTGGGGTTTCCAATTAGTTGAGAAAAAACTTTATACTATCTTCCCACTGTTGTTTTGAAAATGATTGCTTGTAGATGCCAAAAACCTCTTTGATAATGTGCTCATTCTTTCTCACTGTTTCTCTTATAATGATGGTGGAGGTTAGAGAAGAAACTGAAGAAAATGATGGCTGACATAATTTCTTGAAAATCAAAGCATAAATTAAAAGGTGACATAAAGTTTGGTTCTAGGGAAAGTTGAAATACGCAAATGGGATTGAAATGGAATAATTCTTTTTCACATTTAATGAAAATGTATTAATAAAGCAAACAATGGTAATACAAAAAGATAGTTAGTAACTATTTTTTTTAAGACGTTCTATACATTTCAATCGAAAAGAATCAAGATAAAAAGAAAGACTTGGAATTGATCCATAGATTTTTCAACACAAATGAAAAAGAAACAAAAGATGAAACACAAATCATGAATCAACTAAGCGCTCGGGAACTTTTTGTTTTTTTACAGGGAAAGTTCATGTAAAAATCACGAAATAATGAAGATTCCGTAACTCTTAGAAAAATGAAAATTTCGACACGTTGAATTTTGTTTTAGAAATTAAAAGCAATTACTAATTCATGATTTGAATGAAAATTTCTTCACAGACATACTAGCGATTGAGGATTTCAAGGAGGAAAATAAAAGTGAATTGTTGCATAATGTGATGATAATCCTTATGAGTATCAAAATATTTAAAACCCTATTATGGAAAAATATCCTAACTATCCAAAAAGGTACATGATTGGCTAAACATTCATTATTTGATTGTACATTTAGCTGTATTTACATTGATCTATGACTAAACTAGAGAATGTCTATTACCCACACCATTAGCTAATCTTTAAGGACAATTGACTAAGAACAACTATGCTTATTAAGTAGTTATAATATCTAATATTAAATTATTCATCACTTACTCTTTCTTTTATTTTTCTATTACATAGCTAGTGAGGACCGAAGAAAAGGAACAATACAGTGAGAATCGAACTCACCTGTAAAAGGCGAAATCATGATTTTTGCTTTATGATTTTAGGATTTTAGAACGACAACTTCAAGTGTTAATAATTGGATTTTAAAATTTTAATATTTGTTCATATTTAATAAACTTTTAACACAAATAAATTATTCAAGCAAAAGTTACTATATGTTCGGCCAAATCCATATCCGCACTTCTAATTCCGCCCTTGTCACCAATAATGTCTACATATATAACTATGCTACAATCCTACAAGGGTTGGTGAGTTATTGCCTGCTTGGCCAAACTTTCAAATTTAGGTTGTCTGTTTAAACTTTTAGAATTTACTTATTTTGGAAAGTGTTTTTGTCAGAAGTTCTTTTCAAAAAAGTATTTCCGAAGAGTAGTAGTTTGTGTTTGGCTGATCAATTTCAAAAATATTTTTTTCAATATTAAAGAAGTAATTTATGCTTGATCAAGGTTTCAAAAGTGATTCTAGGGAAAAGCTATTTTTTAGCTTCTGAAAAAAATAATTATGCTACTACTCAAAAGCACATATTTTGTTCATAAAAACTTGGTCAAACACCTCAACTCTCTAAAATAAATACCTTTAAATATACTAGTCTTTACGAACGTGCTTTGCTTCCCTGTCAACCACGAGAAAAATGTTAGGTTAAATTATTTGTGATCGGATAACATTTTTTTATGAGGTAGAAAAATATTATTAGTTTATACCAATAATACTTCTTTAAAATAATTTTTTGGAGTCTATTGTAGTTTTGAGGTACAACTTTTACTATTTTTGGTGCTTGGTGTAATTTCTTATGTTAAAATATTTGATCTGCTTGAGTATGGCACAGCTTTTAAGGTACAATTTCTACTACTTTTTATCTATTTTTATTGTGTGGTACAATTTTTGGCGTTGCGATTTTTAAAATTTGATGGGACTTTCCTAGTGTTTCTGATAAATATTTTTTCTCATAATTCCTTTAAAATTTAATCCTGTATGATCTTGAACTTTAAGAATAGGTAGCATACAATATGTCCAAATACTCCAAGCTTATGCAAGTTCATATTAGGTCTAGCAATTAGGCCGAGTTATACTTACAATTGATAAATTATCTACCAATTTCCTTCGATGAAAAGAAAACCTCGGCCAATTTTGATTTTAACAATTAACACTTACCAGTTATGTTCTCTTCAGTATCTACATCAATGTTTCCTAACCTTCGTCTATGTATAATCTGCTAATGATGCTAAAGAGAGAGAGAAATACTACAATAATTCAATACAAGTATAACCAAGAACAAGCATTTACAGTTAAAATAGATTGGATACAAATCAAGACATGTTAACCCTTAAAGCTGCATCTTAATCCACCATGTGTAAGTTCCATTAAAGGAGGAAGTGTTCCCTATCAAAAATCAAAATGATATCTACGCAAAAACAACACAATAATCATTCAGAAAAAGAGCTAAAAAGGATTAAAAAGACAAAATTAAAAGAAGGAAAAGCAAAAAAAAAAAAATAAAAAAAAAAAAAAAAAAAAAAAAAAAAACTAAGACAAGTGAGGGATGGCTCAGTGGTATGGTATCTAATAAAAAAACTAAATATAATTAAAAAAAAAAAAAAAAAAAAAAAAAAAAAAAACTAAATATAATTAACTTAAATTCGGACTAAAAATATCTGCAAATAAATTCTATTCTGCTACTTTGACTTCAAAGATTTAAGAACTCCCAGCTTCCTTCTCTTTTTCCTATCAAAGATATATAAACTTTATAACGATAAAATTGTTAGTACCTTCAATGTACGCACCTTAATTTCTCTGGTAGGAGTTAAAACTCGTGTTATACTATTTTCTAAAGTAAAACACGTTGAATTTTTTTCACTGGCTTCTTACCATGTGTTGGGATATTAGTACACTATGTTCTCTTTAATTTGAAGTGGCTTCTTACCATATTAATATACATTTTCTCCTTGATCAGATCTTGAATAGATGTAGGAAGCTACTATCTTTGTCGTTACATACTAACTTATACTCCCTCCGGATCAAAAAGAGTATCCACTTAGCCATTTACACACTCTTTAAGAAAATATTAATTTCTAGACAAAAAGAGGTAATTTGACTAAACAGCCCCTAGTTAAATAGGTATTGAGATTTGGTCACATAGCACTTAATAGGGAAAAATCTGAAGAAAAAAAGGTTAATTATTTCTTGATTTGATAAGTGACACTCTTTTTTACTCAAAAAAGAGAGGCTAAGCGGACACTTTTTTTTCCCGAGGGAGCAATAATTAGTACTTCCTAAGCATTCTGAAGTTAACTTTGTTCGTTGCTACATAACTTCTATCATAATAAGAATTATTGGCCTTGTGTTGTGCAGCAGTATTAGACAAGAATTATATAACAGAGTTTAATCAAGTTTCAGTATTAGACAAGAATTATATAACAGAGTTTAATCAAGTTTCAACACTTTAACATTTTTGTACATTAGTGTTATAGAAATTATATAATTAATAAAGGACGTAAAAGTCGTTCAATATTTGAAAGGATATTTTGATCAACCAAAATTTATATTCATGCTTTTAAAATAACTAGTTATTACGAATGTGCGCTGCACATTAATATTTTAACATCGATATTTAATTGATTATAATTGCACGTATATACACAGTTAATCAATCATTTGTCTTGAAGATTCATTTTTATAATTATTATTATTATTATTATTATTATTTGTTATCAAAATTTCGGGTTATTTGTTAACAAAAATTTTCACTTTCAACGTAATTCCAATTAGATTATATAATAACTCAAAGTAATATTTTCTTGTGTGCGATCAAGTTATCCGATACTGAGAAGGAAGAGTCCTGAACTAACTTAAACTTTTAAAACAAAGTACATAATTACCGACTTAGTTGCTTAACACCATAGGATTCGCTGATCTTTAATTCTTCTAACTTCCTCATAAATTCTCTTTAGTTGATCCCACAAATTAAAACCGTCCAATAACTAATAAACTAATATCTTCCTCTTCAAATCCTCTTATTGTAATAAATAATTGAAATTAGCTAGATCGGAAACAATCTCGAATATAAGGAAAAAGCAAAAGCGCATGATCATATTATCAAGGAAAAAAATAACTAACAAACATTGTATATAGTCCCACTAACTCTTTAAATTTAAAGCTATATTTTAGTAGCTAGCGTCCCTTTACAATTCAATCTTTAAATCAACATATCTCCCTTTCGACTACTAACCATGCCTACATACATATAAAGAATCTCAATTTAACCAATAAAGAGTGAACAAAATATCAACCAACTTGCATATAAATAAGGGAAAAGGGTCAAATATACCCCTCTACTTTAGTTTAATAGTTAAATATACCCTCCGTTTGTCAAAGTGGATAAATATACCCCTTCCGTTAAAGTAGATAAATATACCTCTTCCGTTAAGAAAGTACACAAATATACCCCTTCCGTTAAGAAAGTACACAAATATACCCCTCAGTCGACAGAATCCCTAATTCCACCATTAATTACCCGATTTAACTTTAAAAAACCCATGCCCGACCCGCCCCGACCAGCAAATTAAAATTCTTTCCACCCAAATATACCTACCACCACTACAACCGACCCAACACAACCACCACCACCACTTCCACTACCACAACCAGTAAATTCTTCATAACCATCCTTAACCACAACCCCAATTGTTTTGTGCCTAAAACTTCAAGAGATTGTTGATTTTTAGTTTTTAATTTTAGATTGGAGGACCGTTGTTTAGAAAGGAGGCTTGTGGCAGGGATTTTCTAGATTTTTTGAGCCTAAAGCTTTCATTTTTATTGATTTAATGTTACTAGCTACCTGGATATGTGATACAATGATACTTGAAGAAATTTATCTCAGTTTGCTCCAAGCCAAAACTCTCTGTTGGATACCTAAGTATTTTATAATAATCATGTGAATTATTATAATAATCATGTTTGACTGATGACAATCATGCTTTCTCTGGTATTTTGCATATGATATTCAATACTGTATTAAGGATTTAATGTATTTACTGAGATCGAATGATCTTTTTTTGTTTTGTTCAGTGATGTCTGAGGACATGGTTAAGGATGTTTATGAAGAATTTACTGGTTGTGTTGAATTTACTGGTTGTGTTGGGTCGGTTGTAGTGGTGGTGGGTATATTTAGGTGGAAAGAATTTAATTTGCGGGTCGGGCATGGTTTTTTTAAAGTTAAATCAGATAAATAATGGTGGAATTGGGGATTCAGTCAACTGAGGGGTATATTTGTGTGTTGTCTTAACGGAAGGGGTATATTTATCTACTTTGACTAACGGAGGGTATATTTAACTATTAAACTAAAGTAGAGGGATATATTTGACCCTTTTCCCTATAAATAACGCAAGATACCAAAAAAAAAAAAAATTGTTATCTCCTCGGTGTATAAGCCGCTTTACATTGAAAACTCTTAATATAGAGATAATATGTGTTTGACTTGATATCTTCAATAACACGTGTAATTCGGTTGTTTAATGTTAATTGAACGCAACATCCCATTAAAGTTTAAAAGATCCTAGTGTTGGTTGGTTTCAGGTTCCTACTAATTACTTATTAAATGTTACGATTGTATCCAATAAGGAACTAACTTTTTTGACAAGTAATTAATTAAATAGTTAAGGATATAAAAGTCGTTTAATATTTAAAGGATATTTTGGTCATTCAATATTTAAATTCATGCTTTTATAATAATATAGATAGATATAGAGATGTAAAAGTTGTATTGGTGTAATCAATTTGGATAACACTTTTGCAATATTAGAGCAACAATTTTGTGTTTGTCCAAGGTTTCAAAAGAGCTTCTGAAGAAAAGATATTTTTTTCAGCTCTTGAAAACAATTTTTGCTACTACTCAAAAACACTAAAAAAAAAATTTAAAAAAATTGGCCAAACACTTCAACATCCCATTAATTATTTTAAAAAAAAAAACATTTTTGTTTAAATATTATTTACATTCAGTGTCTGGTTGGTTGATCAAAAGTTCCTTCTTAAAAAATTAATCTTATTAAATGTTACGATGATATCCTTTTAAGATATTCGGAACTAACTTTTTGACAATGTAATTTTTTTCTCTAACATATCTTCAATTATATAAACAAGTCTTCCGTAATATCCAATGATTTAAAAAGAATTTTGGCACAAACAATAGCTTTATCCAGAAACCTTGGTTTCTATCAATATGTAATGAAAAATATTAATGTCCTTGACGTGTAGTAACATAATATCTAGATCTGAAGTATATAGCAATAGATAAACGAGACAGAAAACTACGTATCTTTGTCAGTAAATAAAACTATAAATTTGGAGTTCAAACCTTTGGGACGATTACGTAGCGAACTGGAAACGTTCCACAAATTTTTACTATTCAGTTTCTCGATTGGTTTAGGCTTGTGTTGATAGATTATAAAATAATAAAAAAAGCGAGAATTTTGTTTAGAAACGAAGAGAAAAAGTTTATGATGGATTACTTTCAAAATGAAGGCAAAAAAAAATTTAAAAAAAAATTGATCAAACACTTCAACTAATATTTCTAAAATATGTATTATTTAAAAAAAAAAACATTTTTGACTTTTTCGAAACTTGTCGAAACAAGCTGTTTAATCTTACTATGAATATTTACTTATCACTTTTTATTCAAACTGATAATAAAACATACTTAGAGGTGTTACATGAGCGGCTTGAATCGAGATTGAGCGAGTCAAAATTGATTAATTAAAACTACAAGTCATCACTTTTATTTTGGTTTAACTATTTAGTATTCGAAAATTATTGATTTAATTAATTCAGATTCGTGCATATAAAGTAGTTAGATGAATTTCATTTATCCCACCCATTAATGGTAAGTGTCATAAGATTGTGCGGATCAAAATTGATTAAATAAAAGTATGGGTCATAACTTTTCTTTTGTTTAATTAGAGTAGTATTTAAAAAGTACTAGTTTAACTAATTTAAATTCTCGTGCGACGTGTAGCCATAATAGGGAAAGGCTTTATCGGATTTTCAAAGGAACACGAGACTACCTTTCTATCAAGAGTATTTTCATTCTTAAAGCTTGAACACGAGACTTCATCCATTTCATCCCACTATACCCCTTAATGGTATCGGTCATAACTCAATTAGCCGATTTCGGATAATAATATGATTATTTGTATTATCACCACTAAAGGATGTGGTGCAGCGGTTGAGGCTGCTCCTCCTTAACCAAAGATCTCGGTTTCGAATCCTTGATATGAAAAAATTCTCGGTAGCTAGTGCTTCCTTTCAAATAAATCCTACACGGCGTGAATTCAAATATAGTCAGACTTCAATACGGATAAAGAAAGACAGATGAAAAACCAAAAAAGATTATCTGTATGATCATCTAACGTCTTGAGTAATCAAGCATTGCATGTGATGTGAGGTTTGTTTTGTGAACTTGGGACCACCAATATTTTACGGAGAGAGAGAAAAAAGAAAGTGTGGGAAAGTACAATATAGATGTAGATGGATAAACTTGGTAGGAAGGGACAAGTAGCTGGTTTTAGGGAGACAGCCAATAGAATTGATTTTTTTTTTTAAAAAAAAGTTAATGTTAAAGAAAGAGATAAAATTAAGGGTTAATCGCACTTTCAATCTTCGGTTATTAATAGATTTTGTTTTTAGTCCTTGTAATATAACACTAACCATATTTAACCTTTAATTGATTGAAACGCACAATTTTGTGTTATGTGCTTGTGAAATTAATAAATTTACTATGACTAATAATTGTTCCTCCACTTAATTACTAGTGCGATATGTTAAGTTTGTAGTGTTAACATAATTCTAAAAATAATTCGAATATAATATTTTTCTATATAAAGGAATAAAAAATACGCAAATGAATTGAATATTAAATAGGCTGAGTTATATATCACAAGGACTAAAAAACAAAATTTATGAATAACTGAAGGACAATAAATATTATTATCCCTAAAATTAAAAGGAAAAAAAAGAAGAAGATAAAGTTAAAGATGAGAAATAAAATAAGGTAAAGAATCCCACCACCCAAGATTAAAAAAAACTAACATTTAAATCGTGAAAGTCACTTCTACACTTGTCAAATTACTAATTGAACAAGTGTTTTCCTATCAATATATACTAGTACAAGTCTTAATTTCCCCACAAAGGATTAAAAAAAAAATCTCAAAAACTTTTTTTTTCTTCTTGAAAGGTAAATAATTGAGCGACATTTTTCTATATATAAATATTTGGTCTGATTAATTTAAATTTATGCTGCGCAAGGTCTATTAGAAAGAAGGCGTTAGCTCAATTCTCATAAATTAAATTTTAAAATCTTGAATTAAAGATGAAGAAATTCTAGTCATTCTATCATATTTTTCGGTGATTAATCAATCTAACTTTGCTTTCTTTATTGTTTTGAGTATTTTTCTACCTCTTTTTTCCTTTGGAGATACTCATATCTTCTTTTTGGTCTTGATAAATATATTTTTAAAATACATTAGTGCTGTTTGAGTTAGCTTGCATATATCTTGACAATTTATCCACAAAGCTGACAAGATAATTTTTCACATCTAGATTTGAACAAGTTGCTCACGCAACTGAAATATGCACATACAATATAATGTACATATTAAATGTTAAGTATGTAGGTACATTTAGAATGAGTAACTACACACTTATATATGCTGAACTATCATCATATTAAAGACAAATTTAGAATTTGAAATGTTACATCCCGTATTTTCGTGCGTTAAGTTGCATCATAGGTTAGTCACATAAGCTCAAAGGACATGATTATGTTTGAAGTTATAATTGTTTACGTTATGTTCAACAAGTGATAAGTAAATGTCATGAAGGTTGGAGGTTAAACGAATCGAAAAAGAAAAAAAAATAATAAGTTTGGGATGTTGAACAAGTTATACAGACTGTATGGAGTTTTGGTCATATCCAAGTATGCAAATAAAGAGATCGGTGTATAAAAGTTTTAGGTCTCGAAATAATTTCCGGGGATGAACGATGCAACGGTGAACGATGAACGGTGAACGATGAAGATGCGCTACAGTATACTGACTTTAGCTCACTATTTAAGGGCTAAAACCCCTCATTTTTCAGCCCCAAAAAAAAAAAAATTCTCCAAACATTTCTCAAATTCTCTAGAAAACTCTCCCAACTTCCGTCCACTAGATTTTAACGCAAATTAAGTGAAATCCCCGAATTTAAGTTTGGACAACACATGGTGCGATTATAATATGGAATTGCGGAGGAACTTGGCTTGGATTCAAGGTGATAATCGAAGATATTGCAGTGCTAGCGGGTGAAAGGTATGAATCTTTCCTTATTAGTATTGATTTAAGCTTATCTACGGAGGAAAAGTTACTAAATGAGCATATAACGAATTTATGGGTCAAGAAATTGGATAAAACATCGTATGGGATGTTTATGGAATATTTTGGTGTTGATAATATTGTTGTTGATGTTGGTATTATTGTTGTTGTTGTTGGTTCTTTGAATTGAGATTTTGAAATTTGGGCATATAAACGAGAGAGAAGATCTTTGCTGAAATTTCGGCAGATTCTAGAAAGATTTATTTGAAGGCTTAAGATAAGTATATAACAACGGGCCTAACAATAGTATGAATGATTTTATATGTAGATTACGAGACTATGAATGATCTTACGTATTGCAAGGCAAGAAGTAAGTTGGAAAGTGAAATGTAAGCTTCCAGGTATGTTAAGGCTCGTCCACTTTCTTTCAAAGGTACATGATTCCTATGTTTTGATTCCATACATGACATCCATAATATTTTTACTCCTAGAAATGCCAGAAGTCTATAGTTTCTGAAGAATCTTATGATGACTCCAATCCTAGAGATTTTCAAGCCTAAGGTTCTAGATGATTTCATGACATGTTTGAGCGTGCTATATAACATATGGCCTCGACATGTACGAGTGTGCTATATAATATATGGCCTCGACTTATGTACGAGTGTGCTTATATAACATATGGCCTCGACATGTCGAGCGTGCTATATAACATATGGCCTCTGTTTATGTTATGGATCATTCAAAGTGAGACATGATAGTGGTGATAATTATGGGAGTGATGAAGATCCTTATTATCTAAACGCACCCAGCAAATAAACGAACTCCAAAGACTCTATTCCTAGACAGTGTAGGAGTATTCGTATCTTTGACTTCTTAAGTCCCGAAGGGCATCCATAGGTTGTGCAATTTCATAATGTTGTCTAATTCCCGAAGGGACATTCAAAAGGTTCTCTTTCATGCATTTTACATTTAAATTTTGGAGTCTCGAAAGAGACAAATGAAAAGGGGAAGAAGTTCCCGTTTTGCGTTAAAGTTGCTCCGAAGGGAGTCTTTTGATGGTTTTTCAAAGATTTTCATGCATCTGCATATTTACATACATGCACGACATCATTTTATGAGGAAGGGAAAAGGGCTAAGGCGTTATATACGCAAACCACCGATCGGCCCAGGTATACGATGATTATGATGCCGAAGAACCATTATCTATTATGCACACGAAGCGAGGGGTGAAGGCATGAGCATGCATATATATATATATATATATATATATATATATATATATATATATATATATATATATATACACACACACGCACATACTCACGCTCGCATCAAAAGTTCATATGCACGTACATGTTTATCGAGTTGGTTATAGGTACGGTTGAGTCGGTTACTTTTTATCATTCGAGTCGAGATATATTGTTTTAGTTACGCATACAAACTCGGTACATTGTTCGTCGACGTCCCTTTGCACAAGTATGCGTTTCATGTACACGCGGTGTATACGGATAAGTAGAAGACATTTGGCTATAGGATGTTCCCGAGCTATCGACCGGATTGGTGAGCTCCATCTCAGTTTGGAGTGTTGCCGAGTCAGAGTACTTATGTTATGGTATTTTGTATATGTTAGAGACTTTGCGGACGAGTGTCTGTGGTATGTTTGTCGGGATGTCGACGAGTGATGTCGATTGAGTCATTTGTGTACTTTAAAAGAGTATGTATTTTAGATGATTTCTTTTTGGAAAAGTTTTATGTTCTTAAAAGTTTTTTGAAATGACGGTTTTGATAGAGCAAATGTCCGAGGGTTCGCTCGACTCTGATGAGAGTCGGGTGCCCGTCATGCCCTATCAGGATTGGGGTGTGACATGAAATTTATGAACTTGAAATATCAATGTATCCGTCATCTTTTGAGATGTTATATTAAAAAGTTACATTCGTATATATTTGAATTACTAGATTAGATTGAATACGTAACTTTAAGGAGCCGTTTGGACATGGTTTCAAACCATGATTTGAAACCATGTTTGGACATGTAATTTGGATATCTTAAGTTGTATTTTCTCTTATAAACATAAAAAACTCACAAGTTGTGAAAACTATCAAAACATTCTCAATTCTTATACAATCTTATCAAATGAGTAAGTCATAGTTCATAACAAAATGAATACGCTATTTCTTCTTAAGCGCTACAGAAAATACAATATCAATTGATCAAACTTTAGTTCAATAAAAATGAAAATTTAACATGAATAGTAATGTAACTACTCTTTAATATAATCCTCCCACATGATAGATATAAATAAAAGTTGGTGGAAGTTAATGAGGTTGGTAAATGGTTGGTGGGAGTAATTGTTAAAAATATTTACCAACTTATGGTTTTTTTTTATAAAATATAAATTTATGGATCAAATTTTATATTTAAATTTTTTGAAACCATGGTTCAAACCCAAATCATGCATTTTTGGATGATTTAGGATTTCAAACCATGATTTGAAACCATAATATAAAATGCATGTCTAAACGCTGATTTCATCTCATGATTTCAAACCGCATGTCCAAACGCCTACTAATTTTAAATCCACTCCAAATCTCGAGTGAGTAATAATGTAATAGTGTTCCTAAATCATTAGCTTAAAAGCATAAATTTGCGCATTATAGATGGTAAATTAAATAAGATAAATCACTCAATTTTTTTAAATGTGCACCAATTATTAAATCTAAGGTTTTTCTTTCCATTGAACCTAAGGTTAATTAAATTAACTAATTACATAAAAAATTATTTATTAACTGCTTAGATAAAACACAGCAGAGTATCTAGGAAAACAAAGTCAATTTATATTTTCTGACACAAGTTTTAGAAGTAGATAAGGAACGTGATTCATCTTTTTCTCTCTCATTTTTATCCAGTAAACACAATAAAAATAAGTAGAATTTTAGTACATTTTTGTCACCATCATCTTATGCACGTGGTATCACATAAGGTAAAGTCCCTATATTCATCATAGCAAAATTCATGTTTTATTCAGTAAAAAAAAAAAAAAAAAATGTTTCAAGAATTTTTTTTTTCCTATGATGTTTATAACTTTATATATACATTTATTTCTGTGTGTGTGTGTGTATGTGTTGTCTTTATATATGTTGTATAGAAACTGCTTATACCCATCTTTTCTTCTTTCATTTAATTGTTTTCCCTTTCTTTGCCTAACCCATCATTTTCCTTCTCCTTTGTAAGTTAATAGTAATTCAAGATTTTTTTTTTTTCCTTGGGGTTCTATCTTTTTGATGTTCTTGGTGTGTTTTTTTTTTTTTTTTTTTTTTTGGCAATTCAAGATTATTAATGGAAGACGATGATGATTTTTTTCTGATCTGGGGTTTTTGTCTATAGTGTTGTTTTAGTGTTTTCTTCACGTGCATGTTCTTGATTTAATGAGTTGGAGCTTTGATCTTGTTGTTGATCATCTTCATTTCTTTTTGTCTTTGTTTTTTCCCCTTTTGATGTTTGTGAAGTGATCATGCACTAGTTTGTTTGATTTCTGTGTTTTAAGAATATCTAAACCTTGAATTGGTTAGTATGATGTGATTTTTTTTTTGAGTTCTTAAGAATTTCATAATTTGACTACTGGTTTTGCTTGTTCTTTTTTTTTTTTTTTTTTTTTTTTTTTTGGGTGAAGGTGTATGTGGTTTTGTGGGTGGGTGGGTTGGTTTTTTTGGGGGGGGGGGGGATTGTTGTTGTTGCCAATGTCAAATATAAGTTCTTTTTTTGATTATGTACTACACAGTTGCTACTGAATTCTTACCTTGCTTTAATGTTTAAGTCCAGAGGCGGAGGTGGGATTTTGAGTTTATGAGTTTTGGATTCTAGAAACGATAGGGTACTAGGTTCTGGATAAGTTATTTATACATATTAAGTGGATTTTGAACATAAATATAGAGTTTGAGCCAAAGTTAATGAATTCTGCAGAAAAGGAAGCCATAGTTTTGCTCCTTTACTTTTATTCAGATTGTGCAATTTGGGAATCTGTGTTTTGTTTCATGCTAAATGAGCATTGTGGCATTGTTAGACCCTTTCTTTTTTCTTTTTTTCCTTTTCAGGTGAATCAAACAGAATATGGTCCCAATTGTAGCTGACTTGTTGCTTACTATGTTATGATTTGTGCAGTAAACAAGTATGGCTCTTTCTGGGGCTAATAAAGATGGAAGAGACGTGAGGATTCACGAGTATTTGGACGAACTCAACACCAATTTGGCAGATTATATTGCAGAATTATCAGAGGCTTCTGTGAAGGAGAGGGGGGTATTTACTATTGCTTTATCTGGTGGCTCCCTCATCAGCTTGATGGGGTATGTAAGTGTGTTGTATTTTTTGCTGTCAAATGTTTTTGTTTCCCTTGTTTATAAGGTAGTGAATTGGTTTGAAATTCTTGGGAAGCAGAAAACTATGTGAAGCTCCTTATAGCAAAACTGTTGATTGGGCTAAGTGGTATATATTTTGGGTGGACGAACGTGTGGTGGCAAAAAATCATGCTGACAGTAATTACAAACTTGCCAAGGATGGACTTTTGTCCAAGGTAGATAACTCTTAACTTTTACATGATCTTCTTGTATGCTATTGATCTACCATTGATGGTATTAGTGATTCGAACCTTAGTTGTAACGATGGATCTCCCTATTTTGCGTTGTGATCCTTGATGACAATTGACATGTACCTTTGTCAAGTATTCTCTTAAATAAACCTCTAATGAGGCGTGTCTCTTTTGGGTTGATTCAGTTTATCCTAAAGATATAATAATCTTTCAGCTTTGGAACACAGAATTGTGCAACGTCGAGGTGGAAGAATTAGATACCTTTAATCTTTGTATATGGTGCATCAAATGGGAAGGGAGGCATCCATGCTGTTGTAATTACTACTTTTTGGCTAACTCTCATGCTAAACACCAGTTAAATGTAATTGTTGATATTATTTTTTGTATATGTTGCTTGTGTTCATCCTATACAGAAGTGAGGATGTTCTTTCTCTCTTTCTTTCTTCCTTTTCTTTTTCTTTTTTCCTTTTTTTCCCGGGGCGTGGGAGTGGGTGTGAGATTTTTTGAGGGGAGGAGGTGGGGAAAGGGTCTGAACATTGGCATGGGCACAGGGGCGGAGCCAGATACCAAGGTAAGGTTTCGGCTGAACCCCGTAACTTGGTCCAAACTCTCTGTATTTATCTTAAATCCATTTAGCATGTACGAATATAAACTTCAAATCCTGGCTCCACCTCTGCACATGGCTGCTGTCGGTACTGTAGCTGCAGCCATGATTTAAGGTGTGTAACATATTTCTTTTGATCAGTTCTTTTCCTTGATGTCCCACAATGTTTTGAGCTTGTAATTTTGCATAGTACGGCATAGTAGTAGATTGCCATCCACATGTAATTCGTGACCCGTCTCTTGTGGCTGCTTAAATGCTTGAAAAAGGACAAAGTTAGCAGTGGTAGGTGCTTATTTGCTAATAAATGTTTATTTGCTTTGAAGGGGGGTCAGAGTTTGGATGGATGTGTGTTGTACGTGAACATAGTGAACTGACAGTCACACAATATATTTTGCTGTCGGTTTCAGTTCTTTATGATGTTCAATTATACTCGCTCACTATGAGCTCTCAGGACCCCGAAGTGGTTGAAATACTAACTTGAGGTCATACTAAGACCATCCATCTGGCTGCTGGCCTGAAGAGATTGATTTATGGATTTGGTCAATACCAAAATGAGTGATCTACAATGCTAAATGGAGAAAACAGATTTTTGTTTCCTTATGTTTTACGTTTCATCTGTATGTTTTACGTTTCATCTTTTTCTTGATTGATTAGACAATTTCAAAGAAAACTTCTCTGCAGTTCAAACAACACTTTTCTGCAGTTACTAAGTTAGACTAATGCTGATTGTTTCACAGATAAAGATTGACATAATGAATTTTAGGTAATTATAAAACTGAATAACCAACTTATTAAAAAAAGGGCTTGATAACCAAATCTAGATATTCTAATGGTGATTATGCTTCTGTTTAGAGGATGGGGATAATAAAGGAGAAGACACAGAATTTCATAGTTCGCTTTACCTTATTACTCCCATTTTGTTTACTTTGTCCTCCTAAGAGGATTCAAAGCAGAATGAACTAAATGGACGTAACAAAATAGGTGATTTCATGGTAATCTGATAGTACACTCATCAATCGCCAGCTCAAGCTGCTGTAGTCTTTTTGGCGATACCAAAAAATGTTATTGCTCCGTGTTATAATGTATTCCTCAATTTGTACTTTTTTTTTTTCTTTTTCTTAGGCCAGATGTATTGTTTTTTATTTTTTTCAATGCTTCCTTTTAACCGTATTGCTGAAATTCATTGATGAAATTTTTTCCCAAGTCTGAAGGGCTTCTGAAATTGATTTTAGTTTCCAAAGTGGTCTGCTCTTGCGTTTCTCATCTATATATTGTGCTTTTATGTTTCAGGTGCCTATTGTTCCAAGCCATGTACATTCCATTAACGACACGGTCTCAGCAGAAAAAGCTGCAGAAGACTATGAGTTTGTTATTCGACAGCTCGTGAGGACTCGTGTAATCAACGTTTCTGACATCAGTGACTGCCCCAAGTTTGACCTCATCCTTCTAGGAATGGGACCGGATGGGCACGTTGCATCTCTTTTCCCTAATCACTCCATACTCGATGAAAAAGAAGAGTGGGTAACTTTTCTCACCGACTCACCCAAGCCCCCTCCGGAGAGGATTACTTTCACTTTACCTGTTATCAACTCTTCATCTAATGTGGCTATAGTTGTAACTGGAAGCAACAAAGCTGAGGCTGTTCATTCGGCGATTGATGATTTGGGACCCGACTGCCCGACATTGCCTGCAAAAATGGTCCAGCCAACTAAAGGGAATTTGGTTTGGTTTCTGGACAAGGCAGCTGCATCAAAACTTGACAGCGCAAAATTTTCCGAGTAGGGCCAGGGTTTCAAAATGTATGATTTGTATATGTAGCAAAAGGCATATACAACTTTAGTTCACTCTCATCTTTCATCAAGTCTTCTCTTTTGATCTTCCCTTTTTTTGTTTCAAATTTTTGACACCCTTTTCCTGTTTGAGAAGAAAATATGGAGCTTTTTGTTCTGTTGGATTAGGTATCTTCCACCTGCAGTCCTCTCTTCTGAGGTGGGGTTTGAGAAGTGTGTTTTTTGTTGGGGAAGATGGAAATAAAATTGGATCCTTACCCAGAATCTCCTTTTTAAAGTTGATTAGTTTCTTTGTAAAATTCTGGCAAACACCATTGGCAAAACTCTTGCAATTTACATTATGTGCAACTAGAGGAATATTGAATTTAGCATCTTTATTGCTGCAAGAGGTTTAAGAGATGTAATGTGGCATTTCCAGATAATATCATAAGAACTCCCTAATTAATATCCTTGAATATAGAAGTTTAATACATAAAGTTAAAGTGTGCCTCTCCTTGAGCCAAGGGTCTATTGGAAACCACCTCTCTAGCCTCACAACGTAGGGTAAGATCTGTGTGCACTCTATTGTTTCCGGACCTCACCTTGTGGGATTATACTGGGTATGTTGTTGCTATTGTTGTCCTTGTTGATACATAAAGTTAAGGGTAAAGGGTCAAATTTGCTTGTCTACTATGCGAGAAGGATCGGTGTTATTCTCTCTTATACTATCAGCACAAAAATACTTCCGTCATTACTTAAATGATTCAAATATATCACCCCTCCGTTACGGCTGTTCAAAATATGCCGCACTGGCATTTTGATGGGGTTAATGCCATATGGTATAGAAGTTCAGTGTTTGAGCACATCAGAAACAAGAAGTTACATTTCATCTTTATTCAACAGGAGTCAATGTTCTTTAGAGAAGCTGATTCCTAAGAGGACTATGGTTCAAATATCTGCTGTGATAGAACCCCACTGATGAAAGCTCCCCCACTCTTTAACCAACTCGAATTAGAATTTTGGAAATGCAGTTATCCTTGATAGGGAGCGCTACGTAAATTCAAATTAGTCGGTCCAGTGAGTTCCGAACACCAAATGGTAAAAAAAAAAAAAAGGCTAAAAACTCTAACAAGTGCATTCAGGAATAACAAAAAGGACATGACATGATATTGGTGTATGATTAGCAAGCGCATTCAGGAATAACAAAAAGGAGATGACATGATATTGGTGTATGATACACAACAAATGCAATGCCTTCTGTGCTAAATAATCTAAATTTCTCCAATATGTCAAAAAATAGTACAAATGTTACATTAAAGGCAGAGCAGTCAAGAAAGCCTCAGGAAAATGGAACTAGCGACGTCGTCTTTCCCTCCGTATGATTTCTCCGATACCACGTACAAAAACTCAAAAAATTCGTACAATCATAGTGATGCCAGAAAGAATCATTTCCAACACCAAGACTTTCTACTTTCCAAGGAAGACAGGGCATCCTGGCATTTCATGTCAACATAAGCATAATGGGCTGGCTACAAGCATCTACACCATCAACTTACAGGCACCAGTGTTCGGTATTCCCTCTCTGTTACCGACTTTATGCCATGGTCGTCCGGGACCACATCATCTTCCATACCTTCTTTAGGAGGATACCCTAATCTCCTTGCCTGTAGCCATTGATCTACCACACCACAGCTAATAGCGTACTTTAAAGTTCGTTCTAAGTACCCTTTATCAGTCATAAGATGAGGCTGAACTGTCAGCATTCTAATGATACCTGAAACAAAAGTTTCAACAGATATTAAGTTGAGGAGACCCTGTAAAATGAGCAACGAAAATGATTTGATCATCAGAGGAAACAAACCAATCTAACAGGTAGAGATACAGTAAAACCGATTATAAGATGCTAAAAACAAATGTCTAGCATGATAAGTAAGCAAATCAAGAACCAATAGAAACTGAAGTCTCCGAGTCTTACACTTGCGCCTGCCTAAGAAGTATATAATAATATATACCATACACCTTGGATGTTTTTTTTTTAAAAAACCAATAAGTGAACTGGGGTTTAACAAAAAGTCTTCTTGAAGGTAACCAATCCGATGTTTTGTTCTGTCCAAACTATGGATGAATTTGTCTATTGGTTTTCGCATTATAACGTTCATCTCTCTATAATCACTAGACGTAATCACATAAAGACATTACTTAGCAAATGAAAACCTTCCAATCATTCTCTTACCTGCAATAATGCCATCCCCAGATGCAGACATATCAGAAGTATAAGGGGTCAGAGGCACATCTTCCAACCCTAGAACAGAACCATTATGCTCCTTGGTGTAGTAATGAATCTTAGAAGTCCCATTAGTCACGAACAAAACCTTTAGATTTTCATGCCAAAGTGGAGCAATTACTTCCGGTGGATAGTGAGTGAACTTAGACCTGTCATTATCCTTGGTGTCAAACCGCTCGGAGGGTTCTATTCCACAGAGAAACTCTAACTCCTGTTTCGTAACCTCTATGATATCTGCAAGATCCCATGCTTGTTGTATGAATGTCTTGGCTTTATCACTGGATTCCCATAGTGGAGATGGGAGGTTGAGATCATAAAAGATAACCCCTCCGAGCTTCTTCGAAATCTTTGTTGCCCGTAATGTGGTTAATCTCATATTTGGATCGAGCAATGAGAATGTATTGAAGTAAAACATTTTGGCCTGTGTGACATATTAGAATGAATGAAACCACTTATCACTAACAGAACATACCAAATGAACATGAAAACAGTATGCTTAGATGATACAACATTAAGAATTACGTTAATAATGACTTCCATACTTGTAACTCCTCAAAGAAACCTGTCAGCAAACTTTCACATCCAAAAGGAAAACTAGAATAGTAATCGTTTCACATTTCCAGTCTCCGTCAAATATTTGACAATTTATGTTTGTTAGATTTGACGGAAATGTGAAAAAAAAGATATAACAATAAACACCGAGAAAGTCCCATAAAATCCTAAAGTATGCACAAAAAACTGCACTAGACACTAAAAAGATATAAAAAAAATAGCAGAAATTACACCTCAAAAAAGATGCACCAGACTCTAGAAATAAATTAAAAATAGCAGAAACTACAAAAATTCTACCTCTAAATCGGAGTTACCCATTAATTTCCTTTTTTCTTTTTGTAGTTCTCGTCCAATCTAACAGACAGAGTTCGGTAAATAATTGACGGAGAAGTAATAACTTTTAGCAAACTTAAAGGACGAAAGCAGTTCTTTAAGGGACTACTTTAACCCTACCCTCAAACATTAGGGACCATTTTAACCCTACCCTCAAACATAAGGGACCATTTTTGTCATTTCTCATTTAGATTATGCAATATTAAGAATCACACAAATAATGACTTCCACAATAGTAACTCCTCAAAGAAACTAGAATATCAATCCTTTCACATTTCCAAATAAAACTTGGTTCTTTCAGATTCTCACCTCCTTAAGGACATCTATATTGATCTCAGACTTCAATAAAGAATCCTCTGCACATGGTTTGGTGGTAGTCATCCTCAAGCCCCCTCTCTTACCTATTTTCATATGTGTAACGGCAGTTGCTTTTTTACTGTCCAGGCGAACCGATCGTGTTTGAACTTTGTTGATGTTCATAAAATATACCAAGGACTGACCAAAATCATCATCACCAAGTTTCCCCATGAAGGCAACTTTACCACCCAAGCTCGCAAGAGCCACAGCAACATTACTTGAACACCCCCCTGGAGCCCTGATAAATTTTTCAGGGTCCCACATTGCATCTTTCATTCTTTCATGCCATTCATGATCTACAAGTCTATTGGACGGCCTCCCTGAAGGAACAAATGCATGCTGTGCTGCCCCGAAGCAACACACAAGGGGTGGCCATCCATATGTGAAGCTAATATCCTCTCCACCATCTTTGTCGAAGTCCAGTTCTTCGTCACTATCCGCATCAACATTTGCAACATGTAGCTCTTCTTCAATATCACTAAGTTCTGTTTGGCTACCTTCATCCTCTAAATTATCAACCTTCTTTCTCCTCCGCCTTGTGACCTTCTGAGTTGGTTCTTTCTCCAGGCTACTAGAGCTAGAAGCTGCTGCAAAATTAGGGATTATTACATTTTTGGACCGCTCAAAAGAGTAATAGCCAGCAAATGTATAGGATTTGTATATTAAGTATAAATATACATATAATTACATACTGTATACACAAAATATACATATAATACACATATATATACATAATCAGTGTACAGGTTTTGTATATTTTGGCTAGCGCCCATAATTAATTTCAGCCGACAGGCCAAAAATGAAAAAGCCTGCAAAATTATGCATAGAGAGATTTGCAATTTAGAGCCTGTTTGGATGGGCTTATGACTTTTGACTTATAAGCCAAAAGCCATAAGTTAGGAATTCTAGCTTATACTTTTGACTTACTTTTGTCATTTTAACTTAAAACAAGTACTTAAAAACACGTTTTTATTTTACCCAAACACTACAAAAGTGCTTAAAAGCTATTTTGCATTAAAAGCACCTAAAATAAGCCAATCCAAACAGGCTCTTAAACTTCTAAACTTGCCAAATGTAAAGAGAGCACAAGTGTTCAATGATGAGGAAGTATGTATATCTTTGTATAAAGATTTTACCTTTCTTTGAAGTTCGTTTTCGTTTTTCCACGGGCTCTTCACTTGACCCTGAAGTTGGTAAGGCTTCCTCATCTGTCACGTTGCCCTCCATATCTGACATGGAATCCTCAAAAAATCTCTCCACTGTCTCTTTTTTCTTTCGAGTTCGTCGGGTTTTCTTCGGCTTCATACTTGATTCTGGTTCTGTTACAGCTTCTCCATCAGTGATATTACCCTCCACATCAGATATAGAATCACCAATTGAACTCTCCACTGTTTCTTTTTTCTTTCGGGTTCGCCCCCGGGTTTTTTTGGGTTCTTCAACTGACCCTGATGTATTTTCGGCTTCCTCATCATTTGAAGTGTCAACTACTTTCTTTCGCCTAGACGAAACTGGAGCTCGTTTTGATGTCCTGCCGGTCTTTATATCCTCTGGAGTTCCCTCTTTAGAGACTGCCATAAGAACCCATTTATTTTTAAGTTTAAGATCTTGAAGCTGCATTACTTTCATATTTGGGAAAAAATTCCAATGCAGATGCTGCCTGCATATTAGAGAAAAGATAGAACCTTAGTTGTTTCCTCTTCCTGTTTGAAGCATATTTTAGTTTTAGCAGCAAATTATCCTTCAAATTTCCTCCATGTTTTGAAATCAGAAAAATCTAAGATGCATAGACAGAAGCAAAAACATTGAATCTTTACAATCAAGATAAACACCCTCTCTGCATACTGACTGATTATACAATTAAAAATTGCAACTTTAAAGCCACTCATTTTGTTCTGGTTTTCTATAAGTGAATGGTTTTTTCTCCACATAAACTCCAACTATGCACTAATAGTGAAACCAATATTTACCCTCTGTGCACTAATCAAAAGCATATCTAACAAAAATTACTACTACTACTACCCCTCATTCCCAAAATCCTCATTGACCATGTTACTCCATTTAAAATATCTCAAACCAATGTTATGCAAATACAAATAAGAAGTGTTATAAAAGCATACAGAAAAATGGATGAAATTCAACTTGCCCTCAAACTAATAGAGTAGTATAACAAAGCAGGAACACAGAAATTCAACTTTACTTCCAAATTTCACCATAACAGAACGTTATCCACACACAAACTAGTTGTAAAGGTGACACCTTTATAAGTTATATGCCAATTTTCACAAGTAAACCAGATAACACAGTGCAAAAAAATTTAAAAAAAAGGAGCATATGATAGAAGATAAAAAAAAATTGAGGAAAAGAACCTGGGAAGTGTAGAAAAAAAGCTGAAAGAAAGAGCAGCCATAGTAAAAAGAACTTAAAAAGTTACAATCTTTGCAACCCAACAATGAAGACTTGAGGTTTTAGACCTTCAAGTTCAATGTTACTGTGAAGCAGTAAACAGAACTGGATAGAAGGGGTTTTGGGATTTGGGTTTTTGAAGAAACAAAAATTGTTTTTTTTTCTTCTTTTAATTAATATAATTATTATTTGATTATTTTTGAAGGATATGTCCATAATTAATGGGTAATTTGGTAAACGGTATAAGGTGAATATCTCAGAATAATTTTGAATTAATTTAGTATCATGTTTGATAAAAAGTATAAATTTATCTCACCTTCTACTAAATAGAGTATAAAATGAAGCTCAAACTTAATAATGAATATCCCACCTTATCTCATTAATCTTAAAATTATTTTATCTTACCTCTTAAATGGAATAAATTAGCCCAAGATAATAATTTCGGGATAATTTAGTTCGTGTACCAACTACCCAAAGGGTGCTTGGATAGGGTTTATCGGCTTTTAAGCTCTTTTCTACTCATCCATTTATTTTTACTTATTCAATATTTTAAAAATAAATTTTTACTTTTACTTGTCACTTTTAACATATCAAGAGAAGACAATTTCTTTTTTTCTATTTTGCTAATAGTATTAATTACTCATTTTAAATTATTTTTCAAATTCATTAAATATATGTATCACTTAATATAGACATGACAAGTAAAAGTGAACGAAGAGAATACTTTTTTATGAGTAAAATAAAAACTGCTTTCAACGCTTACTTTTAGGCTAAAAAGTATAAAAATAATTGAAAAGCTAAAAATTAAGTATCCGCTTTTACCTTATAAACTACTTTAAAAAAGTCAATTCAAACAATTATTACCGTAAACCCATGTTATAACTTAGGGATAATAGTCAAAATACTTTTTGATCAAAACTGAAATGTCCCTAACAAACTTTTTATTAAACGAATTTAACAAATTACCACTAGGTATACACGTTTTGGCCCACTTTCACTCATGCATTATTACTAAAAAAAAATCACACCAAATCAACTCAAAAAAAAATCTCTGGCAATTTTCCATTCTATTTTTAGTGGATATAACATGTTCATATCAACATTATCATCATCATCATCATCATCATCATCTTCTTGAAGTTGAAAAAAAAATCACACCAACTTCCTCAAATCTAATCCAAACATCAAAGAAAGCTTCAACACCTTAGAACAAAATTCATCCATTAATTTGATCAAACAATGAATAATTTAAATAAACCCATTTGGTGTTCTTCATCAGAATTCCTAGCAATGGAGTTTAATTTTCTCCCAATATCAACTCAAAGTTTGGGTTCAAACATCCAAGAAAGCTTGCAATAGCAACTCCAAACAAGCAACTTCCAATCGATCTTTTAACAACATTAGATTTTTTTTTTTTTTTTTCCAAACCTTTTTTTTTTAGTTTTTCCCCTATTTTTTTGTGCTTCTTTAATAGTAATCATATGTGGATTTTCTTCATCAATTTTTTTTAATGGATATTATTTTGACAAAAAAAAAGATGGATAATTAAACATCCAAATCTTCAGAATACTAATCCTCCGTTCACTTTTACTTGTCCATTTTTGACTTTGCACATCCTTTAGAATTTAATATAATGAAGTATGTATTTTACTATAATACTTATAGTAATTGGTGTATATATAATCTCATTGGACTTGGAGAATGATTTTGAAATGAGTTTTGTTATTAAAACTTTTGAAGACTGAAATGTCCCTAGAGTTTATTAGAATTTAACAAATTGCCACTAGGTATGTTTTGGGCTTCACTTATGCATTACTACTATAAATAAATTCTGGCAAAGAGGGAATCTGATCAGATTCCAGTGCATATAACATGTTCATAGAATGATTATCCTGGAAATTTCTTGCATTTCTGTGAATCTTGAAACATTACAGAGCCATTAATATCATCATCTTTATTGATATTTATACCATTCTTGAAATGAATATCTTCAGACGCTTAAATCCCACAAAGTTTGGGTTCAAAACATCCAAGAAATCTTGCAATGGTAACATTCTTTCACTTAGATTTTTTTTTTTTTGGCCTTGAAACCTCTTTTAATTAGTTTTCCCCTATTTTTTTGTGCTCTATCAATAGTAAAGTATCAATCTTTATTATGGTTCTGATGTAATTTGGTATGTGCAATTAATGACATTAATAGAATACTAATCCTCCGTTCACTTTTACTTGTCCATTTTTGACTTTGCACACCCTTTAGAATTAATAAATGAAGTATGTATTTTACTATAATACTCATAGTAATTGGTATATAATCTCATTGGACTTGGAGAATGGTTTTGAAATGAGTAATTAATGTTAAGGGCAAAACAAGAAAAAAAAAGTTTGTCTCCTTTCGATATGCTAAAGTGTACAAGTAAAAGTGAAAATTTATTTTTAATATTGTAGACAAGTAAAAGTGAACGGAGGGGTATTAGTTTCCCCTGATTTTCTTGTGCTATATCAATCATAAAGTATCAATCTTTATAAGGTTCTGATGTAATTGGTATGTGCAATTAATGCATCAATGGAATACTATTAGTTTTCCCCTATATTTTGTGCTCTATCAATCATAAAGTATCAATCTTTGTATGGTTCTGATGTAATTGGCATGTGACATTACTGGCATTAATGGAATACTGTCTTGTACAAAAATATAATTTCTTTTTTTATTTTTTTTATTTACCAGTTTCAAATATATATATATATATATAGTTTTTTTTTTTTTTTTTTAAGAAATTACAAAGTCTCAACATTTGATGTGAGGTTTTATTGAATGTTGATGGCAATAGAAGCCATTTTTTCTAACATATTCTTTTTGAATCTTAAAAATTGAGATAAAATGGACCTTAATACAGGCATAGCTCTCTATAACAGTCATCCTCTAAAACATTTCATTATAATAACCATGTTTTCTATGGAACCGATCTTTCATGTTATGTCATATTATATGTTCTCTATAACAGCATTTCGCTATAGCAGCCAAGATACAAACGACGCCGTTATAGAGATGTTTAAAATTTAGCACATAATGGACAGAGGATTCACATAGCCGACCCTCAACTAGTTTAGTATTAAGGCGTAGACATGTAGTGAGTGATTGATATTCTTTTTCAATCTTGTTTGCAGCACCGAGCGTCTGCTCTATCCATTCGTCCCCAGATTGTGTAGTGGAAGTTCATTCCCCAGAGCAAGAAGTAGTAATTGCTTTGGGAAGTAATGTGGGAAACAGACTTGAGAATTTTGATGAAGCGTTACACCTAATGAAGAAATCAGGTATACAAATTACCAGGCATGCTTGCTTATATGAGACAGCTCCTGCTTATGTAACTGATCAACCTCAGTTTCTGAATTCTGCTGTTAGAGGTGTCACGAAACTAGGGCCCCACGAGTTGTTAAGCGTGCTTAAGAAGATCGAGAAGGACATGGGTCGTACAACCGGGATTAGATATGGTCCTAGACCTATTGACTTGGATATTTTGTTTTACGGGAAGTTCAAGATTCATTCTGAGATTCTTGATGTTCCACATGAAAGAATTTGGGAGAGACCGTTTGTCGTGGCGCCTTTGATTGATCTACTCGGTTCAGATATAGATAACGACACAGTTGCACGTTGGCATTCGTTTTCGAAACATTCAAGTGATCTTTCCGAGTTGTGGGAGAAACTCGGAGGTGAATCTCTCGTCGGGAGAAACGGGATGAAAAGGGTTCTGCCAGTTGGAAACCACTTACATGACTCGTCTTTGAAAACCTCCCTTATGGGCATTCTTAATTTGACCCCCGATAGTTTCAGTGATGGAGGGAAGTTTATATCCGTAGAAGCAGCAGTTTCTCAGGTTTGTTTATTGCTCTCAGAGGGTGCAGATATGATTGATTTTGGTGCACAATCTACACGTCCAAATGCTACAAAAATATCCGTTGAAGAAGAATTAGATAGGCTAATTCCCGTCATAGAGGCTGTCACAAAAATACCCGAGGTTGAAGGGAAGCTTTTATCCGTGGATACCTTCTATTCGGAAGTTGCCTCAGAAGCAGTGAAAAACGGGGTTCATCTTGTAAACGATGTATCTGGTGGACGTTTGGATTCCAGCATGTATAGTGTTGTTGCAGCACTTCGAGTACCTTATATAGCAATGCACATGAGAGGTGATCCATCTTCAATGCAAAATCCCGAGAACTTACAATACAACGATGTTTGTAAGGATGTGGGGTCTGAACTTTACGAGAGGCTCAAGGAAGCAGAGTTAGCCGGTATTCCTGCTTGGAGGCTAATAATTGACCCGGGGATCGGATTCTCCAAAAAGACTGAACATAATTTGGATATTCTAACGGGTTTGACAACCATTCGAAGTGAGATTGCAAGGAGGAGCTTGGCTTTGTCTCGTGCTCCTTTATTGATTGGACCATCCAGAAAGAGATTCCTTGGCGATGTTTGTGCTCGCCCTGTTGCAGGTGAACGAGATCCAGCAACTGTTGCTGCTGTGACCACAGCGATTTTAAATGGTGCCAATATTGTAAGAGTACATAATGTCAAATATAATGCAGACGCCCTTCGTTTGTGTGATGCATTATTGGAAAGGAAACAGAGATAAAAATAAAAGTCAACACGAGCTACGTTTTGTTTTTGGATCATTCATTTCTCGTTGTAAAACATCTATGGCACTGAGATTTGTGCCTTTGCAAAAGAACTCAAAGCTGAAGTGATATAAAACCAGAAAGAGCAAAGTTTTGTGAATGAAACGTTTTACTTGAAAAGTTAACTGGTTCCTTGATTCATTGCTTCCTTTCCTTTCATAAGTTTGTAAAACGTAGATGAGATTTGTTTTTACTTTTTGTGTATTATTGGTTCTCCTTTTACCATTTTCAATCTAGGAAGAAATCTTCATCTCTCTAAATTGCTTTTGCGGTCTATATTATCTGTCTTTTAAGGTCTTTCCACACCCCTTAAGAAAGACATCTTATAACCTTAATCATAAGGGTGTTTATCTAAACTAGTAGCATTTTGTTTTGAAAACCCCTCAGCATCTGCTTTGTTCATATGCCAGTCCTCTTTGGAGGCTCTTCATTTCCTTTTCTTGCTGCTGTACAATATTACTTTTGTTTCTGTTCTTCGTTTGTGGAACAACGTAAATTGACAGTTGAACTAAGCGTACACATTATCCATCTTTAAGTACTTCATTAGTTATAGCTTTCATTTAGCATGTTCTGTACTTTGTCTGTAAACCTTGCACCTCCACACAAAGTGAAAGATGAATGTAGTTTCAATTGCCTTCCACAGATTATTACTAAGAGAAGTTTAAAGTTTTCATGTGTTATAAATAAGTTACTCTTATAAGAGTAGATAAAATTAGCAATTTCCAGCAGTGCCACAAGTTTGAGATATCACAATACAGTTCACTCAGATTGACATACCCTATTTGCATTGTGAGATGCTATTTTGGTATCATAACACTCGATAAAGCAAGCTGATCTGGATACTACCGGTTCAAAAAGAAATTTAAATAAAAGAAACTAGAGAAAAAGATAATATGTCATTTCTGAGTGCTTTATTTTATATCCTCAGAAATGTTATACGGACAATGAAAACTCTTATCAATATAAAATGACAGCAACTCTGTATTGAAATGCCTATTTGTGATAATTTGTTTTGGAAAATTTCTTGTCATCTCAAACAGTAACAAAAATGGGCATTCAGCAATCATGTCCCAAAATTCCTGAACCTCCAAAGATATGGTGAATACTTTTTCCAGTCTATGTTGCACAACATTACTAACATCCAAGAGGGAATATCTAACTGATATTACTTCTTGCGTGTGTACAAGAAGCCGACCACCACAGAGATGCCAACAACTGCTACAGGAACGAACCAATATTGCTTAGTTATCTCCATAACCTTCTTAGGAATATTTTTGCCCGCCTTCTTGACAATCCCAACGTCTGGGATGGAAGTGGATGATGGATCAAGCTCCCCAATGAAGAATTTCTCCATCAGTTCCCTTGCATCTTTGCTGTGTCCAGCATCTTCAAATTCATCTGTGGCATCTTTTCCTATACAAGAAAATTCATGACAAGTCAATTTGTGATCTTTAAAATGACATACGAAAAAGTGAGTCCCGCTTACTTATAAGTGTGCAGTAATTTCACAAGAAAGAACATGAATGAATTGGTACCTGTAGCATCAAGTAGAACACCATCTCCCCCTGGATGTTCATCCAAATAAGTTGAAACATCATATACCTGCATGCACCAAGCAAAGATATTGAGAATCTAAAGCAGTAAAATGCAGAAACATGTATAATAATAAATACAATCTATATCAGCAAATGCCACATGATATTTTTTTTTTGATGCAGTTAATCTATATATCCATAGGTGTACTACATCAAAATATGTACCCCCTCCAATCAAAGCATTGATCATCTATTCTTACAAGAGATCAACACATCAAAAAATATCTTCTGTCTGATCTAATCCTGTTTAAATAGCCAAAAGAAGGATAATCTTTAACTTCTTAAATTGTTCTGCTTGTTCTCAAAACATCTCTGGAAAACATCCAATCATGATGGGACAATCTTCCATCTCTCTCTCTTTTCTTGTCATTCCCATCTCAATTTTAACACTTCTATGTCCCAGTAATCTTCCTCAGGATATCTTAGCAGTATATGATTTTTAAGTACACAAAAAACATCTCGAACATAAGTGCCCTTCTTCTGAGCAAACAAAAAGTTTGGCGTCAAAGGAGATACTTGATACATTTAATAGTTCACATTTCTTTCTTTCTTCCATTCTATTCTTTCTGTTTTTTTTTTACTGTAAACCACATTTCCCAATCATTCAAGTGTCTTCTCAGATCCAGATCCCACCCTTGTCCAGTCCACATCTCAGCAACAGTAGCATGTTGACTATTTCATCGATACCTTTAGAGCTGTGTCACCATTCCAAAAGGATACCTTTAAACCATTACCAACTTTACATCTAATTCTTGCAAGCATTATTGGCCAGTGATTCCTGATTGCCCTCCACACAGTGCATCCATATGGGTAACTCTCCACTTGCCACCCAGGACTTCCTTCCATGGCAAATGGAAAGAAGTCACCTGGTATTCTTTTTGTCTTTCTCCAAGGTTTGCATTCACTTCATTGACCACTTCCCCCAAGAGAAAGAACTTTTTCTGGCAAACTACATTGTCCCTTGATGCAGCAACACAACAATCAAAACATCTCACGGACAATAATTTTCTTCTTAATTAGGAACATAATCTTCATGTGCAACTCAAATATCATTCAATTTCAGCAATAATATTACCTTCTAGACAAATTTATCACTTTGAAAACATATTTTTGTAAAGACCAGTGGAGATCATCAGTCTCAATTGGTGTTGTTGTAATTTTTTTTTTTGAAATTAATTGGTGTTGTTGTAATTTCAAAACTATCTTATAGCAAATTGTGGAGGCATAGAGTATCTTAAGCCATATTACCATCTGATTTAAGGTTTGAGGGATGTAAACTTATCCTCACGACTGGCAAGTTGCATATTAAACATTCCAATATTCAGGTTTATCTGTACCACAAGAAGTTAAATATGGGGTTGACTCCAAGTGAAGTTTACTTTGATGGCTAACACAAGAATGTGGTGCAATAGGCAAGTCTTTAAATGCACAATAATATGGAACTTAGATGAAGGTAAAATAGCTCAACTAACTGCAAGAGGTAATATCAGGAAGTTCAAGCTGCACTAACAGCATTGGTAGAATTCAATTGTAATATTCTTCAGGTTGCAATGTCATAATATATGAAGAAAATATGTCCGAGGTCTTGAAATGAATCAACTTAATATGGAAACAAGCAGATAAAAACTATGAGAAAAGCATGGATAGAATAACCATTACAATTTCTCTAAACACTGTCCTATGTAAGCTTGCATAAATTCTTCATAGCATTAGAGATTCATGTGTGAGCACAAGTGAATACCAAAGAGAGCACCGCATCACCTTATCCCCAAGAAAGTCTTTTATTTAGTTTTCAGGAAGAAGCTGGGAGAAAGTAGAGTCAGAGAGAACTCAGCTTGATTATTCCCTCAAGCTATTGGGGTTTAAATAGCTAAGTTTACAGGTCCTAAAAAGAAAAGAAAATCAATACGAATCAATTCCTAATTACCATAGGAGTAAATCAAGCTACCTAATATATATACAGCTATGCTAGAATATTCATAGGATTCTAACAGAAGCAAATTTTAATATTGTAAGTATAAATCCATGAAAACCTTTACAGCCTGTCTCAATGCAGCCATCTTTTCAAAGACCACAAAGGAAAAAGGTAGTGGATGAACTTTTATTTGCCCTGAACCAGGTTATTTACAGCTCGCAATTATTAACTTGCTCTCTGAATAAACTTATAGGCCCCTGTTGCGTTACTCACAAAGTCACGGAAAGTAGTCTTCTTAGCCTGATCTATGATTTATATATTTTTCACAATCTTCAATTGTCTAATCCTGCTGTCACGTAATTACTCAATCTTCATTACATCATTAATCACCCTGATAACAAGTAGAAAAGACAACTGATTATCTTCTAAATATAGCAAGATAAAATCTCTACCCTATTTTTCCTAACTATGAACTCACCCCGATTCCAATAGAGAACCAGATACCATCACTACCCCCAAACAGCTGAAACTTTTCCAGTCATTATGCTTAGTACTACAAAAGTAGCAAGATAGCTACGTTATATAGATCCTTCATTCCGTGTCAGATGCATACCTATTAAAATAGGTATGTAACATAGCAAAAACAGTCAGCAATGCTCAAGACTACATTTCTTTCCATTAAGTCCATTATTACTAGTCCTTAGAGGGCATTTGAGCCCGTCCCAATTATATACACTATATACTCAATGGACAAGCGCCAGTCTAACCTGACTCCAAGCAGATACATATGATAACACTCAGACACCTAAACGAACTTCAACATGGCAATCAAGTCAGCTATTTAACATGAAAACTTGAAAGCAGCATCAGCCAATTAAAATAGAATCATAATCCTAGTAATTATTATTCTAAAATTAGTTTATAAAGATACAAATACACCCACTGTGAAATCCACAAACTCTATAAGTGTGTCTTGGTATGGAGCAAAATGTGTTCTTGGAAAAATAAGTGAATTTCTTACTTATTTCCCCATGTTCTGTTGGTTAGTGGAATTTTTTTTTTTTTTTTTGGGGAAAATAACCACCCACCACCCCACCCAATTGTTATTGTGGATTGGTCTAAAACTGCATAGCAAGAAAGCACCTAGGAGAATATGTAATCAATAACATTTACAATAAGAATATATTCCAAAACCCCATCAAAACATAAACAAGAAAAGGGCATCATTCACATATTTCAATATTAGTATCTCTAATAATTGAGGACCACAAGCACAACTATTCACCATAAACAGAAAAAAGAAAAACAGATTAACAAAAACATAGCCAGTGTAATCCCACAAGTGAGCTCTGGGAGGGTACGCAGACCTTACCCTATTCCCGGAAGGTAGAGAGGTTGTTTCCTATAGACCCTCGGCTCAAGAAAAGTAACCCAAAGAAGTCCGAAAAAGGAAATAACGGAAGTAAAGCAGTCATGGCAAAATACTCTAGAAAATATGACAAAGCAGTCTGAAAAAGGAGCAGTAACTGCAACAAAATAATACTAACAAAAACAAGAAAAGACCATCATTAACAAATTTCAATATTAGTCTACCTAGTAATTGGGGACCACAAGTACCCCAAAAAAAAAAAAGTAACCCAGACAAGAGAAAGTAAAAAAGAAAAGACCCATTAAAGTTGAAAGATAAAATACCTTGCCATCAATGACAACCCAACAATCATCTTTAGTGTTGTGTAGAGATGTTTCTTCCATTGTGAATAGTTTTGTTAGAGTTGGCATTTTCTCAAACACTTAATCCACAATTGTTATTGTCAAATGCTTCTTTTTTGTAGTTGCAAAATTTTCTCAAAAATCTTTGAAAAATGTGTTAAAAACCCTATAAGGCTGAATACTATGGTTGCGGCAGTGGTTGGTTTTTCGTGGGAAAGGGGTTACTTTCGGGTCGGGTCGGGTCGGGTTGAACTAAACTAAATCCCTAATTATACTATTTGATGTTAGAAAGTTGACATCCTATTTGCGCAATACTTCCTCTGTCCCAATTCATACGACATAGTTCGAAATTTTAAGAGTTAAACTTTTTAATTTTAACCGTGAATTTGACTACACAATATTTGAAAAATAGTTTATTGGTAGAATTCAATTGTGATAAAAAGTAGTATGAGTTACAGTAATTAACAGTTTAAAATATTAAATTTCTTGTTTGACTCTCAAAAAGCGAACTTCGTCGTGTTAATTGGAACAGCGGGAATATTATATTTCGAAAAATGGTAATTCAATTGAACCCGCTCCCTCTTACTAGGGCCGCCGCTGATTAAGCTTTTTACATTATCAAGTCGAGTCTAACTAAATTTTCTACTCCCTCATTATCTTTTTAACTGTCGTTTTAGCTCAAAATAATTGTTACTTTAGGAATTTAAGACTAAAGTTGATAATTATTTCCAACTATACATTAAAGAAGTAGCGCAAGGTATTTAAGAGAACAATAGCAAACCACCATTGTAGCAAAATTGAATTGTTAGATTCGTTGATGTTGTGGCAAGTTGATGATTGGGGTTTTTCTTTATGATAGATGAAATTTATGTTTCAAATTTGAGCTTATTTGAGGTAGATTTGGTTGTTGAGTCATGTGTTTGATTGTTGAATTCTGAATAACAAGTTGATGGTTTTGGATAAAAAATTGTTTACCTGAATTTCATGCAAAAAGTTAAGCTAAATATGTCCTATCCTCATACCAAAATATCTTGAGTTTGGCCTTGGCAAGACCACAACGTCAATAAAAAATGTCCGAGTTAGCTTTGCCAAGCATATATATCTAAAGTCTTGCCAAAGTCACAACTTCGGTAAAAAATGTCTGAAGTTGACCTTATCAAGTCTACAATTTCACTAAACTATGTCTGAAGTTTGGCTTTGTCAAGTCCACAACTTCAGTCAAAAATGTCTGAAGTTGGCCTTACAGTATACCAATATTTGACCTTCACAAGATCACACTTCGTACATAGGGCCAAGTTTGTCAAACTTCAGACGCGAATCTTCACAACTTCAATCTCATACATCTAAAGTTGTTCCCGAAATGGAAAACTTGCGAAAACAAATTTAACTTGAGATATAAATTAAATAGCGATAACAATACGGGTACTTGGCCCATTAAATCCAAGCACTTGATCCTTACATAAAGGAAATCTCAAGTTCTCCTGGGGGCCCAAGGCAAACAACCAATTTCTTGTTTGGCACAATTGTATAAACTCTCTTATTTACCTGCTACAAGTCTACAACAATTCAAAATTTGACAAATAATCACCTTTTTGGACTTAATTAAGTTTTAGCCAAATTTTTAAAATTATTTAAATTTTAATCACATTTTAATGAGAAAATAAAATTTATATGGAAATACTGGTGACTAAATTACGAAAAAACTTCATCATAATATGCCAGAGTTTGAAATATGAGGTTGAAATTTCAGAAAGTTTGAATAGTTTGAGCTGCCTCCTTGAACTCCGGGACAATGAATTTCTTGATGTTTCACTTGCTCCACTGGTCAGAAAATTTTAGAGTTAACTTGCAGAATTTCAAACTCAATAAAAGATTTCTGAAGGTCCGTTGCATTATTTTGATTTTTTTTTTTTTAAGTTCTACTCACATGATATTTTGTAGGAGTGTACATGGACCAGGTTGGTTCGAGCTTTTCAAATACCAAACCAAACCAATTAAGTTGCGTTTTAAAATCTAAAAACCAAATCAAACCAACAAAACTCGGGTTTTTCAATCTCGGTTTTTCTCGGATTTATCGATTTTTTCGGGTTCTTTTTTGTGGTTGATGCAAAGCATCTTACAATAGCATTTGCTTGATCCAAAAATAAGTATTTTTCCCCCTTTTCTCTCTGTCTTTTGTTGGTTACGAACAAAAGAATTATTTTTTCCAAGCTAAACATGCAGTACACTAATAACAACACCAAAATATTTCTAGCTTTCAAGTTTCAACGATAGTAATGAAAGTAAATTGATAGTTTGTTCATCTGTTGGGTCTTTAGGTGTGTAAGAGAAGTTTTGGTTTGGGATTTTGTAATTTGCTGGATGGGCTGAAAAATAAGTCCAAACCTGATGTTAAAGGGCAATTTGCACGATTGGCCTTATTCGGTGGTGATCTTTAATTTTTGGCCCCAAATTAGAGGTCTTTAATTTTGTCTTTCGCTAAAATCTCTTGGTTCTGGGTTCGAAACCCCGCTCAGTCAAAAATTAAAAAAAATTCACAAGGTAGAGTTTCATAGCAAAGTTAGGCCTATTCGGGCCAAAATTAGGCCTTCAAGCAGGGTTTTGACTTCAAACCGCCTTGAGCACATTTCATAGCATTTATCGCAAAACTTTATCTTAAGGTAGAAGTTTGCATTAAAAGAAAAAAGAAAAAAAAAATTAAGCGATTTTTTTTTATAACTCAATTGGAATTTTGCAAAACTCTGCCTTAAGGCTTAACTTTGGCCCGAATAGGCCTAACTTTGCTACGAAACTTTGCCTTGCGATTTTTTTTTTTTTTTACTGAGCCGGGGTTCAAAACCCAAACCTCATGATATTATGCGAAGGACAAAAATTAAAGACCACCAATTTGAGGGATAAAAATTAAAGACCAGTGCATTTGAAGGACAATCCGCACAAAAAAAAGGATGTTAAAATATTATGAAACCACTTTGATAAAGTTATAAGACTATTTACATATTCTTTATATATGTATAAAATAACTACAAAATTGTATACATACATATATCGATTTGGTCTCAATTTGATTTTTTTTTTTTTAGTTAAAATCAAACTAAACCAATTATAATCGTTTTTTTTTACAATACTAAACCAAATCACTAATCGGTTTTTTTTTTTTTTTGCGGTTTGATTCGGCTTGTCGATTTGGTGCGATTTTTCGGTTTTCCTTGTACATCCCTAATATTATTTTCAACTCAAAGAAAATTTCATGAATATCACGATCATCACTCGTGTAGTAGCTGCGTGCAATTCATGAAAAAATAAACTTTTTTTTTTTAATAACGTACGTTTCTTATTCTTTGATTCTTTCTCAAAAGGTTGCATGCAAAGCACTTCATGGCATGTGAAGACATGTTAAAGCAGTGTATAAAAGACGTGCAAAATAATTAGCTGTGAAACAATGAACATGGGAATTAAACTAAATAATAGTATAGGTGAAAATTCGTTGTTTTCTAAGTGGTCATTTGCTGTCAAGTCACGTTATTTTGGAATTAATTAATGTTAATATAGGAAAACCCCACCTCTCACACACTCCCCTAGCTACTACAATAAAAAAGAAATATAATTTTATACTATAGTTATGTAAAATTATGAGATGGATTTAGGACTCTAAATGAGGGAGTGAAATTAATTATCACTACAACAACTACTCTTTTTTTATAGTGATGTGGGAATTAACTTAGTATACATATATAGGTAATCATTTTAAGTTGTTCAATTATATGCATTGAGTGAAGGAATCGAAGACACTTGGGAGTCATTTAGAAGGTGAGATAAGGAAATTACGATTTAAAATTATGGGATTTTTTTTATTTCATATTTGATATAATTATTGATTTTGGAATGAATAATCTCAGAATTGTTTATACAATTGTGGTATTAATCCAGGGATAAAAATAACAAAATGACACATAAGCCCTTTTTTCAAAATGTTAAGTCAAGATTAAATTTGATAATAAAAATTTATCTCAAGTTATGCAATTTAGACCAAAACACAGAGGCGAATTTATGTAGAAAATTGGGTCACGTGAACTCACGGTCACTTTTCACTAAACTCAATATATTATGTATATAATTCTGAAAATATATCTACTATTAACTGAAGAAACATATGATCAAAGCAGGCCTAGTGGAGCATTGGTTAGGGACTGTTTTTTAATTTCTCAAGGTCGGAGGATTGAATCAAACATATACCCATTAAACAATTCTGTCATTAATTATTTCTCGTATTTTAATCTCATCATTATATTTCCCGAATACAACATACTGCTTATCCACTAATCATTTGTGTAGTAATTGGAACGAACTAGTGCAATTAAAGTGCACGAGTTTTTTACAAGTTGTTTAATTATATACGTGTAAATCGAGTCGAAAGTAGTGAGTGTACTCACTCTCATTACTTGTATGTTGGCAATAGTTCCAATATTTTCTTAATTTTTAAAATTAAAAGGTCTTATAAATATTCCAACTAAGATTATCAAATTATATAGGGAAATTAAAGTATTGTCTCCCGACAGGCCAACTAAAACGTTCAATATAATTTTTAATTTCTATATTATTAATATTTTAACCAAGATTGTATGTGTAGAAAGGTGAAGGACACATGATTGAGAGAGAAATGTGACTGAGTCATGGTACAAATTATTGTATACTTATGCAACATGCACTATTAAATCATTTTTTCTTAAAAGTCATTTCTAGTGTTTATTAGCAGTCTGATTAATTACTACTTAAGATATGCATAACAGTACACAGTGCTAAGATTAAGCTGTATATATGTATTCTAGGCTTGGAATCTTCTCATTTACTTAAAAGTCAATTCTATTATTTATTAGCATACTGTATTACTGCAGAGAAATGATAAGCTACTCTAGGGTAATCTTCTCATTCAATCTCAATTAATTAAATAAAGTCTGATATACTTTATACTAGTTTAAGATGAGTTGGTCATCATACACTTCAATATGGTATATAAGAATTTCCACGTGTTTGAACCATTAAAATGAATTAGGTCCGCATATAAGGGAGCATTTTGAATAATTAAACAAATACAAATACAGTCAGACCTCTCTATAACGTCATCCGCATATAACAACACCTCTCTATAACAACCATATTTTTTTGGAACCGATTTTTTATGTTATATTTTACTTTCCTATAACAACATTGTTTACCCCTTAAAAGGTAACAATTGAATTTATAAGTGGTTTAAAGGATATACGATCTGATTTGCTATAGAACGGAAAAAATAACAATAATGAAATACCGATTGCAAGTAAACGAAAAAGAAATAGCCTTGGGATTGAATGCAAAGAGCAGCTCGGTTTGTGGCCTGAGTCACTCGACCAAATTGTGGATATTCTTAAGAGCAGTTCGGTTCTTTTGAGTAATATATCTGGAAATACCTGATATTTTGATGGAACTTTGGGAACAAGTTAGTGGCACAAATGTATGGAAGATGGTAAAAATCAGATGGGGCTGTGTAGATTTACTCCCCCCTTATTTATAGTACAAGAATTTGCATTCAACAAGGTAACTAAATCAATTAGAGATAAGGATCCCTGAAATCTCGGGTTTGACAACTGCCAATTACACCGTGTGGCGTGAAATCCGCAATGGGCTGGATTTCTCGCACGATAGCCAACTGCGGGTGCATTCCTCGGGAATCGTCAGGTCTGAATGCTTCTGTCCGGTTTAGCGGAGCTCTCCTATCCATTGCCTCTTACTCTTGGTTCGGATCGTCGAACCTTGGGTTGGGGTTAACGACCCCGCTTTTTACCGTATACAAACATTTCACCTATAACAGCAACAATCAACTTTATAATAGTGTATTCTTTGTAAAATTAGCCTCTATATAACAGCTATCTTATTTTTTTGATAATATAATAATTAACCATCTTTATAAAAATAGAATATCTAATGATTACCAATAATAAGTGTAGATATTTTGACTAAATATTTGATCCTTTAATACACTGTTTATGACAAAAAATATCATATGAATATATAAAATTTCAGCATTAAAAGATTTTCCTTCGTTATACAAAATGTGATTAAGCTTAGAATTTGACAATTAAAAATGAAAAATTAGATTTTGTGCATCTTCTTTACATATAACAGCGAAATATTATTTAAATATCAATGTTGTTATAGGTGTATAACAACAATTCTCTATAACAACCAAATTTTTTTGGACCCAACGATGTTGTTACAGAGAGGTTTGACTGTAGTTTCTCTAATATAGTTTAACCTTTTCAATGAGATGCATGGTCACATTCTTCAACACAGTCAAGTTGAATCCTCCACATTATCAATTTACTTTCCTTACTTCCTTTTTCTTTTCTTACTTTTTTATTAGTAATTCTAATTGGTATTATAGTACCTCAGGCCAAAAAAACCTCCTCTTTTTAAATTGTATGTTTTTGTTTTTAGTTTCTAATTTTCACTGTTGAATGGATTTAAATCAGTATACTGTTACATAAATTGTACATTATCTGTGATGCGTGTAGATTTTTAAATATTCGTATTTATATGTCAAGTCCATATAACATGAACACATGTTACCTTTTTAAGGGGAAAAAAGGCAATTGTATAAATTTACCGATCTCTTTTTGGAGTACTACAACCAGTAATACCTTTTATCTCTAAAATGACTGCAACTCGTCTTAATTTTTATCTTTCTTTCCTTCTTAACTATTTTGCAAAATCACCCTTTAATTCTCTCAACGTTAAAAACTGACCATTTTCTATTTATGGCTTTAACCTTTATTGTCACGACCCAATTCACGAGTCGTGGTGGCACCTACACTATCCCTTCGAGTAGGCGAACCACATTACTAATAACAAGTTAAATAAGCGGAAAATTTATTTAAGAATAAGTTATCAAGTTTTAAATACTTATTATAACAAGAAATGTCACGACAATCCCAAAAATCTGGTCAAAGGGTACAAGAGCGCTAACATAGGACAGAATAGAAGTCTGAAAATACCCGAAGGCTACATATTTTCTGTCGAATACAAAAACAGAAATAGATAGAGGAGGTTCTTCAGGGCCACGGATGACAGGTAGCTCACCCTGAATAACTAAAGATGTCACCCTCACGTATCAGCCACGGGGTTTAGAACTGGAGCCTGGATCGTACCGCACTCAACAAAAGTGCGGAAGAGTAGTATCAGACAACACTTGTACCGGTAGGCATCATAGGCCGACAATGATTAGATAACGCATGAAGAAGTCAAAACCAACAAGTAGCACATAGAGCAAACAGTATGGTCACATATCAATACAAGTAAGGTGTAAAGGAATCATGAAATCAACCAAGACAGATATAATTCACCAAATGATCACCAAATATATAGAAGTGGATGAATGAAATGCAATAATGTATGTAGGATGAATGCCATGCATATGCGCTTTGTACAACATGTCCCGACGGAGCTTAACTCCACGTCTCGGCGATCATGACCCATGGGGGACCCGCGAAGTCCATGTACCACTCGCTCCGGAATATAACCTCGGATCACGAGCACACTCTCACGATCCCGGCAAAGACCTCGGGCATCGGACACTCCATTGTTCCCGCAAGAAACCTCGGGCAACAAACACTCAATCTCCGTAAAACCTCGAGTCTCTCTCACTCTCAATCTCCCATAGAAACCTGGGTCTCTCGATCACTCACCTCACCAATCATCATAACAATAATAATAAAGACATGTCATGCATGATATCACTCAACAATATCATCAATATATAGTCAACCAATACAAGTCATATTATTGTTACCATTTCTTTACACACGGTGAGTGAGCTAGTATGTGACAGAGGTACGAACAGGTGATATCATAGAAAATAACACATATGGCGACAAGCCCACATAGCAACTAACAAGCCAATCTAACTGGAAATCACCTCTACTTCATGCCCGAAGGCCTACATGCTGTCCCCGTCACTTTCGACAACTACATACGATTCTCTAATCAGAGTCTAACTAAAGTAGACCGTAACCTACCTCAATGCCGAGCGGATGCCACGAACAATCAAGCTAATGTCTTCCCTTTGCGTAGAGCCTCTGAACGATCAAAATCTATAAAATATGCGATCTACGTTAGAATACAACTCTAAGGACACCCATACGGCTATATTTATATTCTAAATGTTCACATTCATGACATGCAATCATGATTCACATACGGCTACGACATTCTCAAGTTACTTCTAATAGTTTGTAGCTTTAACGTTTGTATGTCACCACTTATAACATTCCATCCAACATACAATATGGTGTATACTCTTAACTTATAATTATTCTTTCCAACTTAATGAAAGTATAAGTCCAAAACAGTCCACTACCACGACATGTCCAAAACAGTCCCTAACCGACAACATAACGATGTTCGGAATTCTTGCAAATGTTTACGAACATACTAAGCCAACCACATGTGATTTTTATACATCATTTCATGTCTTCTTTTCATATAATTTCAGTAAGTTACGACCAGCTATCCACACGATAAGTACAACATCAATTCATACGCAACTACGCTATATCGTCATTTTTATAATCCTTATAACAACTCACAAATGACTTTAGTTTCAACTCCAACCATTAAACACCTTCATTTCCATCATAAATTTCATGATAATGACAATCAAAATATCAAGTAAAAACAGTTCACTAACTTCTCTTCAAAACAATACACACACGGCTACACCATGCTTCAACATCACTCACATAAAATCATAGATCCAACCATTTTCATACTAACATAACTTCACTTTTAACCTTCTAATTCTTTTCATTCTTTTTACCATGAGATCTATGATAGTAACAACTATATTTATTAAAGAAAATCAATCCATTAAATTCACCAAAAACAGTCCCTACGACTAACTAACATTCCAACACCAACTTTCATGATTTAATGCATGCGATTCATGTTCGTCAAGTTACACTCATACTTCCACATCAACCCATATAACTCCATAACCATTACCATGTTCCAACATCAACACACCTTATTTCATGCATACAACTTATATTCACACATCTACATCACCCTTAATACATGAAAAGAAAGTTAGATCTTACCTTGACCACTTGAATTCTTTACTTGGCTAGAGTTGGTGACTTGAGATGAAAATGGTTCTTGTTGCTCCAAAGACTATCTTCACGTTTTAGGGACCTTCTAAAGGGTTGAAACACCTTGGAAAATAATTTTTGATCAAGACTCAAAGAGCTCAAAATCGACCAATGTGGCCGAGAGCTTTCTCTCTCTAGAATTAGGTTTTCTTTGTGTTGTGTTACATCCCGTGTTCTCATGCGCTGGAAAGTGTGCGAGTTAAATGATATTAGTAACGGACACAAGGTTATCCCCCAAGCTTATAGGTGATTAAAGTGATGGTACACATGTATTGTAAGGATTTGAAGTTAAACCAATCGAAGAAAATAAATTTTGTCGGGTTTCAACATTTAATTGAGTGAAATACGGTCCAAGCTATAATATCCCGTATTTTGGGACTAGAAAAATTTAATCGTCCAACATGCGCAAAATTACCCGAGCCCGGAGAATTCGATTATAGTCAAGGATGAAAATCGAGAGCTCGGTGTACAAAGAGTTTGAGGTCCCGAAATAATATAGGACCTAACAAGTGTGACCACGGAGATTGAGAATAATATTTTGTGTGTATCAAAAAGGGGCTATGGACTAGTGCTACATCACATAATCATGGAAATGAGTATATGAAGTGTATTAAAAATAATTATTATTTAAGTGAATTGAGACAAGAATTAATTATAGATGTATCTCGGTAATGTAGAGTGTAATAGATATAAGGGATAAATGATTAAATTGGCGGATGAGTGGATTTTAGCACTACTACGTGGCAGCCAAGGAGGAGAAAAAAATTAGTGACTATTCCTTATTTGGTTAAGTGGTGGCATCACTACACGTTAGTATATCTACCTAACTATATCCTATATGCCTAACATCTCATTTGTTTAGCTAATTGAGTTGGCTGATCAGATTGTACTACAACAAACCATTGCAAATACTTCTCTAAACTATTGCAAATACTACAACAAACCATTGCAAACCAAGAACGTAAGTATCAAGTTGGTGAATTAGAGATTGTGTAGTCTAAAATATTTTAGATTGGATGGGTCCTTCAAGAAAATAAGGCAAGAACGAATTAATGGACAACAATATATATGCAGCACGGGAGCAGCAACACCAGTTTTCGGAGGAAACAACATACAGTTAATTTTTTTTTTTTTCTTTCTCAAGAGCAAAATATGGGTTTTACCCACTACTTCAACTTCGTTGTTCTCATTTGCCGTCTGTTGGATTCGGGCTTTCATCGAAGTGAAGTAAGGTGGAAGAAGATTATTTCTTGGCATATAAGGTAAGGAATCCTCTCCTAGATGTATTTGATTTACCCAAGTCGTATCTACGTTGCTAGATGAATTAAATACGAACTTGCGAATAGAATTGTCATGTGATAGAATTGGAGTTGGGGGCTGTTCTTCTTGTTATAATTATATGATATAAGCTGAGATTTGTGGTAAATAATGCTCTTATTATATTGAGAATATTTTTAAGGTTAAGAAGGAAACATACGAAAAGGTGCTATGGAGAATACGGATTCTAATTCGAGCTTGTCGCTCGTTATAAAGTATTACGAAGTTGTTATGGATATGCATGTTGTGTTGAGATTTATTTGTGGTTGGGCCGTTGTGGTGATATACCGAATTGGGAGATGCTAATGATATAGGGGAAATGCTGCCCAAATTTCTGTAAATAAAGTGATGGCTTGGGATTGGATTCTTAAGTGCTTATGGCTAATGTTTGGTACTTAATGACCTTATTGTAGATTTTGAGCAGCCGAGACTTGAGTTTGGATTAGCCTAGAAAGCAAATGAGGTATGTAAAGCTTACCTTTCCTTCTTTTGGCATGTCTTAGATATGACTAAGCTATGATACGTTACGAGTCTTGGGGCAATTCCATTCCTGTGATCCGAGCATACATATGAGTCTTATTCCTTTCTTGATGTTCGCGTTTTAATGTGGTCGGATTATGATCCTTATGTCTTCCGTATGATTGGATTTCAAAAGCTGCATAAAGAGATTTTGTTGTAAAAGATTCTGTAACTACGAACGTCCGTAACTTTCATGGAAAGAACCGGATTGCTTTGATATGCTCGTAAATGATTCTCTAACGTATGATGACTTTAATTTTCATAGGCGGGCCCGGGTGGGGTTGACGCTCGTCCGTGGGTCCCGCGACTTTCCTTTGTTTGGTTCTAACAACCTATTTTTGAAAGAACTTAAAATGACTATCTTTCCGACCCCCGAGTATGGTTACTTACTTATCTGTTGAGTCTGAAATGATGATTCTTATACTTATGATTCCGATACGTAACTATGGTTTCTGAAGTTAGATTTAATCTGTTCCCGAGTGACACTCGGAGGAAACTTGATTTGACTATGGTTTTGGCTTTTAAATGAGGGTTCGTTTTGATCATTCTGTTGAGTCTGTGATGATGTCTGATATGCATATGGTTACTCACGATTCTGCTCGTGCATTCTGTTGTTACCTCTTTCGCCGAGTCCCGGGCCGGTATGTTATCGTGCACACTATGCTATATTCCGAAGTATGATGTGTTTTCCGAAGTATGATGTGATATGATGTATGATGTGATACGGAGTATGATGTGTTCGGAGGTATACAATATTCCGAAGTATGATGTGTTGTGGCGCCAAAATGGAGTGGCGACCACGTTCGTCCGCCGGTCCCATTATGGACCGCGTGTGATATATGATGTGATATATGATATGATATATGATGATGTGATGATTACGCTACCGAGTCCCTCACCGGAGGGCGGGACACGTTATATGATGTACATATGTATTCGAGCGTGATCGGGGGCATCGGGCGGGGTGGTGGGGCAAACCCACCGGTGGGGCAAACCCGGTGGTGGGGGCAAACCCAATGGTGGGGCAAACCCAATGATGAGGCAAAATTCCACATTGGTTTAGGCAAATCCCACATTGGTTTAGGCAAATCCCACACTGGTTTAGGCAAATCCCACATTGGTTTAGGCGAATCCCACATCGGTTAATGTCATCTCATATGGTAAGTTATGATATTATGATGTGTTACGGTATGAACATGATGATTATTCGCTTATGTCACTCAGTTCCATTATGGGCCGGATATGATACATGACGTTGATACGCATGATTTGTATTTCAGGAGTAAGCATTTTGGTATTCTGATTATTATATTTGTCTTCTGTACCTTTGATGTAAGATTTGTGTTTCAGATGCAAGCACTTTGATATTTTGGCTATTATGCTCACTTTCTGTACTCCTTACTTCGGTTATGACCTCGTTTTCTGTATGCCATGCTTTACATGCTCAGTACATATTTCATCACCCCCTTTCTTCGGGGGCGCGTTTCATGCCGCGCGGTATATACGGATGAGTAGAAGATGTTCCGGTGGGGGTCGCAGCTCCATTTTCTCCCAGAGTGCTGCCGAGTCAGAATGTTAGAGTTGTGGTACTTTGGGTCATGTTAGAGACTTTGCAGACAGAGTCGAGTGTATGATATGTCAGTTTGTACGCGGCTATGTGGGCCGATATATCAGTATGCATTTGGTTACAGATTTGTTTGCAAGCGGCTATATAAGCCGATGTATTGTTGTGCATTATATTACAGATTTCATACGATTGCAGATTTTATTTGATTTGAAAAAGATGAACAGCATGTTTGTTTTTCGAAAAAATTTCATTATGTACTTATGTCATGATTTAAGGGCCAGCATGTTTATGAGTATTGCGAGAGTCAGCGGGTTCGCTCGGCCCTAAGTAAGGGTCAGGTGCCCATCATGCCCTATCGGAAATTAGGGTGTGACAAAAGGCAAAGCCTAAGTAGAGAAAAGGAAAAGGGAATTAAGTAAACTAAGTGGGGGACAAGCATGCAATTAGGGAATTAAGTAAACATTAAATTAGATTAGTATTAAAGTATACCTTTCCACGTGGTAGTAGCTGGACTTGAGAATGACATTTAGTCTCATACAATATATATTAATGAATGAGTCATAATCATTTTAATTGGCATAGTGACTCATGGAAAGAGGCTATCACGTGTAAAGGAAAAATGAGTCATTACACTACACTTTAACATTCATCCTTACCAAACAAATTACAAAGAATCCAAAACACAAATGTATGACACCATTTTGATAGCCAACGTTCATGAACGTAAAATGTGCACAAAGAATAAGTAATTTTAATAGTTGATTTTCGGATATGGAAGTTGTTATATCTCATATTTTTGTATGTTGGATTATCCATAAGCTAATCGACATAAGTTCAAGGACAAGATTAATTTTGAGATATGAGACAAGGACTTTTTAATTTTAATTTTAATAGTGCACGGTTTGCACATTAAATTACAATTAGTGTAGAAACATTAGTGAAGATTATGGATTAATTAACTATGATCAGATTATTAAGTGAGTGAGATCAAGAAATTAATTATGGATATAAATGGTTAAATATGAAAATTTTATGGAAGAGAAAGGAGTTATTGGATAAGTTTGGGCAAGAATATTGCTTTCCACATAGATCAAGGTAGCCTAACACTAAACGGTTTGTATATAGGTAAAGGTGAGTAGACTACTGTCTTTTATTCAAAATGGTGGCAAAGGAAATGGACCCCATGTTCATAATGACAATTTATATTTATCATCTCTTCTGTAACATGAAGCCATGATTAAGAGGGCTAGGAAAGAGGCTTAAATTATGAGAATTTGATTTCTACTTTTAAATAAAGGGAATTGTTGATAAAGTGCAAAAGGAGCTTTGGCTTATACCTACTTATACTCATGAGAATGAAGAAAATATGTGCTCAAGAATAATTTGGGAGGCAGCAACGAGAGCTCCTCTCCAAGAAGTGGCGTGGATAATATTTTAAGAGAACCATGTATGAATATTCTCCAGAACAATTTGCGGGTTACGTAAATGTTGTTATGGACGGATGATCTTGAAGATGCCGTCTACTTTTGCTTTTGTAAAAGTGGACGGCTCCTTTTATAAAGTTGTCGGCCACCTGGATTTTACCTGAAGGGGTAAAAGCTTTTGAAAAGTTGGACGGCTGCTTTTTACAAAGCTTGTCGGCCACAAAAATCAAATTAGCCTAAAAAAAAAAAAAAATTAACTGTATGTTGTTTCCTCCGAAAACTGGTGTTGCTGCTCCCGTGCTGCATATATATTGTTGTCCATTAATTCGTTCTTGCCTTATTTTCTTGAAGGACCCATCCAATCTAAAATATTTTAGACTACACAATCTCTAATTCACCAACTTGATACTTACGTTCTTGGTTTGCAATGGTTTGTTGTAGTATTTGCAATAGTTTAGAGAAGTATTTGCAATGGTTTGTTGTAGTACAATCTGATCAGCCAACTCAATTAGCTAAACAAATGAGATGTTAGGCATATAGGATATAGTTAGGTAGATATACTAACGTGTAGTGATGCCACCACTTAACCAAATAAGGAATAGTCACTAATTTTTTTCTCCTCCTTGGCTGCCACGTAGTAGTGCTAAAATCCCACTCATCCGCCAATTTAATCATTTATCCCTTATATCTATTACACTCTACATTACCGAGATACATCTATAATTAATTCTTGGTCCTCAATTCACTTAAATAATAATTATTTTTAATACACTTCATATACTCATTTCCATGATTATGTGATGTAGCACTAGTCCATAGCCCCTTTTGATACACACAAAATATTATTCTCAATCTCCGTGGTCACACTTGTTAGGTCCTATATTATTTCGGGACCTCAAACTCTTTGTACACCGAGCTCTCGATTTTCATCCTTGACTAATATATCGAATTCTCCGGGCTCGGGTAATTTTGCGCATGTTGGACGATTAAATTTTTCTAGTCCCAAAATACGGGATATTATAGCTTGGACCGTATTTCACTCAATTAAATGTTGAAACCCGACAAAATTTATTTTCTTCGATTGGTTTAACTTCAAATCCTTACAATACATGTGTACCATCACTTTAATCACCTATAAGCTTGGGGGATAACCTTGTGTCCGTTACTAATATCATTTAACTCGCTCACGACCCAAATCATGGATCATGCGGGCACCCACACTAACCCTCCCTGGTGGGCGAACCCTTCGATAACTACCTTAATTTGATACAACATGCGGAATAAATACTTTTATTATAAGAAATTCCCAAAATCTGGTCTAGACTCATACAAGAGCTTAAAAGTTTACAATTTGAATAGATAACAGACTCAAACCGGATACGACTTCGTTTAAGGATAGAGAACAACGTAAATCTAAGGAGAGACTGCGGGTTGCAATAGCTCACCCAAACGTCTTTGACGAATGCCTCGAAACGGTCGTGAGACTCCGAACATCACTCGAAATAACTCTACACCTGCATGAGTGTAGCAAGAGTAGTATGAGCACAACACTAGGCTCGTAGTGTATCATAGGCCGACTAAGACTAGATAACGTATATAAAGGCAACAAGCAAGAAAAACATATAAACCAACAAGTACAAGTCAATATGAATCCATATCCACAAACAAGTCATCTTTTATGTTATAGCATCTAAACCCAATTGTGCCAAGTCTTAGTATAATCAATCCGAATCGGACATCACGTAGTATCACAACAATCAACGGGAACCAAGATATAATGCAATGCAATAATGTATGTAGGATGAATGCAATGCATATGCGCTTTGTACAACATGTCCCGACGAAGCTTAACTCCACGTCTCGGCGATCATGACCCATGGGGGACCCGCGAAGTCCATGTACCACTCGCTCCCGAATATAACCTCGGATCACGAGCACACTCTCCCCGATCCCGGCAAAGACCTCGGGCATCGGACACTCCATCGTTCCCGGTAAGAAACCTCGGCAACAAAACACTCATCTCTCTTTTACCCTCTCCGGCAAAGACCTCGGAGGCTACACTCTCTCACATATCATCATTAGTGCCATAACCATGCATATATCAATGTATCATGGAAATGCATATGAGTATGATGAAATGTAATGTTAAAAAAAACCAATTCAATCCGAAACGGTACCACACAGGAAATACAAGTAATATCGTGATAAGGCTACACAAAAAGCCACAATGGAATCACCATTCTCATCTCCATATCAATCAAGTAAAGCACCGCAATATCATAGTCATGATATATCATTAGTCACAAATACTCAATGTCTCAAGTGGCAACGAGCACAACAAAAAAAATAGATCAAGATAAGTCAACAACACAACGGGATATTATAGCTTGGACCGTATTTCACTCAATTAAATGTTGAAACCCGACAAAATTTATTTTCTTCGATTGGTTTAACTTCAAATCCTTACAATACATGTGTACCATCACTTTAATCACCTATAAGCTTGGGGGATAACCTTGTGTCCGTTACTAATATCATTTAACTCGCACACTTTCCAGCCGCATGAGAACACGGGATGTAACATCCTTCCCCTTTTAGAACATTCGTCCTCGAATGTTAAACTAGTCCTGCGCTCCCAATACTTCCTCAAGTGTTCTTTTATTGAATTACGCCCTTCACATGCCTCTTTCGTTGGTCGATTCCCTTCAATTTATTATAACGCATTCCAGATCTCTAAGTAACCGTTCCCATAATATTTCCTCTTGCTCTTGCCTCTTGTCTTAATCATACTATTACTCTCAATTCAGCAATTAACTTATTTCTCGAGGTCAGCCGTACTCGCAACTTAGTCAAATCCTATCATTACTATTGGTACGACCTTTCAAGTCGTATTACAAATCCATATCTCATTTTTTTTTTTTTTTTTCTGGGAAAATTTCGGCAGAGTTTCCTCTATATTTCTTACTATCTCAAAACCTGCACGCAGGAAATACCAACAATGCCTCACAGGGCCAACATATGTACATATATATATCATATCACAGCCACACAGGGCTCCCAATATCAACAACAGTACGAAGATAACGAACATACCTCGTATGCCCAGCTCAAACTGCACCTGTTACACTTTCTTGTTCACTTTCCCTTTTAATCTTCAACTTTACATTTCGATCATACTTCAGTACCTTACCCAACATATGTTTTTCATACCTTTGCTTACCTGCGTACTTTGTAGCTTCCGACATCATCAGTCACCTTCTTCTGTCGATGCCATTCTTCTGCTAAAATCAAAGGTCAAAAGAGAAATCTCATTCCCTATGACTTGGCTCTATGGCACGATCTCGTACGCGAAAGAAGAAAGCAAACTATCCTAAATTGCCCAGTTCAGACTCTAGGTTAATTGGG
>NC_081349.1:28503713-28510799 GCF_029784015.1 Lycium ferocissimum | reverse complement strand
ATTTTTTTTTGAGTCTCAATTTTGTTCAATGAGACTATTTCTCAAAAATTTCCCAAAAAGTACATGGCTTGATGCCCTATGAGATTTATGGTCTTATTCTACGTTTTCTCTTAGTTCTATTCTCCATTGATAGCCTCACCTTAAATTGATTGTTCCTGAGTGAGACAAAGCGACGATAATTATTCTATAAATATAACCTGAAGTTCCGACCTTACGTCACTCCAATACAATTTGGGTTTTGATTGGATCTTATGCATGTTTATATATATGTATGTGTTTTCTCACACCGCGCGCGCTATAGTCGGCGGGCAGGCACGAGATGTGCACACCACCGCAAAGTGGGCATATTATGATATTGCCGACGCGGAGGCCCTCGGGACGCAAAGTTAATGATGATAACACCGAGCCTTAAACGGGCTACGATACTACTTATATATCACACCGAGCCTTCATGGCCGGGCATGTTACTACACCGAGCCTTTATGGCCGGGCATGTTACTATATGTATGAAATGTTTTTTTTTAAAAAGGTTAAGTACGTACGACATCCGCACTTACGAGGCATCCGGATATTCGAGTATCTCTCTACCGTCTTCTTTTTCATATCTATACTATGTTATTATTCATGCCTTACATACCGATCGCTTTATTCGTGCGCGTCCCACTTCTTGTGACGCTCGCGTTTCATGCCACGTGTGTGTAGACAGTGAGAGATATAGCTGAAGATGTTCAATTTGGATTAAAACTCCGTTTCTTTCCCGAGCGTTGCAGTGAGGGTATCCATGTCATGGTATAATGATTTATGTTAGAGACTTTGCGTAGGAGTCACGTATATAGTATGTCAGGATGCTGCAAGCGGCTACATAAGCCGATGTATTATCATGCATTACTTTACGGATTTCATATGATTGCAGATGTTACTTGATTTGATAAAGACGGAAAGAATGTTTTTCTGAAAAAAAAAACTTTCATCATGCATTTCATTCCATACTTTAAGGGCCCAATGAGACTATGAGTATAACGAGAGCCAGTTGGGTTCGCTCGACTCTAAGTAAGGGTCGGGTGCCCATCCTTATCGGGGATTGGGGTGTGACAGATTGAGACAAAGAGCATTCAGGAATTCAAAACCATTATCAGATCTAAGAACCTTAATAGAAGCAGTAAACTGTGTGGCAACAAGTTGAATAAAATCTTGCAAGACAACATACACATCACTTTTCAATCTCAAAAGGAAAGTCCACGTTATTCTTGAATAGTCATCAACAAGGGTGAGAAAGTAGCTACGGCCATTGTAAGTACTTACCCTATACGGACCCTATATATCCATATGAACAAGATCAAAGGGCCTAACATTTTGTAGTACTAATGGGAAAAGGAAATCCGGTCTGCTTAGCTAATGGGCATACATGACAATAATAAGACATTGAACTAGTAAACAAATTCTTTATAGTTGGAATTTTCCAAAGTGGTGAAAAGAGCATGGCCAAGTTTTGATGCCAGTGTTACGGTGTCGAACTCGTAGAAGAAAAGACCGAGGAGCGGAAGCGACGGCGGGTGTTGAAGGATTGAGGATGTAAAAGGCCACCCTTGCGCTTACCAATCCACGCTCGGGTGCCATACTAGAGGTCCCGAAATAGGCAAAAATTAGGATAGAAAATGATAAAACGGTTCGGATCTCTAGTGTACTTTGAACGGACAACAAATTAAATTTGAATTCAGTAAGATATAACCCATTTTTAAGGGATTGATTGGGGAATATAGGACAAGAACCAATGTGTGTAATCTTAGTACTATCTCCATTTGGGAGTTGAACAGTTTTGTGACCAGTAACCGGAATAGGAGATGATAAAAGTGTCAAGGAAGCAGCCATATGATTAGAAGCCCTAGTGTCTATTATCTAATAGATTTGTTCAAGAATGGATTTACCTGCCATGTTGGCCACATCCGACCGATTTGAGAAATGCTTACCTTTTCGTTTGCACATCATTTTTAACATCCTCGCGATGCGGTCATATTGCTCATTAGTAAAAGACAGGAGCAAAGAGCGAGAGCAAATGGTACCACGTGTTCGGACTTCTACACCTAAGTTCATGTTGGCATTATGAGCCATAGGAATAACACCTTCTGAGTTCATGTAGGCATTGTGAGCCATGGTAGTAGTATTGTCATATGAACTCTTCTTCCTATTGTTGAACTTGAAATGAGATAGATATCCCACCAGTTTGTAACAACTATCCTTTGTGTGTCCCTTCATCTTACAATAGTCACAAATCAGGTGTGCATTTGTAAACCTCTTTCCTCTTATGTGGGATCCATTTGCAGTTATTGGACCACTACTATCATTCTCCAATGGTGCTTGCCCTAGTACCCGAACGTGAGCTAGATTGTCCATGAATCCTTTGACTCTCCTCTTGAATAGCGTAGGAGTATTTTTGGTCCGGACTTGAACCGGATCCATCATTAACGTGACTCTCGACGAGCATATGTATCATTTAGACCCATCAGAACTTCATTAATTTACTGGTGGTGTGGGAACTCAACAAAATGCCCTGTGACTTGGAGACAATCACACTGGGAATGGTATAACCGACTCAAACTCACCACAAATCACACGGCCCCGTGAAATAACCGCCACACTAGATGTTCCTCGTGATAGACTACTAACTTCTCTATTCAAGTGATACACCTTGCTAGCATTGACTTTGTCAAACCTATCTTTTAGAACATTCCAAATCCTCTAAGCACTTGAGGAATAAACAATTCCTTTCCTCAATTCACGTGATACTGAGTTCGTAATCCATTGTTGGACTATAGCATTGCATCTATCCCGCTGATGTGTTCGAAAAGCATCATTTTCGTAATCTCCCCTTTTACAACTGCCATCAATAAAATCTATTTTGTTTTTCACAAGCAATGAAAACTTCATAGATCTGCTCCATTCGGAGTAATTCTCAGATCCTATTAGCAATTGAGGAACAAGTGTAACTCTAGGTGTATCAGATGGATGAACATATAGTGGATCATTACAATCAAGCACTTGACTGTTTACAAATGTAGACCCACTTGCATTCAAAGTTAACTATATTAATGGGAGTTTCTGGTGCCATTTTAGCTTGCACAGGTGAATTAATCAACAATTCAACTTCAATCTAATTGAAATCAAGAAGGAAATCGCAATCGAACAATGAACAGAAAACTAGATTGTACACAAATTTTCGCACAATCAGAAAAGTGAAGAAAAGGGAGAATTTAAAACGGAATCAACCTTACTTAGTAGCTTCTTGTAGATCATTGTGAACTCAGCTCTGATACCATGATAAAACTAGCTCAAGTTCTACCATGGAACCTTAAGAAGCTTCAATGAAGGTTCATCAATGGAGGGAAGAGAGAAGAGTCGGTTAGAGAGAAGAGATAGAATTGGAGAAATATCTCAACTGATTCAATTGACTAATTTGAAAGTTACAGCTGTATATAGAAAATATCTAATCTAACTAACTAACTCCTAATTTATTTATTTGTACAGCTCATTAACTAACTTGTTTCTACTTAATCTGGTACAACTAAAACAAGACTATGTACAACTGAGTTTAGCCTATCCTTTATCTACATTTCTACATATCCCAAGTAAATTATCACCTTAATTAAATAGAAAAAAAGCTCATAAATGGTGTTACATAAATGATGATGCTTGTTCCTACAAATCTATGTTATATGGAGAGAAGGGAATTTTAGGAACAGGTGATCGAGGAAATTTACATTAAAGCAGGGAAAGTTATAATTTCTATCCATAGAGTCCTCATGTTTTTTAGTTGCTGGTAGTTATTTTTGGTATCTTTTTTCTATTTGACGTATGTTGTGATACTTTCATGGAGTTTTTGTGGGGACTAGTGTCCAACACTCCCTTTTCTTGTGCTGTGAAGTGTTTCACTTTGATAATTAAATTAAGTTAGCTACCAAAAAAAAATGGTACATATAAATGATGATGGAAAGGTGTTACTGAACTCAATCACCTAATTGAAAAGGACTTAAATGGAGGAAAATGTTTTTTAATTTTCTCATGTTCATTGGTTCAAATATTTTTCGAAAATACTTTCTTTAACAAAACAAGTTCCTAAAAAATGAGAAAAAAATGATTTTCCCTACGAATCAGGGAATACCGATGAATCTCAGTCGATTTTACCCTTTGGAAAAATTTGCGTTTTAGTAACAGCTAGCTAAATACTGAAGTAAGACTAACTAATGGAGTAATCAGAAAAACAAGATATGTACTGTGTTGCTATAACATACAATTGAAGTTCACATAATAGTTCAAAAAAGTTTTACAATTTCAATGTTGTAAGCTAAATCTTTTACTCTAACACTAGATTATTTCAATTGATGAAACGAAATAAAAAAGGTAAAGTGAAATCTAGTAATAGATGTATATATATACCTATTCTATTGAGATAAAACCGCTAGAGCTAGTAAGGGCATAATGTAATTTGTATCTTTTGGAGTAGTTCTCAAATAGCTACTTCTTTATTGTTTTAGGGCTAAGTTAGTGACTTCAAAGAATTAGGTGCCCCATGCATTAATTTTGTTCCTCTTTTTGTTTACAAGTATCCATTGTTTTGGAGTTGAAAAGAATATAGAGTTCCCGATCCAAAATAATATTAAAATAAACCGTAACATGACATATTTTCCAGAAGGAATTAAGGTATATAAATATTCTCATGATAATGTGGACGAGAAATAGGATTAGTTCTATTCCTCGTTCTCCCATGTTGCCAGTCTTCATGTCTAAGAATCTAGGGACATAATTTTTATAGGAAAAGAACATGATACGTATAAATTCTTAAAAAAAAAAAAAAAAAAAAGTAACCCAGAAGTGCGGTAGGACATAAGAGATCCATCAATTCTTAATTAGAAGTTTTGATTCCAAACTTTTGGACCGTAAAAACTTCTGAGCTGGGAGAGTGATGATCATAGCCTACGCGATTCTACATAAGTTGGACCAGTATCAAGTATGATTTTCACTACTAAGGAAATTTTAAAAAGAATAAAAGTTAGTTGCAAGAAATATTATGTGCTGACACGCAGGCGTGCGCACATATAAGTGTACTTATATATGTTCCTTGTTGGTCGCGTGTAGAAAATAAATTCACTTTGTGCAGGAATATTAATTCAGAAAACTGTTTGGACATAAAATTATTATAATTTTTCGAAATGTGAAAAATTCCAAAAAGCTATTTTAACAATTTTGACTCCAAATCACTCCCAAAAATACAAAAATAACTACAATTTGTATTTATTTCTACACGCGACTCCAATTTCCAGTTATCATTTTCAACTTGCAAACAAATACATAGTACTACCTTTTTCATATTTCACAATTCTTATGCGGAAACCGTAAACAAAGATTCCTTTATTGTAGTTGGAGAAATTGTCCAAGGACAAAGCAAAGGTAAAGATTCTAGACAGCACCTACTCAATGGCCCAAACCCTACTTACCTACTCTATAGCTAGGATTAGAGACTCTCTTACTGTTTCAACTATTGGTACCAGTACTAGTGTTAAATACTCCTAGTAGTTAATTAAAACTACATATATAGCCGTCTCTTTAAAAGAAAAATAGAGAAAATTCTCTCTGAAACCCTAAAAGTAAAATTCTAGCAAATTCAATACCGACACGTTTGGTACTTGATATTTCAATTTTAGTACTTTTGACAACGACTTGCATTTTCTTTTGTTTTGGCACTGTAAGAATTTAAGGAAGTAGTCCTAACTCCTAAGTAGTATGAAGCAGTTTTCATGGCGTCTTGTAGCCGTTTTATTTCAATATAGTAAATATTTTTAGAATTTTTATCTGTATAGCTTGCTCATTAAAATAATAATCGATATATCTGTATATTTACGGACTTTTACATTGTATGAGTTTTTTTATAAAAATAATGCTGATAACTATATTAGTTTGTCTCTTAATGTATAATATACATCTTTTATACATAGTTAATGTATACAAAGTATATTTTTTGTAGATTGGCTAGCGGATATAATTATTTTTTCCGATGACCAAATGTGTTAAAACTGCTATCCTATATGCAGGATTACTTGTAAATATTTTATTATTTTTCTAAAAACAAAACTGTCCAATCTTTTTGGATGTCCAGTGGTATTTAGGTTTGGTTTTGGATGTCCAGTGGTATTTAGGTTTGGTTTTTATCTTCATTTTATGGAAGAATTTAGATTAAATTTAATTTTAGAAGAATTGATAAATATATAATCGAAAGTTAATTTTTAGAGAAGATATCAAATTTCTAAAACATTTTACAACTATTTTCGTATGAGCGAAAACCAACTAACCAGACATCTTTATGTACTACTTCCGCCATTTTAATTTATGGGCCAATATTTTTTCTTAATCTATTCAAGAAAAAAAAAAGTTATTTTTAAAAATTTAAAAGTAATTTAGCTTTTATTTATTTGTAATGACAAACTTTTAGAGCCACACAAGTGTTACAGTTTGTTGTTGCCCGCAAGTTTCAAAAGTATCATGATCATATAAATGAGTATGATGTATTAAAGGTCACAAGTTTCAAACGTATTTCTTTCTCTATTAAATATTGTGTTCCATCAAACTACGTCGAATTGAAATGAAAGGGTATTAAATATTTTTTACATAAAGTCAAAAACAAAAAATTGATTGAAGGAAAGAAGGACCACAATACAATTATACAAATTGTTTTCTGTTCGAAAACATCCCTTTGGCTGCTTTCATTTATTTCCTATGATGAACACACACTTTGGTTTCTGATTGTCCGCAAGAAAAAGGTGTCTTGATTATTTTATATATATACAATTAAAAATTATGAACGTGGTTCACATTCTTTTTCTCTTAAATGGAGGTGAAGTTTGGACCAGTGAAGCCTGTCAATATGAATAGTTAGTGATCGTTCAAACGTGGTACTAATTAAGAACTGCCACTTGTAGCTAGTGTTACTTTTGAGTTTTGAATATTAATTTCTTTGTACTAAGCTGAAGTGGTTTTTTCATAACTACATATATCATGTTGATAGATCTCAAATTTGAATTTCTCCTTTTTTATAAT
>NC_081349.1:28277677-28503613 GCF_029784015.1 Lycium ferocissimum | reverse complement strand
GTTGTGAAGAAAATATGGAAATTTTGTGTAAAGTTAATTGAGTGCTCAATGTCATGAATGGAGCATGTGTTGTATCCAACTTGTAGGCACCATAATTTAACAAAATAATGACTAAGATATCAGCCATCACAATTCATTTCAACTACACAACACAAAGAAAGAAAACCTAATTCTAGAGAGAAAGCTCTCGGCCACATTGGCTGATTTTGAGCTCTTTGAGTCTTGATCCAAAAATTATTTTCCAAGGTGTTTCAACCCTTTAGAATGTTCATAAACGTGAAGATAGTCTTTGGAGCAACAAGAACCATTTTCATCTCAAGTCACCAACTCTAGCCAAGTAAAGAATTCAAGTGGTCAAGGTAAGATCTAACTTTCTTTTCATGTATTAAGGGTGATGTAGATGTGTGAATATAAGTTGTATGCATGAAATAAGGTGTGTTGATGTTGGAACATGGTAATGGTTATGGAGTTATATGGGTTGATGTGGAAGTATGAGTGTAACTTGACGAACATGAATGCGTACGCATTAAATCATGAAAGTTGGTGTTGGAATGTTAGTTGTCGTAGGGACTGTTTTTGGTGAATTTAATGGATTGATTTTCTTTAATAAATATAGTTGTTACTATCATAGATCTCATGGTAAAAAGAATGAAAAGAATTAGAAGGTTAAAAGTGAAGTTATGTTAGTATGAAAATGGTTGGATCTATGATTTTATGTGAGTGATGTTGAAGCATGGTGTAGCCGTGTGTGTATTGTTTTGAAGAGAAGTTAGTGAACTGTTTTTACTTGATATTTTGATTGTCATTATCATGAAATTTATGATGGAAATGAAGGTGTTTAATGGTTGGAGTTGAAACTAAAGTCATTTGTGAGTTGTTAAAACCTAATTCTAGAGAGAGAAAGCTCTCGGCCACATTGGCTGATTTTGAGCTCTTTGAGTCTTGATCCAAAAATTATTTTCCAAGGTGTTTCAACCCTTTAGAAGGTCCCTAAAACGTGAAGATAGTCTTTGGAGCAACAAGAACCATTTTCATCTCAAGTCACCAACTCTAGCCAAGTAAAGAATTCAAGTGGTCAAGGTAAGATCTAACTTTCTTTTCATGTATTAAGGGTGATGTAGATGTGTGAATATAAGTTGTATGCATGAAATAAGGTGTGTTGATGTTGGAACATGGTAATGGTTATGGAGTTATATGGGTTGATGTGGAAGTATGAGTGTAACTTGACGAACGTGAATCGACGTTAAATCATGAAAGTTGGTGTTGGAATGTTAGTTAGTCGTAGGACTGTTTTTGGTGAATTTAATGGATTGATTTTCTTTAATAAATATAGTTGTTACTATCATAGATCTCATGGTAAAAAGAATGAAAAGAATTAGAAGGTTAAAAGTGAAGTTATGTTAGTATGAAAATGGTTGGATCTATGATTTTATGTGAGTGATGTTGAAGCGTGGTGTGTGGCGTGTGTGTATTGTTTTGAAGAAAGTTAGTGAACTGTTTTTACTTGATATTTTGATTGTCATTATCATGAAATTTATGATGGAAATGAAGGTGTTTAATGGTTGGATACAACACATGCTCCATTCATGACATTGAGCACTCAATTAACTTTACACAAAATTTCCATATTTTCTTCACAACTTTCGGCCAAGAGCCTCCTTGGCCGACCCCCTTCCTCTCCTTTTCTTTCTTTTCCATTGTTTAAGACAATCTTAGGTGTGTTGAATGATTCATGCACCACCCTTTGTCTATTGTAATCATGCCAAGATGGATGAGCAATATTTAATGTGTAATGATCCCTCCACCATGTTATGTCCTCTTAAAACAATGTATCTTTCATAAAGTAGTGGATGCTTTCAAATATTCAATTGTATGCTTCAACTTTTCTCCTCAATTCTTCAGCCTATGGCAGATGTATCATGAAGTTTCTTCCAAATTTAATTTTCCATAATATGTTGAAAATGTAGTGGATGAATCAACATTTAATTACACACTTGTATGTCTTCCATTTGCCTTATTTTAGATGACTAGGTCATCCTTTTTACCTGGATGTTGAGGCTCTTGTTGGCTTATTATTGTCACGAATTTTTACTTAACACCATACTTAAGTAATTCCTAATCTCCAATAACATTTTTATACTAAGTAAATCCGAGGTTTCTATCTCACGTTGAGTCTTTCGCGAATCACTCGACGTATAAAATACGAGTCTAAAATTCTTGTCGATTAAATAGCAAGACTCATCGCAAGCTATAGATACCACAATTAGACCACAAAAGGGTGTTTTAGAGATATTAGGCATAAAAGTGCTAAACGACCAAACGGGTCGTTACATTTATATATCAAGATTCCTCCGGTATACAAGTAATTTGATTGTATCCTTGTATATATAGCACTATAGCATACGGTTTTCCACCCGATTATCAACGCTCATTATTGAACTCGATTAATTCGGATCACTCCAAAAAGTTCACTTTAGAAGAATAAAGTACCCCTATTAAAGACAGCGCCACTCTCGAAATTTGAACCCAAGACTTATAAAATCTTCTAAAGATACCAAATGGCAATTCTAGCTTTTATGGATTTTTATTAAAATAAAAAAAACGAATGTTACTGCAGATATAGTTGGTTGTAGATAGCTACACCAAGCAAATAAATGTAGAACATATATTTATACATAAATTTTTTCATTCAGATCACCTCATTAAATCACTTAACTATTATTATTTTTTTATGTAATTTGATAGTGTAAAATGTAAATATTTAACACGGATAAGTACTTACCGTGATTATGTCATCAAAGGGAAGTAATGGACCAAAGAGATAATAAACCAAGAATTTGCATAAGTAGTCTTAGTCTTTATCAGACGACGTTTCTTTTCTATTCTTCACTAAAATTATCCTCTTTGTATTCCAATTTGTTTGATTCGGCGCCAAATTCTAAAAAATAAAAATATTACAACTTTTAATTTTAAAAATATCATATGTATAATTACAAAAAAATATCATTTTTTAAAAATAATCTAAAAAATAAATAGCGTCAAACCAAGTAGAACGAAAGTAGTACTTACATAGACACGTGCTTGCCTAACAGAGACATTAGATATGCCAACCTTACCTTTAGTTACTTTCTGAAGTAGATGGGATCGAACCAAACAATTTGACTTCAAATATAGGACAAATAACATTTTGAAAGGGAAATGTTATTAAATTCTCTTTGGGAGTAATATTCTTTACTGAAGAATCGTACTTTATAAGTAGGGTAAAAATAATATTGTTCTTATATATAATATAAATTGTTAAATTCTTTGAAAAATTGTTGAATCCTCTTAGGGAATAATATTCTTTACTGAAAAATCGTGCTTCATAAGTAAGGTAAACGTAATCTTTTTTGTTATACATAATCTGTTGAATTCTCTTAATATTAAGAAAGATTTTAATGTAGCAATTAAAGGGGCTCAAAAATTATTTCATGGTACATGTTTAGATCCTAAGTGTGGCACTCTAATATTGTGTAGAATCTTTTTTATGGACTTCTATTCTTTAAACTAGATTTTCTCAAAAGTTCTAAAAAGTTACGAATAATTATTTTGATAAATGAAATTGTATTGGAATAGTTGCAGATGTTTTAAAAACAATTATGTATTTGCGGCAAAAGAAAAACGTTCCTTTTAGAAAAGTGTTAAAAGTTCATGTTCAGGCAATTACTTCTTTTTGCTTTGAAATTAAAGTGTCTAAATAAATAATCATAAATCCTTTTTGTGTCCAAATGGGGTTCATCTTTGTAGAAAATAAGGTGAATTTGTCCTTATTTTTGTTTATTTACGTTCAAACTCTCCTTCATTTACTTCCTTTCCAATTGTAACTTAATTGGAAGTCTGAACAATTTTAAGAATAAAATTTATATCGGGAGCTAGAAAGGTTATTGCAAAAACTTATTCGCATTGAATATTTACACTAAATTATGATTATGATTACGTGATAAATTAAGGTGAGAATGTGTATGAGTTAACTTTAATTTTGTGTTGCGTTATGAGCATTTTAATATTAAATACATTACATTAATTTGCCTCATATTAAAGTTCCTTATTATTCTTTATTGCTCATTTTCGTGCCTCATAACTCATATGAGTTAGTGGCAGATTATGACCTTTTATTTCCCTGTAACCTTTTATCATTCATTCTCCCATGTTCTCCATTTCTTCACCAATTTATTACCCCACTAATCCACTCCTTCATCCAATCAATTTAAGGATGAATTTTTGAACTACAAATAGTTATTCATCCTTACTAGCTATGTGGTGGGTAGAAAAATTATAGGGTGCATGAAAAAGTGATAAAAGAGAGAGTTTTATTTCAGTTGAAGGAAGTTGTTCTTATGGTGGAGCTTTGGCTTCTTAGTGAATCCCGAGGTTATTTGAGTCATACGACGTTGACGAAACATTACCGTGTATCACAATGGGAAATTATACCGCAGTGTTGAATCTCCTTAGACGAGATGGGGATTATCTCTTATTTTTTGTTCATTTTATTGATGGTATTTATTGGTATATCTCCAACAATTTTAGAGAGCAAAAAATATCGCCCATTGGATTGAACATGAATATTTACTTATTTATTTTTTGTTCATTTTATTGTAATTTTCAACAGTAATTTATTGGTATATTCACCAACAATTTTAAGGAGATTCAAGCCCAAAAAATTCTAAGTCATGTATGAGGAAACCCAACTTGGGGACTAGAGACCCTATAACCAAGTTCAAAGGGAAAAACGAATCGTATGATGACTTGTGCTGTGAAATGCAATATTATATTTGTATTCCCTCCGTATGATGTGAGTGCATTTATTTAGTAACGATTTGTGGAGGTTGAGTTCATAAACTCTTAATGAAATTTTAGCTCGTATGAGTGGGGTGTTAAAGTTACGGAAGCACCTAATGATTTCCACATATAAGTGTGGAAGTAGGCTGCTTCCTATGAGAATTGGGCTTGTTCAAAAGCACTCATGAAAATCGGGATAACACAAGGGCGTAATGTGCTGGCTATTAAAGCTCATGTCAACAATGTGTAAGCAGTGATACTTTATTTCCCCTAAGCAGTCAGAGTTCAATGCAGAGCACGCTATTGACTCTGGAATAGAGATCGTTGTTTTACTAAGTGGAGGTTCAATGCAGAGCACATCTTCATTATGCATAGTAGTTTCCCTTCAACTAAGTTGGTGATAACTCTCTTGTTTCAATATTAAAATGAATGGGGATTGTTGGTTTATGAGCATTGTAATATTAAATATATTATTTTAATTTGCCTCATATTAAAGTTCCTTATTATTCTTTATTGCTCATTTTTGTGCCTCATAAACTCATGTGAGTTAGTGGCAGATTATGACCTTTTATATCCCTGTAGCCTTTTATCATTCATTCTCCCATGTTCTCCATTTCTTCACCAAATTATTACCCCACTAATCCACTCCTTCATCCAATTAATTCAAGGATGAATTTTTCAACTATAAATAGCTATTCATCCTTACTAGCTATGTGGTGGGTAGAAAAATTATAGAGTGCATGAAAAAGTGATAAAAGAGAGTTTTACTTTAGTTGAAGGAAGGTGTTATGTGGTGGAGGCTTTGGACTCTTCAACTAGTCGGAGTTGTTTGAGTCCACGATGTTGACGGTACATTATATCACTTGGAGAGACAAGTCAGTATTACTTATTGGACCAGGTGAAGATTATCTTGCGTGGGCTTGAATCTCAAAAGAGAAGCGAGATTTATCTCGGCTTAAAAGCATTTACGTGCCTCGCTTTGAAGAATCATTTATTTATAATTTTTCTTTATTTTGTTCATTTTATTTTTCAACTGTAATTTATTGTAATTTGTAGTATATTCACCAACAATTTTAAGGAGATTCAAGGCCAGTATTCATTTATAAAAATATGAGGTAAATAGTTTTTCACCTTTCCTCCGCTTGAGTTGGGCAAGTAGAAAAAAAAAATACTTTACCCTTCCATCTCTTAAAGAGATCTAGCGACGTCGAAGCGGAATGATGTTAACATCTCCTATCTTGTATCCGTGATTTTTCAAACTGTAACGAAGATGAATCTCCTTTAAAAAAAAAAAAATTCCCTGTAACCTTTTATCATTCATTCTCCCATGTTCTCCATTTCTTCACCAATTTATTACCCCACTAATCCACTCCTTCATCCAATTAATTCAAGGATGAATTTTTCAACTATAAATAGTTAATTCATCCTTACTAGCTATGTGGTGGGTAGAAAAATTATAGAGTGCATGAAAAAGTGATAAAAGAGAGAGTTTTATTTTAGTTGAAGGAAAATGTTCTTATAGTGGAGCTTTGGACTCTTCAACTAGTCCGGAGTTGTTTGAGTCATATGACGTTGACGGGTTGTTGTATCCTAGAAGGGACAAGTAAAAGTGTTACTGCTGGACCTAGGCCCGTGCACGAATCGGTTCAGTTCGATTTTGGCCATTATCGAGTTGAAGTTTCGAATTTCGACTTTCTAAAATTCTCAACCAATCTCGATCCATTCTAGGTTCAATTCGATTCATTTTTTATTATTTCGGTTCGGTTACACAAATCGATTTGTTCGGTTTATTCGAAATTTAAACAAGTAACTATTTCATTTAGCTTTTAGAGTAAACATAACAAAAAATAATGAGATCCTAAATTTGCAGCCTTATAAACAAGACATTAACCAAGAAAAAAAATCATAAACTTGCAAGCATAATAGCATATAAATAGCAAAACAAGAACTTGACAACTTGTGCAACCATATAAATCCGCCAACACCACATTACATATACCAAATTAGTCATATTAGTCACTAGTGGCATATAAATTCGGTTTGTCCGGATCGGTTCGGTTGATAATTGAAGCCAACCGTATCCTAACCGTTAAACCGTAATATTTTACAATTGCATTTGTAAATCGAAATCGAATTGTATTATTCAAATTGTTTCGAATCGGTTCGGAAATTCGAATTGAACCGATTAGTGCACAGGCCTAGCTGGACCGGTAAAGATTATACCGCAGTGGACTTGTATCTCCTTAAAGAGAGCGAGATATCCGTCCCTCAGCCTGAATATTTACTTATTCATTTTTTGTTCATTTTATTGTAATTTTCAACTGTAATTTATTGGTATATTCACCAACATTTTGTAATAATCATATTTGTGGAGACACATGTCAGGTATTTATTGGATTGGATTAAACATTTGTGCTAATAAGTATTACCAAAGAATAGTGTGATTAGCGTGATTGTATGTTAAGACAAATGCTTACTAGTAAAACCAACGTTACATGGTTTTTTCTCATCGCTTTATTTTCAGTTCAGATAAGATATGATTCATTTATAACTATTTCGATTCAAAAGACTCATAGTAAATACCAATATCTATCTATTATAAGTGTAACAACAATTACGGTCCTCGTAAATTTTACTGTGTTAGCTAAATTCTCACATATTCTGAAGAAGGAAAATGATTAGATAACTTTATGCCATGTGATTTTACTTCTACCTAATCTCATCTCAACACTTCTCGTGTGATTTTATATGGACAAATACATGTGAAAGTTTGTATAAAGCATGTCCAAACCATCCCAAGTAACATTAGATTAAGTCCTTATTTAAAAACAATAAAGTTACATCTAAGCTTAATTAATTACTGCAACTTATTACTTTACGTACATGAACAATTTTGTGAAACACTAATAAAGATTAGTACAATTAGCCAGTTGCATTGTACTTCCTCAAAATATCAACACTGTATCTTAATCAACAATAAGAAGTTAAATTTTGACTTCCCTACATATATTACTACAAAAGTAATGGTGGATGAAAATTTTAACATCAATTTATTCACTACGTCAAGATCTCATTATCCAATTTTTACCTTCCAACATTAATTTATTCACTACGTCAAGTTCTCATTATCCAATTTTTTCTGTTTCACAATAAAAATAGTTAAATAGAGAAATAAGGAAGACCTAGCTACAACTAAATGTTATTTATCGATGGCAAATAAATCTCCATCCTTAACTAGAGATCTCGAATTTGAATTCTCAAATTGGGTCGCTTTTGGCAGGAAGAGCTTTATCCCTAAAAGTAAGGCTTCTCCACAAGAATTCAAATTAATTGGACCTCAAAGCAAGTTAGACATCGAGCAAAAAATAGAAAGAAAGGAGAAAAAAAAAAAAAGGAAGACCTAATCTGAACGCAGGGATCAAGCAGTCAATTGAATTCTATTTCACAAGTCCTTTTTATATTGCAGTTTTTTTTCCTGATAATAAATAACCTTACTATATGAATACATAAACGGTCTCAAAGAGCTAAATGATGCAGCAACATCAGTTACAATCCAACTACAAAAAGCAAAAACTCAAATAACCTTATGTAACAACAACAAAAAAATTGGATAAATTGTGCGCTAGCATTAACATTGCAATTTTCATTTATGACATCTTTGATAACTAAATTGGTTTGTTTAATTAACAAAATCTGTCTTTATTCAGAGCAATTAAATACTCCATTTAATCCTAGTGAGTTAATTAATACATTTAACTACTCTTTTCAATGTTTTCAAACAAATACATGCACAACACTTACCCAAACACCGACTAAACTTTGAGTAATATTTCAGTCAACAATAACTCCACTCTTTTCCTCGCTCTCTGTGTATAAATAGGACACAACCCCTCACTTCTCTTTACCAAAAAAACCAAAAAACTAATTAGCAACCATGTCAAATATCCTTTACCAAGCAGCACCAACACCATTGTTGAAAGATGAACTTGATATTGTCATACCAACAATAAGAAATCTTGATTTCTTGGAGATGTGGAGACCATTTTTTCAACCATATCATTTAATTATTGTTCAAGATGGTGATCCTTCTAAGACCATTAAAGTCCCTGAAGGATTTGATTATGAACTATATAATAGGAATGACATTAACAGGATTCTTGGTCCTAAAGCTTCTTGTATTTCCTTTAAGGATTCTGCTTGTAGGTGCTTTGGTTATATGGTGTCTAAGAAGAAGTATATCTACACCATTGATGATGATTGCTTTGTGAGTATTTTATTTATTTTTTATTTGCTTGCACTGATTTTTGTGATTATTTAGTTTTAGTTTATAGTGGGGTAGGATAAAAATTGGATCTTGGTGAATTTTGAAGGGTTTTAGCCCTGATTTGTGTTTTGGTGATTATTTAGTTTTAATTTGTGGTGGGGTGGCAAAAAAATTGGATCTTGGTGAATTTTTTGAGGGGTTTTAAAGTATTGAATAATAGGGTTTTGGATGAGCTAATTTGGGAAATTTTTTAATGTGATTTGGTAATTGTTATGGATCTATTGCTGAATTACATTTGGTTATGGTTTTTTTTTTTTTTTTTTTTTTTTTGTTTGTTTTCCTTGATTTTTTTTTCTTCTGTTTTTGTGATTATTTAGTTTTAATTTGTGGTGGTGAAGGATAAAAATTGGATCTTGATGATTTTTTTGAGGGTTTTATAAAGTATTGAATTTAGGGTTTTGCCCTGATTTATGTTTCTGTTTTTGTGATTATTTAGCTTTAATTTGTAGCGGGGAAGGAAAAAAATTGGATCTTGATGAATTTTGAGGGGTTTTAAAAGTATTGAATGTGGTTTTTTTAATCAGTGTTGAGATTTTGTGTGGTGGGGAAGGAAAAAAGTCTGGATCTTGGTGAATTTTGAGGGGTTTTAACTTTTAAAGTATTGAGTTTGGGGTTTTTGCAAGGTTTTGGATGAGCCAATTTGGGAAATTTAGTAGTGTGATTTGGTAATTGTTATGGATCTCTTGAGCTAAACTGCATTTGGTGATGCTTTAATTTTTGGACCAAAATAGGAGATCTGATTGATCGGAAGTTCTGATCTGCAGTTATATCAGAGGCTTAATTCTGTTTCGTAAATGTTTTAAAATTAAATTAGTTATCTAGTACTCCTTTATGAATTGTTGCTAAGGTATTCATAGTCTTTGTGTGAAGATTTTGACCGATCCGTATGGTTTTTATGTGAATAAATAAAGGACCATATTGCTAATTGACAGATCTTACTCTTTTTCACCATATAGATTAGGTCTTTGGCATATGCTTACACATAAAAGAGGTGCCAGATTTGTAACAAGTTTAAGCTTTGGCATTGTTTTATTTCTGCATTCCTGTTTCATGTGATAATTTTTATTGATCTGATGTCGAAAAGGCTTTCTTTCTGTGGCCACCCCCAGATCTGCATCGTTCTCTAACTTGGTCCCACGGCATTGATCAGATCCACTATAAATGACTTGTGTTATTGCTTACTTAACAACACCGACATCTTAGGCCGATTAATCAGAAATTTGTCTCTCCTATCGTTGTGTGCATCTTAAACTGGAAAAAATTTATTTGAGTATTTTTGTTCCAATGCATTGATCTTAAAAGCTCTAATGCTTAAGACTTAATATGTTTGGTATTCTTTCTCACCTGCTGAAATATTATCTGCTGATGTGAAGGTGGCCAAAGACCCGTCTGGAAAAGATATCAATGCACTTGAGCAGCACATCAAGAACCTGCTTTGCCCATCCACACCGCATTTCTTCAACACTCTGTATGATCCATACAGAGAAGGTGCAGATTTCGTTCGTGGCTACCCTTTCAGCATGCGTGAGGGTGCTCCAACAGCTGTTTCTCATGGCCTGTGGCTCAACATCCCTGACTACGATGCCCCCACACAGCTCGTTAAGCCTCATGAGAGGAACACGAGGCATATACTCTTTTTCATAAGCCAACTATAAAGTTATCTGATACTTGTAGGATTTAGCTATACTTATCTAATTACCATTAATATCTTATTTCAGATACGTTGACGCTGTCATGACGATTCCAAAAGGCACTTTATTCCCCATGTGTGGAATGAATTTGGCATTTGACCGTGATCTCATTGGACCTGCAATGTACTTTGGTCTCATGGGTGACGGTCAGCCAATTGGTCGTTACGATGATATGTGGGCCGGTTGGTGTACCAAGGTACTCTTATTTCCTATATTTCCTGTAATTATGTTGGTAAAACAGAGAGCTTGTTTTTCTATAATACCTTTTATGATGTCCTATCTGCTTGTTTTGATCATGGGGATTTCAACTGCAAGATTACCTTGGATGAGCATTTTTTTTTATGAAGCATTTTAATTAAATACTATCAGATAATTCTGACATTAAATATTGTCAAACTTGTAGGTCATATGTGACCACTTGGGACTAGGAATCAAGACTGGTCTGCCCTACATATGGCACAGCAAAGCCAGTAACCCGTTCGTTAACCTCAAAAAGGAATATAAGGGAATCTTCTGGCAAGAAGAGATCATCCCCTTTTTCCAGGCTGCAACCCTTCCTAAAGAGTGCACAACTGTCCAGCAATGCTACCTTGAGCTATCGAAACAGGTCAAGGACAAACTTTCCAAGGTCGATCCCTATTTCACCAAGCTCGGAGACGCTATGGTCACATGGATCGAAGCTTGGGATGAGCTCAACCCTACTGGGGAGAACTTGGCTAAGCTGTCCATCTCCGATGGTCCAGCAAAGACTAAAAAGTAGATGCTATTTATAGCTTTTGCTTCTTTTCTTTGACGGCTAAGAGACATTTGAGTTGAGTAGAGCTGGATTACTTGTTTTTGAATTTACTTTGTTTTAATTATGGTTGAGGATTTAGGTCATATTGCTGCTCTGTGGAGCAGCTTTTGCTTCCTTCTCTGAAACATTATAGGAGTATTATTTATAAGGCTTAGTTCCAAACTTGAGATTATTATCTATATCAATAAAAAGGGTTTAGTCGCCACTAGGCGTTTAAATCTCCTCTCAATTTTTACCTGTCTAGTTCCGTTTGAATTCAGTAACTGAAAATTGATATTTTGATGATGTTTCTGGTAGTTGTCATTCTAGTTAGGAGTAAGCAACTCACTAGAATTTTTAGTCAATGGAGATTTGTCTCGTGTTTACCTCGATACAAGTATACTAAGTCATGCAAGCAGAAATCTCATGAAGAGCTTGAGGCACAATAATTTAAGTATATACTAGCTAATGCTTGTGAGATCTGATGTACCATAAATATGGCCTTTGGGTGAAACCGGTGGGCAAAATGAACAAAGACTATTTATTGCCTAGATCTGAAGTTCTGAGTTACTTCCCTTTTCCTTCAATTGGTTCTTTGTTTTACTTTGTTACTTGAACCGAGTTTAAGTACAAAATATTCATCCGATCTAAAATGAATCGTGAGTTTTAAGAATAATTGATTGATTTGAATGACTGGTCTATGAGGAAATATTGACCCATCCATCACGTGTACAAGTCATTACTGCCATTGGCAAAAGCGTTTTAGCTGGCAACCACAAGATTAGCTAATGAAAAGAGATAGTACTACAATAATCGGCTTAGCTGTTCATATTGATGTAAAAAGTGCACGTCAAACAATTATTCAAGAGAACTAGATGGCAGTTGTAGAAAATACTAAGGGAAATATAATGGGATCTTCATTATTTAAGATCCAACTTTAACCTGTTATTTACAATCTATGATCGTACTTGGATTGGGATCAACTAGAATCACGGAAATATACAATTTGACAGATCTACAAAGGGCTTTGCCCAACCAAAGCCTCATTTGTTTGGTATCCAAGGCCTACCAAGCTATTGGGTTCTAGACATTAGACTTGAAAAATTAGCTGATATGTCCATGTAACTTGTTAAAAGGTGGAGTATAAGTTTATTCATTCAATATGAACAAAGCCTGCCAAGTCAAGATCGTAAATAGACCAGCAACTGACCTCCATCGCTTGCTATGGCCACTGCACGATGGCTGGAATCCTCGGAGACAATGGATGACACAGCTGCATCTGAAAGAGGAATCGGGAATATTATTAAAATTCTAGCTTAACCATAAGACAAACTGATTAGTTGTGGTTTTGAGGAAAAAGAGCAATCTCTGTAATCCATAGCTTCCTAGAGAGATGGAGGAAACTGATAGAAAAGGGCATATCCTGAGCATGCCCCATAGAGTTAGCAGGGCTAAAGATGGCGTTGACACAACCAAAGTGAACAGTGCAAAGGGATAAAGGACGACTAGATCTTGGAAAGGCTGACCAAAAATGAACATCTTATTTAAAAGACGACCACCATGTCACTATTCCAGAGGAAGTAAATCAATATATTTTGAAGATGAACTTGTTCAATAAGAAGAGATCATGTACTTTTGCACTCTTATCCAGCCAAGGACAATTAAATTATTAAAGTTTTTAAACTGATCAAATAAAGCTAAAGAGTCGATGCAAGTATGCAGTAAGCTGCGATGCAACAATTATGCCAATCTTTGTGAATGTTTAAATTCCTAGGTTACTGAAAGAGATAAGGTGAAGTAATGTAATGAGTAATTACTGAAAATCAAAATTTCCAGCTGAAAGTAAGTCTGTCCAGAACCCAAAAAGATAAATAAACACATTTAGCATAGGAATTCTTCACATATAATACCTGATGAAATTTCCAAAACCAAACATCTCAGCAATCACTGAAAAGATTTGAGCAATAAATCTTGCAACAAAAAGAGTACCTTTGAAGTGATGCAGATTTTGGAGCTTTCTCCCTGTAGTTAGTTCCCACATGTAGACCAGTCCATCACTTCTCCCAATAATCCCATAACCAGCTGAAAAACCAATTGCAGTAGCCCTGAAAGGCATATACGCTGAATGGTCACCATTTATCAAAGGACATTAAAATAACATTTTCTTTTTTAGCATTTTATCATTTGATGCAAGAAGCCAACCTGCTATTGATCTTTAGAGAAGATTAGACTAGTAAACAGGGGCGGTCCTATGTGGTTTCAAGTGGGTTCATATGAACCCACTTCGTTGAAAAATAACACTGTATATACATGTATATTTAATCTGTTTTTAAAAAATATATATGTATATACAGTGTTATTTATATATTTTTTATATATTGAACCCACTTGGTAAAAATTCTAGGTTCGCCACTGCTAGTAAATACCATAAATTCGGGAATCTAGATCAAAAGAGTAGTCTACAATGAATCTAGTACAAGATGTTGGCAGTACCTTGGGTCAAGAGAATTTCCCATGATCATTGTGTTATTAACCAATAGAGCGAGCCTCCACCAATGAACTGGGTCACACTGCTGCTCACTAGATTGATAAGCAGGCGAGTTTGGATCAGGAGCAGTCGAAATAAGAAGCCAGATTGCCACGTCTTTATCCTCTAATGAGCAGAAGGATTGATTGTCACTTATTTCCAGCAAAGACATCTTTGTGACATCTGTTATTTCGTTAATAATCTCTTCTGTGATCCCCGCAGGAACAGTGAACTTTCTTTGCCATCTAAAAAGATTGACTGGAAGACACTGAAAAACAGAAGTACAGGTAGCAGAAAACTTTGACACAAGCATGCGCTTCTTTATATCCCTGAAAACAACCAAAAAACTGTGAGAAGGGACAGTAAACAAAAACCACTTGGAATCTTAAGCACCAAATGTATGCACCAAGCTCAGCGGAAGTTATTCTCATCTCTCTGCATTTGCTTTTGATATTTGTTCATCTTCTAGAATGGAAGAAAAGCAAAAAGGTGTATGTATATCTCATCCTTCGCGACAAAGAAAAATAGTGAAACAAAAGTAAGAAGAAAACATTTAGACCTTAATCTATCCAAACTAATAAGGTATTGTAAAATTTGCAGTAAATTAGCTGCTATGAAACAATGTGCTATTAGTTTAAAGTAAGAAGTGTTAAAGCAAAATTATGCGTCGTATGCATATTCACTAAAACAATAACATTGCAGCCAGTTCTGATATTCTGACATACTGCGTCTAATTGATTCTCTTTTTCAGTTTTCTTTTCATAATGGCAGATGTCTTCAACATATATTTACATCTGTACATGCACTTGCTTTTGTGGGGGTGTATGTGTGTATAAAAATGACTAGAAATGTGACATTCATACATTAAAATACATATCATTTAAGACTCTTGAAGCTATTTGCACGTACAATTGAGTAGAAGCTGGAGGTATAAACATTAATCTGTTTATTTTTGACAGAATGAGCTGACTTGGTGAAGAAAGAAGTAAACTATGAAAAGTAACAAAATAAGGAAATTGATCAACAGTAAAACACAATGTGCACGTTACAAGTACAGCATCATTCAAGATTACAAGAGATATATTACCATAGGCTAAATTCTCCGAATCCATTGTACCCAAGAACCAAGCTAGCAAAATTTGGTATTCTTTTCAATTTCGTTGAAGAAAAGGGTGGGCAATCAGGCAGCAAACAACATTCTTCTGTCTCCGCACTGAAAATTCAGAAAGCAAATCAAACTACATAACAAAAGAAACAAAACATAAATCACATCAAGAAGCATCACATATTCTAAGTTGGACACCAGATCACTAGAGTGAAGAAACTTTTATATAAGTAGTAGAGTACAATAAATGACTGATAAAGCACGTAATTACCATCAAGTTGACTAGTATTGCAAAATGGCCCAATAACTGATAAAAGGATTGGATTTAATGCAAATACAAGAAAGATAAATTTAAAAGTAACCCATCAAAGTCACCTCCATTTTGAATTCATGACCCATATGTACAGCTTTCCACTTTCTTCCACAGCAACAAGGTGATCAGGTGGACAGACCAATATACAACAGACCCTTAGCATTGTTTTCAGTTTAGTAATGAGAGAGACATAACCATTTCTAATTTGCACAATTTTGACTGCATTTTCCTCGAAAAGATTCAAAGCGCATAATGAGCACTGGCACTTCATATCACCCTCCCTGAGAACAAACATGGCAGATCAGCACAATAGCATTCATCTATGCTGCTAAAAAATGAAGACCAAACAATTTTGTCTCAAGTGAAAATGCAACCTGCAGCTTGGGGCTCTTACACTGTTGAACAACACAAGCGACTGCCCAGTGGGTGTCAACTGCACAGCAGCACTGTCCAGTTCATTCTGCATAAAACAATTATAGATTATGAGGTACTACAGACCAAGCCATAGGACAACAGCAATACTATTGAAGAAGATAAAACATCTCACATCTCCACCAAAGGCACCATCTGACAATCGAAAACGTATGGAAACGTGACCAATAAATGAAGGGCACCCCCTTTCTTCTCCATCCATTGGGGCCTTGTACACGAAAATAGTTCTATCCTCATGCAATGGTTGACCACATAAAACACAAATATAAAGATAATTTTCTTGTGTACTTAAGAGCACTGATGAAATTGGCATGGGATGGGCATAGCCTGCAATAACCTTGAGAACACCACTTTCACTCTCAGTCTTTAAATCTTTCTGCGCTTCCATGTTTAAATTCTCATTGTTCTCCTTTTTCTCAGTGGTGTCAGCAAGAAAATTTATCTTCTCGTTTTGCTTATGTAACAGAGGACCAGTAAACCTGACAAATTGTTGGTCTCTGGACAACCTTTCAGTCAAGTTGCCTTCAGAATTAGTTGCCGTTGAATCAAGAAGCTTTGAAGTTTGATTATGGTTTAACATCTGATCCATTTCTTGATCTTGTGATCTGGTGGCCAGGTTAGAAGGTGTACCACTGGTACTAATGAAACTTTCTTTTGTACTGAAGTTAACGGGGCGTCCATCAATGCGGGATTCATCAGCAGATATAGATTGTTCAATTTGGCGCTGCTTAGAAGAACTCCCTTGCAAGAAATGTGAGGTGTGCATTGCATTTATGTCGGCACTTCTCTCTGGAACAGAATCATCTCTGAAATCTCTGCAGATGATACTTTCGGATAATGAAACATGTTGCACCATTGATTCAGCAGAAGGTGGAATGTTAGTTAAGCCCCCACTAGCAATTGCACCAGTCTTTTGGGTTCCACTAATTTCCTTTCTTGATGCTTGAACGAATTTCTGTGTGCTTGGTAAGAAGTCTTTTTCTCTTTCTGTTCCTGTGCAACAATTTATTTCAATCAATTAGTCTACAGACCGCAGTTCAGCTCAAGAGACTGAGAGCTCATTGCTCTTCACTATATAGAAAGGTTTGAATTTCAGACTAGCTACATAAAGAATAATTAGAAATAAAGAGGAAATAGGAAATATGACTGGGCTATATCAATCAGTCTATTCACCTTTTGTCAATTAAAAAGACCAGTCTAGGAAAAGCACAGGGGAAGAGCATATTATACTACCTTTCAAAATTAGTGACAGGAGGGGAAGCTCATTTTGTAACATCTCAGGTAGAGGGAGACAAACTGACAAAGGACATGAATATACTTCAATCAAGAGAGGGAAAGTGAAAGCCTTGAATAAGCCGACTCTGGCAACCTTAGAATTCAAAAGAGAATATTTCACTAACAGACTGGAAAAGAATTCAGCATTGACTCTGGGAAGCAAAAGGCTTGAAATACAGAAATTTTAAGATTGCCAGTGATACAAATTGAATAGCCTTGTGGCATGTGACATTCTTCTAAGTTATGTGCTCTGCACATGCTACCTGGAGCAAAATTGGACAAAACAGCAGCTACTCAGGTCCTTCAATGAAAGAATCATAAGGAGATAAGTCACCTGTTTCACTATTGCAAACTGATTGCCTTGCTTCTAAATTATCATTCTTTGATGGTCCCTCGATTTCAGGTCTGCAGGTTTGTAAACCTCGAACACTTTGATCTTCTTTAGCTGCTTCAGCTACTTGTAAAATCTGAGCTAACCCCTGACTTGGAGTATATCCACCTTCTGCATTATCAAAACTATCAGGAACAACAGCTTCTGCAAGGGAACAAGCTGTAGATGCTGGAATGCAACCTCGAACTGGAAAATTGATATTTTCCTTCTTCTGTCCGAGCAGTAAATTCTCATCAAGCTCACTGACTGCAAAAGAGCAAAAGAGGGAACTAAAATAAGCTATAATTAGAAGACTTCATGATAGATCTTCAGAAAAGCAATGATTTAGATTGCAACTAAAAAATTACTCTATAAGAGGAGCAATAATCAGCTGAAATTAGAAAGTTACAGGCTACAGTTTACCATCAATCTTCTTATTTTCATCCTGAGAATTGCGGATAGATATTTCTGATGACTTTATGTCATTCTTCTTCTTTCTAGTGTATGTCCTAAGCAGAGGGAGTGCTCGAGGAAGCAGAAATGTCATCATTGAGTTGGCTATTTCATTCCCAGCAGAATCTGACTCACATCTCTGTGAGTGCTCTTCCAAACGAGATGTATTCATTTCACTTTCGGGATGTGAATCAACTATTAGAGAGTCAGGAACAGTGGTAGTAACAGCAGCTACACCATCCTTCACAATCTCTGCGGTGAGACTAAATGAATCATCTACAGAGAGGAAAAGACAAGCATTTAATACTTTAATCAGGAAAGTCAGGTAGGAGGTAGTGCAAGATGCAGCACTAAGGAACAACATAGGTAAGTTCATAGTACCTGGTGGGTGATCCAAAGTATCAGGTGCCCAAAGATTGGCAAAGTTAATTCTCTGTGTTTCATTCTCAACTGGTGATTCTCCGTCCTTCTCTTCCGCCATTTGGTTCTGAATTACCGGCTCATCCAGAACTTTTGACCTATCAAACTGCGAGAAGTTAAGAACATGTACCTATCCAGCAATTTCAGTAACCAAACAACTTGCTGAAAAAGGAAAATAATATATGATTGTTATCCCTTTTGGTTTTGTCGTTTACGTGGGATCTCATAAAAATATAAAATAATAAAAGAAAAAGCAGTACAAAAGGACAAGTATAAAAAACAGGAAAAAGATGATGCAAAATAAATGAGAACAGTGTATTAGAGTAATTGATGTGAAGGAAAGGGAGAAGGGCAGAGTAAACACACTAACCAGCTTTCCATCTTTTAGTATTTCTGTAAGTTCTTCTAATGGTACTTCAGTCTCGGGATTTAAATGCTTCCTCCCTCCTTGAGAAGTAAGACTATCTACTTTCAGATGATCATCTTTGTCAAAAGATTCTACAACTGGAACCAGAACTTTTTCTCTCTCAATTATTGTTTGCAAGGTCTCTGACTCTTTCAATGCTTCTGAAATATTGCAAGACCCTTTACTTGAGGAGAAGGGAGGCGGATGTTCACTATATTCATGTTGGCCGGAATTCAAAGCTTTGATGTCACTACTTTTATTCTGACGTCGAGATTTTTTGAGACTGGTATTGGCAGCTGACTTGATATTATAGGTTCTACCTTTCCCATTTCTCTTCCCAGCAATTTGTGGTTTTTCCATGTCTGTTAGCAGATTAGTATCTGTTTCTGATCCTGTGTGTTCAGTTTGGTTTACTGCCTCAGATGTCTCCTTCCTAAGAGAGATAGACGACAAGAATTTCTGCTCTGGCGTTCCACTGATATTTGCCACCAATTCTTCTGAGGTTATTTCAGTCTCGGGATTTAAATGCTTCCTCCCTCCTCGAGAACTAAGACTGTCTACTTTCAGATGATCATCTTTATCAAAAGATTCTACAACTGGAACCCGAACTTTTTCCCTCTCATTTATTGTTTGCAAGGTCTCTGACTCTTGCAATGCTTCTAAACTATTGCCAGACCCTTTACTTGAGGAGAAGGGAGGCGAATGTTCACCATATTCCTGTTGGCCAGAATTCAAAGCTTCGATGTCGCTACTTTTATTCTGACGTTGAGGTTTTTTGAGATTGGTATTGGCAGCTGACTTGATATTATTGGTTCTACTTCTACCTTTCCTGTTTCTCTTCCCAGCACTTTGTGGTTTTTCCATGTGTGTTAACAGATTAGGATCTGTTTTTGATCCCGTGTGTTCAGTTTGGTTTACCGCCTCAGATGTCTCATTGCTAAGAAAGATAGACGACAAATTCTGCTCCGGCGCTCCACTGATATTTGCCACCAATTCTTCTAATGGTATTTCAGTCTCCGGATTTAAATGCTTCCTCCCTCCTTGAGAAGTAAGACTATTTACTTTCAGATGATCATCTTTGTCAAAAAACTCTACAACTGGAACTAGAACTTTTTCTCTCTCATTTATTGTTTGCAAGGTCTCTGACTCTTGCAATGCTTCTGAACTATTGCAAGGCCCTTTACTTGCAGAGAAGGGAGGCGGATGTTCTCCATATTCCTGTTGGCCGGATTTCAAACCTTTGATGTCGCTACTTTTATTCTGAAGTCGAGGTTTTTTGAGACTGGTACTGGCAGCTGACTTGATATTATTGGTTCTACCATTCCTATTTCTCTTCCCAGCAATTTGTGGTTTTTCCATGTCTGTTAGCTGATTAGGATCTGTTTTTGATCCCGCGTTGTCAGTTTGGTTTACTGCCTCTGATGTCTCATTCCTAAGAGAGATAGATGACAAGAAATTCTGCTCTGGCGTTCCACTGATATTCGCCACCAATTCCCTGAGTAACCTCTGAACAAATGTGTTCTTGAACCCAAAAAACTGCACTTACACACACAATAAGGAAAAAAGAATTAAGAACATTAGTCTCATTTCAACCTTTTAACATTCCCATGCAAAGTTAAGAGAAACTTAACGACTCAAGCACTTTGCAAGCTAGCATCCAAAAAATTGATTCAAAGGCAATTTTACTTGTATAAGACAGTCCATAAACAGATGATAAATTGTATCAGCAAAATGTATCTCTCCCGCAAAAACTCTGCTAATATAGAAAATAGCGCCTAAGCACACTGCCTGAGTTTCTCACAACAAGCCTCAGAAAATTCTTTTGACTAGCTTAGCTTCACATCTCAGGGACTAAATCTAATGTGTAGGCTATTTATAACACATCTTTCAACAGTAAGATGTAGAAGATCGGGTAACTAAACTACCTTAACAATCATCCTCCAAAATGACTTGATAAAAGCATTATGATCGCTTCCAGATAAATTTAGAATTAGCAAAAATTTCTTTGGGGTAGTTAAATGCGTCGAATGACTTTTGGCTGCAAAAGAGAGCACAATGTGCCTACAAGTACAGAAGTCGATTGCTTTACAAGGAAATGCACAAATCTTCTCAAAAGATGTCATAGTCCAGGCACCAGAAACACAAGTTTACTAGCCTAGTAACATTTTGAATATACAATCTCAAGTTTAGACCAAACCCCTGAAATGACTCGCTTATTAATGAATCTTTAGATACAAAGATACACAGTAATTAAGGAGATCTGAAACCATCATATATAAGCATAACTTCATACAGGAGCCAACTCATAAAGCAAGGCCCTACAGGTACTTGAAAAAGTTCGATGATGAAAGGGTTTGAGAATTGAGTGCACTCTTGCAGCTTTTTAGTTTGTATTCTCTGAAACAATAATCGATAGACCATTTTGACATAAGATTGGAGCACCTGTGGTGACTGCATGTCACTCATAAGGGCCAGTATAGTTCAATAAATTGCCACTTTTCCATCAGCGTACTCCAAATGGAAACATTATGAAGGCAGAGTTATTTGAACCTACTTTTCATCAGTTCACTTCAGGCCAAAGATTTTGGGTTTTCAGTGATGACGTATTGCCTGTTTGGTCAAGCTTCTAAAATAAGCTTATTTTGAAAAGTACTTTTCAAAAAAGTACTTTTGTTGAGAAACAGTTTGTGTTCGGCTAATCATTTTGAAAAGCACTTTTGAGCAGCAATTAGTGTTTGACCAAGCTTTTAAAAAGTGCTTCTAAGTGTATTTTCTCAAAAGTGCCTTTTAAAAAAAGTACTTTTAGGTAGAAGCTACTTTTTTCAGCTTGTCGTAAACAACTTCTGCTTCTACTTAAAAACAATTTTCTTCTCTTAAAGGTTTGGCCAAACAGACCATTAGAAGCGTGAATCATCATAAAATTGCTCCTTTTTTTTAAAACTGAGAATCTGAGTCAAAACTCGGTAAATAATGGGCCCGTTCCTCTACCCTTCCCCACTTAAATACCAGGCTTTTGTCTACGACAGGTTTGTAGTCATGATGTACACCTAACCCACTCTTCACGCATTGTGGTCTTGGCACTAGGTCAATGCTACGGGGGCTTCATCAGAGAAGTGCTCTTACTGCTCTAATTCTGAAATGTGGCTGCCCAGTGTTATTTCCATACAAGAAACTACCAGCTTAGACATACCAATCTTAAGACAATTTTGAGGAAAATAATTCTTTGATTTGACTGGTTCCATCAGTTTCAAAACATAAACTTCCTGATATGACCTGCTCCATTAGTGTCTTTATTCTCTTCTAAGAAAAGTAGACTTCTCAGAAGATGTATCGGATTTTTTATTAGAGATTCCAAAATGAATATTGAAAATGGACATCTTTGGCGCGCTTCATCTTTTGGGTAAAGGCTCAATTACAGTTCAAAATGAACCCTGTCGAAACCCCAAAATATAGTTATTAATACAACAAAACTGCATGCATGTTTTCACCTCAGACTAGACCAAGGAGACCAATTATTGTTACAACAGTACCAATACTATCAAACATTTCAATGTCACTCGAAATTAGCAATTCAAATGACAAAAGGGCAGAACATTTAGTATTGCAGTATACTAAAAGGCGCAAGACACACCTCCACGCCATCAATCTTACTGGAATATCTCTTTCCATGCAACAATTTTATTTGACATCCTTTTTTCTGGAAACTGTCACATGCAATTTCTGGAGTTTTCCCACTACATGACTGCCCATCTGTAGAACTAATCTGTTGTGAGGCAGAGAGGCAGGAATTAGTTATAAGTTCAAAGCTAGAAAGGCAGTAACAGTCTATTCAACATGTTGCAAAAAGCAGAAGAATCTTTGCTACACACCGTAAATAATGGACCATTTAGTCCTTCATGAATTTCCAGTTTGTAAGCAACTCCATTTTGGGTCCTTAGAGCACTGTATCCAATAGGATAAGGATAGCGGTCTTTACCCTGCAAGTCAAAAAAAGCCAACTTAAGTGAAACACACCTAGAAATTTATACAATCACACCTAGAAAGTGGAACAAAAATTGTGCAAAATACTCATTAATACAACCATTAATGCTTCACAAGCTCCAAAAACTAATATTTTAGCTAAATGACGCAGCTCAATATAGTTCATCAATTGATCTATAAGTAGAATCTCCGTTCAAACGACTTTGAGATAAAAATTTATGCAATTTTACATACAGAAAAATAAAACAAGCTGTTCGATGAAAAGGAATTCGCAAATTTGAAACATTTACAATAATATCGGAGATGAAATAGTTACCGGAAGGAGCTCAAAATTTACAGGAATTCTCAACATTGTGCAAAGTACTCGTATGCACAACCATTAATGCTTCACAAGCTCAAAACTGATATATTAGCTACATGACTCAGCTCGATTGTTCATCAATTGATCTATAAGTAGAATCTCCATACAAATGGCTTTGAGATTTTTTTATTTTATTTTATTTTAAAAAAAAGGCAATTATACATAAAGAAAAATAAAACAGGCTGTTCATCAAAAAGGAATTTGTAAATTTGATACGTTTTTTACAGAAATAACGGACATAAAATTGCTTCACAAGCTCCGAAAACAAATATATTAGCTAAATGAATCAGCTCAATAGTTCATCAATTGATTTATAAGTAGAATCTCCGTTCAAATGACTTTGAGACTAAAAATAACGCACTTGTGCATACAGCAAAATAAAACAAGTTGCTTGATCGAAAAGGAATTCACAAAGTTGATACATTCTACAAAAAATCACTCAGCTCAATAGCTCATCAACTGATCTATAAGTAGAATTTCCATACAAACGACTTTGAGATTAAAGAAATGCAAATATACATACAGAAAAATAATCAAACTGTTCAACGAAATTCGCAAATTTGATACATTCTACAGAAATAACGGAGATGAATTTGTTGTCTAGAGGAGCTCCAAAAAATAATATATTAGCTACCTGATTCAGGTCAATAGTTCATAAATGATCTATAAGTAGAATCTCTATACAAACGACTTTGACATTAAAAATATGCAATTGTACACACAGAAAAACAAAACAAGGTGTTTGATCGGAAAGTAATTCGCAAATTTTGATACGTTCTACAGAAAATGATCCAGCTCAATAGTTCATCAAATGATCTATATGTAGAATCTCCGTTAAATTGACTTCGAGATAAAAAAATGCAATTGTACATTCAGAAAAATAAAACAAGCTGTTCGATCGAAAAGGAATTCTCAAATTCGATACATTCTACAGAAATAACAGAGATGAAAATGCTACTCAGCTCAACAGTTCATCAGTTGATCTATAGGTCAAATCTCTGTTCAAACGACTTTGAGATTAAAAATTATCCAATTATACATACAGAAAAATAAAACAAACTGTTCGATCGACAAGGAATTCGCAAATTTGAAAACATTCTGCATAAATAGTGGAGGGGAATTGTGCAAAGTACTCATATGTACAACCATTAATGCTTCACAAGCTCCAAAAACTAACGTATTAGCAACATGTCTGAGCTCGATAGTTCATCAATTGATCTATAAGTAGAATCTCCATTAAATCGACTTCGAGTTTAAAAAAAAATGCATTGTACATACATTAAAGTAAAATAAGCTATTCGATCGAAAAGGAACCTCCAAATTTGATACATTCTACATGACTCAGCTCAACAGTTCATAAATTGATCTATAAGTAGAATCTCCATCCAAACGACTTTGAGATTAAAAAAAATGCAATTGTACATACAAGCTGTTTGATGCAGGGAATTCACAAATTTGATACATTCTACAGAAATAACAGAGATAAACAAATCTAATTTTGTGATATATTAGCTACATGTCTCAGTTCAATAGTTCATCAATTGATCTATAAGTAGAATCTCAGTTCAACTAACTTTGATATTAAAAAAAAAAAGGGAATTATACATACAGAAAGTAAAAAAACAAAAAAAACTGTTCAATTGAAAAAGAATTCGCAAAGTTGATACATTTTACAGTAATAACAGAAATGAAATTGTTATTCAGCTCAACAGTTCATCAGTTGATCTATAGGTCAAATTTCCGTTCAAACGACTTTGAGATTTCAAAAAAAAACACACAATTATACATATAGAAAAATAAAACAAGTTGTTCGATCGAAAAGGAATTCTCAAAATTGACACATTCTACAGAAATAACGGAGATGAAATTAAGACAGAAGCTACATCGCTCAGCTAAATAGTTCATCAATTGATCTATAACCATAATTTCTATCCAAACTAGAAATTAAAGTACTCATATGTACAAGCATTAATGCTTCATAAACTCCAAAAACTAATATCTTAGCTAAATAGTTCATAAATTGATCTATAAGTGGAATCTCCATTCAAACGAGTTTGAGATAAAAATGTATGCAATTATACATACAGAAAAATAAAATAAACTGTTCGATCTTAAAGTAGTTTGCAAATTTGGATACATTCTACAGAAAATGACTCAGCTCAATAGTTCATCAATTGATCTATAAGTAGAATCTTCGTTCAAACGACTTTGAGATTAACAAAAAAAAAAAAATCAATTGTACATACAGAAAGTTAAAAACAAGCTGTTCGATCAAAAAGGAATTCGCAAATTTGAATCATTTTACAGAAATAACGGAGATTAAACAAAATATCCTTTGATCGAAAAGGAATTCGCAAAATTGTGCAAAGTACTCATATGTACAAACATTAGTGCTTCAAATACTCCAAAAACTAACATATTAGCTAAATGACTCAGCTCAATAGTTCATCAATTGATCTATAAGTATAATCTACGTTCAAATGACCTTGAGATTAAAAAACATTATGCAATTGTACATACAGAAAAGAAAAAAGAAAAAAAAAAACTAATAATACTTCACAAGCTCCAAAAATTAATATATTAGCTACATGACTCAGCTCATTAGTTCATCAATTAATCTATAAGTATAACCTCCGTTCAAACGAATTTGAGTTAAAAAAAAAAAACGCAATCATACATACGGAAAAATAAAACAAGTTTGAAACATTGAAAATTGTTACCCTAGATGAACTCCAGTATTTCTTATCCCACGGTCCAGTATAAAGCTTGCCAATTGATAGTATCTCCAAACCGTCCGATTTCTCATCGCTAAATTTCGCCATTGAAATTTCTCTCTCTAGATTTTTTGTTTCTCTCTCTAGATTTTGGGGATAGAGAAAATATAGAGTTGAAAATGGCGGGAATGAAATTTCACAAATATCTTCCGTTCCCTCCTAAAAAGTCATGATCATTTTGTTTGTTTCATCTTTGAGTCCCTTTGTTTGTATTAAAGTTACATTTTAGTCCCTAAAAGTGATGCTTTTTTTGATATTGCACCCTATTTTTTTGATAGTATGAAAAGCATTAAGGGTGTGTTTGGTATGGAGGAAAAATGTTGGGAGGGAATGAAATTTCACAAAGATCGTTCGTCCCTCCTAAATTTCATGATCCTTTTCTTTTTGTTTATTTCATCTTTTGAGTCCCTTTGTTTGTATTAAACTGACGTTTTAGTCCCTAAAACTGATGCTTTGTTTTGATATTGCACCCTATTTTTCTGTAGTTTGAAAAGAATTAAGGGTGTGTTTGGTATGGTGGAAAATGTTTTTCAACTTTTGCATGTTTGGTTGGTCAAAACGTTTTGGAAAATATTATTTTGGAAAACAAGTCCTGTAAAAGAGTGGTAAAACGACATCTCTAATGGAAGTAGGGAAAACAAGTTTCATAAATGACATTTCAAATTGATTATCTCCTCTCCACCCACCCAACGCCTCGAACCCCCACCTCTTGACCATCCAACCCTGCCACCCCTGAACCCCTACTCTCCCACGACCTAGTGTCTTGCTATATTACATATAATTGTTCTTTGATAGTAATATTTTTTTTGCTGACTTACCAAACATTAGGACCAAAAAAAAAGTAAGAAATTCAATTGTTTTCTAAGAGAACATTTTCTATGAAAATATTTTTTATGGAAAACATTTTCCGTAATACCAAACACATCCTAACTTTTAGTAATTCATTCAAGATAATTTTTGTTATGAATTTCTTTGTAAGGACTTCAATTGTTGCAGTTAAGGGTGGTGATTCAAATGAATGCATATGATTGAACTGAGACCAACATTACTTGGATTACATAGTTAAAGGTCCAATATTGCCTTTATATTACTTGAAAGTGCTTAATTATACCATCCGTTAAACCTTTGGTCCATTCATATACTTGTCATTAACAAATAGTCCTATATTTATAATGTTTGGCCTAAAATGCATGTATTTTGTTATTATTTGCCTCACATTTTGGTACTCTAAATCATTTTTTGAGTATTAATTATACTGATTTGTGTTTTAAATTGTATTTTTTTCCCCTTTGTAGGTACATTGGAGATGGAATTTGGAGCAAAAATCATGAATTTAAAGCAGTAATTAGAAGGAGAATATAATGAATCCAATCATCATACACTGATTAATTGCAATGTGAGCAGAGACACATGAGTTAGCACATTGGACCAACCGCGGTTGCGGGATCTTGACGAAAACTTTTCCCTATTTTGCTTGAACTTGATTAAATTTGTTTGGGACCTTTCCTACATCTATAAATAGTCTCTAAACACGTTTTTTAGGGAAACTTTGACTTGGGAGAATGAGGAGCCACCGTGAAGGTAGGAGTTCAATGGGTTTTACCTTTTCTTCTCCATACTATTAGATATATATATATATATATATTTGGATGATTTGTTCTTTTTATTCAATATTACTCGGAGCTAAACTTCTATTTCTAGGGTTATGGTTTGTTCATGATCGTTATTATTCAAAATATTGATTTTAGTTAATTAGCTTATTGTATTGGTTTGTTTATTTAATCTTGAGCTTAATTATTTGACTGCTTGATCACCAATTAAATATTACCTGAATTGAACTCGAAACAAAGAACTCAAGATTGCAATAGGATTAAATAGACTTCTTAACCCTGGGTATAGGGGAGCAAATTCATGATTAGGATGGACATATGCTAATTGTTTTGCTTGATTATTACACAAGAAATTTGAATACATTCTTGTTAATCCTTATTCTATAGACATATAGGTTTAAATTGTGTTTTATCTCATATTTGGTACATTTTTTTATTATGGGATCGGTAATCTCTGGATTATTTATATCTTAGAGGTCGTTTGGTTTAAGATCGGGATATTTCAGGATTATAATTATGGGATTAAAATCATGACTATAACCTGGACAACCTATCTCACCTTCTATATTAGATCTGAATTTAATATCGATATTAGCGAATACCTCCAATAAAAAACAAGATAAATTATAATTTTAAAATTTAAACGGGATAGTCCACCTAATCCCTTAAACCAATCGTCCCCTAATTGTGGCATTATTGATTACACTTAATGTAGGATAACAACTCCGAATTAGTAATCCTAAGAAGAAGCAACAAAACTATACGTTTGTCCATTTCCAAAGCTTTTCTCGCAAAGTTTTTTAAGAAAGACAAGGTTAAATTGAAAATAAATGTTTATTCCAATATATCTGGTGTAGACTAAACACATGTTATATTATACACTGTATATTTTATTTTTAGTCCAATAAACCAAACACGTATCAATAAAAATATATTCATTAAAATAATTCCATCATTATTTAATTCCCTATTATAATCCGGCGTTTTTGGTTCAATGCTATCGGCATGAAACTAAGTTCTACTACAAGGTACAAGCCACTTCGAGTAGATCCTTCGCGCCTAACGGAAGATGGGTTGATGTGCCTAAATAAGATACAACTCCAATATGGACACTACTAAAAAACTGCTGAAAACCGACCTACAAAACCGACCTCAATGAGGTCGGAAAAAGAGCGACCTCATGAGGTCGGTATAAGCATTTTTTTTTTATTTTGTAATTTTTATTTTACAAAAACTAACCTAAAAGGGTCTCTAATTTAATAATAAATTCGTAATAAACCGACCTCATGAGGTCGCTAATTTGACGGATCGACCACACATGAGGTCGGTAAGTATTTTTAAGGAATTAAATATATAATTGATTGGGCGACCACACGAGGTAATGCATAAATTAAAAAAAAAAATTCAAAAATAATTCTATTTAGCGACCTCGTGAGGTCGGAAAATTTTAAAATAAATAATAATTAAATTACATTAAGCAACCTCCCGTGGTCGGTAAATCAAATTAATATCACATATCACTCAAATTTTTCCCCATTTCTCAATTTACACTCTCTCTCTCTCTCTTTCCCCCTCTCTCTTCTCTCTCTCTCTCTCTCTCCTCTCATCGAGCCGCCCATCTCCCGGATCCTTCGCCCATCGTCCGTCGTCCCTATCCCCGTCTCCGCCGTATCCTTTGTTCCGTCAAAGCTATTACCTCGAATTAGGGTTTAAACATCTTCTCCTATTTGCCGGTAAGTATCCCTCTAATTAATTATATGATTTCTTATTTGCAATTTTGCTTGAAGAAAAGTTTTATTGTTAATTTTTTAGCTCTATTTTCTAATTGATGGTTGTGTGTTATGTTGGGTTTTCATTTCTTGAGTGCATTTGTTCAATAAATACAAATGTTAATTAACCGACAAGATAATGCCTTTTTTTTTTCCGTCTTAATAAATTCACTTGATTTTGGCCAATTCATTTGATACTTTAGATGAGCTTGGAGGAGTCACTTAAAATGACTTACATTAGATGAGCTTGGGGGAGTTTTAAAATTACTCACTTTGACTCCTTCTTGGTTTGAATGATTGCACCCATTGTTTGTGGTTTGGTTCTCTCGTTATTTATCTTTGATACTCATCTACTTCGATCCGTGACTTGGACATTCTTGGGATCTCTATTTCTAGTGTCTTAAAGTGTTTAGCACACCTTCTATGGGTTCTCAATCTCTTTGTTCCCTTCTACATTTTATTATGTCTTTAGTTTGAATAGAAGTTCATATTTGAGTAGTCTGTTTTGGTTCCTATGTGTATTTGTTATTCTTCAGAATTCTATTGTCATTCTAACGAGCCATTATAAATTTAGAAATATTCAGAATTTATTGAAACAAGCGCATATGTTGTATAAGTTGACATTACAAATCACTTTTTATTATAACGATTGACATTACCCATCACTAGTTTGGATAAATGTAAGAAGCGCAAAGGGCGAAATTTGCCCTTAAACTATGCGAAATGGTCTAACTTTGCCCTCCGTTAAAAGTTGGGGTCATCCATGTTGTTGCAGTTGCAATTTCGGCTCGAAAACTAAACTTCTAACCATAAGGGCAAATTTGGATTCTATATTATATATTAATTAGGCTCTATTTAATATAGATTAGCACAAAAACTCCACGTTGTTATCACCAGGCAAAGTTTCTCAAAATATATATTTGAAGGGAATTAATTTGTCATTGTTCCTAAATATTTGGTTTTGTTCTATTCGCTTATCTTTGTGAGATTGTCTCAAAGATTTTACACCGTTTATGCGTTGAGGTTAAATTGATTGTAAGAAGTGGAACGACCGTCTTAAGAAACTTATGCCGACTTTGTCTCCCGATCTTATTAATGTGGGACATAGTGCAACCAAACCTTCGTATTTGTGTTGTCCAAGGATTTAAATTTTTGTTGCTCATCGAACATTCTTTACTAGCTTCTTGGTGGTTAGAGCATCGTTTTTGTTAGTAATACACATCTCATGGGGATTATGTTTTCGGTTATGGTAGTTGTAGTATAGGGTTGAGCATCTCGTTACGGAACTTGTTTATTGACGTTGTCCAAGACCGTTAAATGATTGTATCATGACTTGATTCCTTGCAAAATTGTGGATTCAATTCAGATACTCGTAATGGATATAATGCTTCATGATTTATGTTATTGCAACTCCTTTGGGTTTGGGGAAAGTTGTCTGTGTATATGGTGTGCTCTGATTGCGTGCTGAACTAATGCTGAAGTTGTCTGTGTTATTGGGGAAAGTTGACTGTGTTATTGCAACTTCCTTTGGTGTTTAACTCTTCGATATTTTGGCTTTTAACGTTTGCCGGGCTTTTGTAGCCTTAGTCGCAGCTTCTCACCTTTCGCTTAAGCAAGTGTCTTTGATATCCATCCTTAGTGCAATATCTACTTTGGTTCTTCTAATGGTTTGTGTGGTTCTTGAAAGATTGTCTTAGGGCAAATATTATTGATGTTATTATTCAACACATATTTCCGGACAAACATCTTTCGATGTCGATTCACGTTTCTTTCCTTAAAGTTATAATATACGGTTGGACGTTCACATGAAAAATTGAAGTCTCTATCAATGGCAAAAAACGAAAGAAGCTAGCCCGATGCCTTTTCATTGTAAATAAATTGATAACTTTAATGATGAGAAGTGCAAATGGAAGAGTAGCTAAAGATAAACACAAGCATGTCGACAAAAAAAAAAAAAATATCGATGAGTAATTTTCTTTGTAAAAGGGGAGTTCTTTGATTTTCATCAACGGGTCACTATGGTACATTAATATATCCTAGTTTTGTTTTAGCTTACATCTACATAAATGTTAAAATACTTAACAATGTAAATATGTTGTTTGAAAAGATAAAGATACACTAATACATATGTATGAAACTAATAAAAAGGGGGAGTTGATTTTCATCAAGAGGCGGGGTCAACTTGGTTGAATACTAAGTTATTTCCTAGATTGTCCATAATATTTGCCTATAAATTCCAATAATAAATAAATAGTTGTCAATAATATTTTGCCTATACATGTTAGGACTATAATGCTTAGGGTATTCAAATAGCTTATTCAAGTAAGAAACACATTATATTGAGTTCGACACGGGCATTAAAGGTGATTGGATACTACTTGTCACCCGTTGTTGTTTTTTGAGGTTCCTATGGTGGAAGTATGTCTCCCTTAATTTCTCGCATTTAATATTACTATATTTGCAGCTTTTTTTCCTTATATATAATACTATCCAAGTTTGGGATACTTAGTGCTATTATATAACAAATTTACCCTTGGTAGAAAGCAGTGTTGTGAAAGGCGCTCGCCTTACGCCTTTTGGCGTGAGGCGAGGCGAGGCGAGCCTGTCTCGCCATAGACAGCCAAGGCGTGACGATTTTCAAAAGGCGAGCCAAGGCGAGAATGGCGAGGCAAGGCGAGCATGGCGAATGGCGAGGCGAGGCGACGCCTTTTTTTTTTTTTTTTAAAAAGTTGCTGACTATATTAAAATGTAAGTAAATATTTACCTAGGGTTTCATTTATATGTTTTTTCCATAGCAATTCACTGCGTCTCCTTTAGTCGGAAATATTCCACCATTAAAGTTTCTTCTTCTTCTTCCATGAGCTTTCGGTGTAAGTTTCTTCTTCTTTTTCCTTCTTCTCCTCCTTCTTCTTCTTCTTTTTCCTTCTTTCTTTTATTTCTTTTCTTTTCCGGCATGCCTTTTTTCCTAGCCTTTTTTTTTTTCGGCGGCTTAACGGTTTTTTTGTGTGACGTTTTGCCTTTTATTGTTTTATGAACAGATTTCAAATCATGTCAACATCCCATTCAAACATATAAAGACATAGTTGGAGACTTTTAGACTTTATTATCAACTATCAACTATCTATTTTTAGTTTTCCAATTGAAATATTTGCTTTAGTATTTTGTTGAGTATTTGAGTTTTTGGGTATTTATATATGCATATTTAATTTTTTGTGTTAATTCTCGCCTCGCTTCCAAAAGGCGTTCGCCACGCCACGCCACGCCATGAGGCGTGAGGCGAGCCCTTGTCGCCGCGCCTGCTTTCGCCATCCTAAACACTTTGCGAGAAAGTTTAAGGATATTTGGATCTTTTCCTTATGTTGTGCTTTTGTTGGCTGCCTATATGAAAATAGCTAAGGCTAGGTTGTGCGAAAACATACCAAATCTTTACAAAATTAGAATGCTATTTGATCTTGTATCTTTGAAAGTAGATGAGATCCCATTTCTTTTGATATGTTTGATTGTAAGCTTACTTAGCGACGTATAAAATTTGGTATAACCATTAACTTTGGTTTAAAGAAACCAATTCCGTTAGTTAGATATGTTGTCTAAATGAATGTATTTTAGTTTTAGATCCGGTCGTGTTAAGTATACATATGCTAATTTTCATTTTTCTTTCCTTCTTTGCAAACCGGGAATTTCAAATCCCAAATATCCTCGAGATGCTTCGACCAACTAGCTGATGTATTCATGCGAATATCCGCTTGTTGTTGCTCTTTTTCTTTGCGATGAACTGGTGCACCTCCAAGGATTTTGACTTAAGCTGTTGCCATACTTGTCGTATGCCCGAGCCAAGTTGCTGCGCCGCCTTTGGCCGCTTTCTCGCTAAGTTTGGACCATGAGCCGCCGTGTTCTTTAGGCCCTTTGTCTTTCCGCATTTGAAATGATCAAGCTCGCACTCGAGGCAGCCACTATGGCATTTTCGGCCATTTGTTGCCGTGTCTTTAAGTCCTTTGTCTTCCGCATTTCTAACCAAACCGCTCGTCGCGTTTTTGGGCCAAAAAATGCTACTTTCTTTGTCGATTTCTTCGGTGGAATGTTTGGCTATGTTATTGGCCCACCGTAGTTACTTTTCTAAGGCGTTGTTGCTACACTATAAGTACTTCGTTCTTTTCGAGGGCGCATTCCTACCGCTTTTGAATGGGTTGATTCATGTTCTCGGTCCCATATTTCGTTAAAAATGGTTGTTGTTGTCTTGTTTGATGAGCTACTATTTTTTGTTAAAAAGAAACAATGATGCTACCTTTTGATGACCGAGGGATTTGAACTTGATACTACGCTTAAGCCGATGAAAAAGTTTTTAACTTGAGGCCATGCCTAGTCGGGAAAGGTTTTTATCCCTCGGTTTGGGTCAGGATGATTTCTCATTGGTGTCACGAGGTAGGAACCAACATGCTGCTCCTGGCAAGGCAACTAGATTGGCCACTAGTTTGCAGCCGTGCATGATTCAGGATCCTTTACCATATTCGGAACCGTGAGTTTGAGCCTCTCGTAATCAAAGCTCCCAAAGTTTGATGTGAGACCGAGGGATATTATATTTATGTTTATAAACGTCACCTTACGGGGTGGCGTATCATTTTGACTAACTATTTTATTTCATCCTTTGTGAGGTACATTTGACTAATAAGGGTATACAAGATGAGATTCTCGCGAAGACGAACTTGAGCTACGGACGAAAAGAATTAGAGAGCATAGGATTGCTAAAGAACTTGGGCCAAGACTCGCAAAGCTAAATTTCCTTTTTCTTGCTTCTTTATTTCTGTATAAACATGCTCACTTTGTATGCCTACATTTACAATGATGCCAGGTCGTTAGATAGAGCGAGTGTTGTGGCCATGGAGCATAAGATCGTTGGTTGAATTTTAAGTATTTTACTAACTTATGAATTTTTTGGTGGATTTGTTAAAATGTGGAAGTGTTTGGTGGATGTTTTTGAATGTTGAAGTATTTTAATGTTGTAGACTAACTTAATGTAGACTAGTTTAATGTTGTGGATCGGCTTAATTTAGACAAGTTTAATGTTTTGAGGATGTTTGCAAAGGTTGAAGTAGTTTAATGTTTTTTTGTGAATGTTGAACTACGTTTTGATTCAACTTTAAAGTAGTTTCGAGTTGAATTTGATGTAGTGCGGGTTGTAGCATGTTATTATATGTGCGTGTTAGATTGTTGGCAGCTATTTGAGCTAGTTTTAGCTAAATGCGACTTGGTTTTCATTTTTGGCAGGTGGGCAGCTGCAAAAGCAGCAAAATGCTGCCAATTTTTCTGCAGAAAATCGACATCATGAGGTCGGTTATCTTAGTTTCATTTTCCAGATTTTAAAGAAACCGACCTCATGTGGTCGGTTGTGTTCATATCATTTTCCACATTTTAAAGAAACTGACCACATGAGGTCGGTTGTGTTCATATTATTATCCGTATTTTAAAGAACCCGACCACATGAGGTCGGTAAATAAATTGCATTTTGCGTAAAACCGACCTCATGAGGTCGGTTCATGATTGTCATTATTCATAAATTTATAGTTACCGACCTCGTGGTCGGTAACACAAAAAATAAATAAATAAAATTTCAATATACCGACCACACGAGGTCGGTAACTTGAAAAAAATAAACAAAAACTAATATAATTTATTGACCTCATGTGGTCGTTAATGCTTTTGCTGAAAAAGTAATAATTTAATATACCGACCACATGAGGTCGGTATGTTAATTTTCCTTTTTTTTGGGACGAATCATGTACCGACCACGTGTGGTCGCTTTTTTCCGACCTCATGAGGTCGCTAATTATTTGCGACCAGCCCATACCAGACCTACTTTTGAGGTCGGTTTTGAGGTCGCTTTTTTTTTTTTTTTTTCAGAAACCGACCTCGTGAGGTCGGAAAAATCAAATTTTTTTGGTCGGTTTTTAGCATTTTTTTAGTAGTGGGAGTAATTTTCTTTTGTGTTGGGGGATGACGGATCTTGGTATTTCTATATAATAGTAGATATTATTCCTCAATTTCACATGTTTGAGCGGAAGCTTTCTATTTAACTTTTATATGCTTTACAGTTAGATGTTATTTTATTTGTTAACATTTATCTAATTTATACTACCAATTAACTTGTTACTAATTATGTAATTGAGAGAGGCGGACGAAGTAACATAGTTAATTGTCGTATTGATAGATGTTAACATTTAATTAGTGACATCTATCTCTTTTATGTCGTAATTAATTTTACACTCATTTGTAATCGAGAGAGGCGGATAGTGTATTAATTAGTTCTAGCAAGTAAGGTAACCGAAAGGGACTTACTATAAAGAGCATGTTTCAGTTCAAGCATATATTTCTGGTTCTTTAATATTACTAATTTGATAATTAATTTGAATAACCGAGAGGAGTGCAATTGATTGTTCAACTTAAGTAATAATATATAAATGTAATCGTGAGAGGCATTTATACATTTATGAGAAATAGAAATTGAAGATTAAAGAATTTACTTTATAATAGAAATATCAAGTGAAGTCAGGATCCCAACACCTTTTATTATATTTGTGAAAAATCAAATTATATCTCCATTGCTCTATTTACGCATTTTTAGTTAATTAACTCACAACTCAACTCTTTTTTATTTTCTCAAATAGTAATTAAAACAAGAAACGTCTGTAGAATAGATAAATCAATCTCTGTGGGTTCGACATCTTTCTATACTATTATTTGACAGAGTACGGGTTAAAATATATATATATACGCCAGACACTCGTCAGTATCCTTTCACTCTTAAGCTCAACCCTCCGATAGATCCGGTCATTCTTGAAATGTGCCGAACGTATAAAGTATGCCTTGCCCAGATTGGCCAAAATATTTGGAGGATCGTGGCCTGCCTTCGTCTTTTGGCTAATAATGCCAAAATCGATTTTACGTTGGCTTATTTCATTCGGTTATATTGCCCGAGGATCTTCTGTGGGGGTGTGATAAAAGTCTCCAAACGAAGCAAAAATCCCATTCTTTCCAGCGTTGATAAGAACAGGGACCGGGGTGGCACGAGCGTTTTGTTCGGGTGAGGACCGCGGACATTATGCCAGCCAAATATATGCCTTTTCTCGAAAAGTGGAATGACAAACGTAAGTCTCTTCGAGCACCTCTTTTTTTTTTAAAACCTTTTCTGATGTTACAGCTGAAGCTTGGATTCCCGATGTAATTCCGAGCTTCGCCGATTGGATTGAGGAGATCATCGGCTAACACTTGCACGATGACCGAACATGGGCAGTCTTGTCCCGTGATCGATGGATAGCACAGAACCACGGTATCCTCTTCTTTCCTTTAATTCTTGCCATCCCTTTGTCGTTCCAATTTACCTCTATTTCAACCTTCCGACATCCAGGTTTGGGCAAAAGTTCTGCGACCCCACGACCCGCACCAGCGGATGAACCCTCAACACCGGGCTAGGATTTTGACATGTCAGGGTCAGCACGGCTGAAAAGAAAAGGAGAAAGACCACGACCAAGGGTTAGAAGAAAAAGAAAAGGTCGAGGGATGATGTTCGAGGCCTGAGGGATGAACCCGAGACTAATGTTTTCATCGCAAGTGTCGTATCGGGACCTTCCGTTGCTATATCTACCGGGACGAGACAGCTTCGGTGGAGGCCCCGGAGAAAAATATTGCAGCTGTTTTTCCGACCCCAATCACAGGTAAGGCTCCTTTCCCCTCAATATCTAAATATATCCAAGCTCCGATTCCACTAAGGTCAATTGATTTTATTGATATTACAGGTGACACTTCACCCGAGGTGGTACCCCTGGTAAAAAGTCCTAGAAGGGTCGGCCCAACTTCAAGGGCCGAGACTGCTCAACGGGTTGAAACAACTCGAGGGGTCGAAACAACAACGGCTACCGACCTGCCCCTAGGCGGCGAACTAGCTCCTACGGCCGAGATACCATTAACGGTTGATGAAACTCCAACTTCTCCTCCTGCTCCTTCTTCGGAACAGGAGAACTTTGATGATATGTTTTCCAATACCCCTCCTGTAACGACGGAAGCCTCGGGATTCGGCCATCTTCCTATTTCTCGAGCAAGGAGGATTGCCAGCCGATCCACTAAGTCAGGTTCGCGATCTAGACTTGTAGATATTTTCCCGGCCCCAAGTGTAGAGCCGAGAAGGATAAGGTCGAACACAGTCACCGTCCCTGAGGACTGCAGCTTTTTACCTCGCCCCGTGGGGGTTGCCAGTTATCTAAGACCTCTCATTTCAGATTTGGACAAGGAGAAGATGGAAGGGCTCTCATGGAATTGTCTTATGAACGAGGGTATGTATGCCGGCAATCGGGTAAGCATTCTTATGTACCTTTAAACAAGCTTATAGCGCTTTCATCGTTTGTCGATTCCTTATCTTCATTTATTTCATTTTTACAGAGTGTCGTGCTTGGGAATGAAGGCTTCCTTCGAGCCTAGCACTTGATAGAAGACTTATGGGCACAGTTAGATGCTCAAGGCCGAGAAACAGAGAAGTTCAAACTTCTCTTGCAGCAAAAAGAGGATCAACTGAGCCGAGTTATTACTCCCCCAAATTTCCAATCTGAGCTCGATACAGCAAAAAGAGAGAATCTCTGGTTAAAAATCGAACTCGATGATGTAGTCGAAAAGAACAAAGTCCTTGATGAAGATAACAAAAATCTCAGCCGAGAGAATACCGATTTTGCCACCAAACTTAGAAAGTTTGAAGCTACCATCGCCCAATTAAACGAAGGGCTTGATTCTGTTAAAGGCGAGGCTGTGAAAACGGAGGAGAGGTTCAGTCAGCTCGAAGCTGAGAGAGCCGCAGAAAAATGCAAGCTGAAAGTAATCAAAGAAAAGGCCGATACACGAGCCCGGATGAATGACAAGCTCAAAGAACAACTCGAGGCCGCTGTTCTAGCCAATGATGCCCTTCAGGCCGAGCTGACATCTTCTAACGAGGTTCGAATTACTCTGAGCGATATGAAATCCGAATTAGAAAAAAAATTAAAGAAAGCTCAGGCCGGATTGGAGGAAACCTACAAAGAGGTCGAGGCAGCTGAGGCTCGTTCTACCCTTTTAGTAGAACATAAAAAGTGGAGGTCTCGGAGGATTACACTTGAGGCGGTTCAATAGGGTCTTGAGAATATTCCTGCTCGTATAGTCGATGCAAAAATGATCGAGGAGCGGGCAAAGAAAGCGCTGGAGGATAGCTCCGAAGAAGACCCTGAAGAGACCAATTCTGAGGACTCGGGTTCTTCTCAGTCGGAGTGAGATAGGGCTTGTAGGAACTTTTTGTTTTTGTTTTTTGAAATCACAAGTGTAAAGCCTCGGCCAGCTAGGCTATATGTGTTAGGCTATATATGAAATTCATATTTCCTTTTGCCAGCATTTTCTTCGATCTTTGGGTTGAGCACACTTTATGATATTGCTTTTACTGTTTGCTTCGTAAAGAATGGCTAAGGTGCGACCCTAAGCCTTTTAACCATTTCTCTTAGAAAATCGAGCCAACCTTAACTCATTGGTTGTGGGCTTTATTTTGTTCGGTTTCGTATTGACCGAAGACTTATAGATGGCTTGCCCGCGAGCTTTTTTATGCTTTGTGAATTCAGACGTCTCCGAATCACCTTGGGCATGTAAGTCGAGGTCTTTAGTTATTTGACCCTCTTCATACTGTTTGAGTTTAGTGAATTAGGCTCGGTTAACTATTAACCTTTGTGCCTTTGTCGATTTTATGACGACAGTCCCCAGTCGAGGGTTATATTAATAAAAGAGCGTATTTAAAACATACTTTTCAGAAGTATTTCTCTTCATATCTCAAATGTTTATCTCATACAAAACTAAGGATTTCATTCGATCCCTTCTGCTTTTGCCGTACAACACTATCTGGGCACGATTCGTTCGATCATTTGGCCCTTACATTGAAACCTAATACAGAAGGTTCAGGTAACTACAAAAAACAAAAATTGTTTTGACGCTGACTTCGTTTCTTATTTTGCTTTGATGAGCTTTTCTATTGTTTCGACGCTGACTTCGTTTCTTGTTTTGCTTCAATGAGCTTTTCTTCGGTCTTGGTGAGGGTATAGTAGTCCCTTAGTGTTTGTCCGTGAAGTATGAACAGGGAAACACTACTCAAAAAACGATGCTGCCAATTATCCAGTCCCCAGTACTTAGCTGGTCTTCGAGTTTATGGGCACTTAGCCTCGTCTTCTTAAGGTAACACGTTGTACTTGTTGCCTCATTAAAAACCTTGCCGGAAAACCCACTTTGGGACAAAATCGGGCTAAGGAAAATAGTGCAACACGTGTTTTCAGACCTAATTCTAACACCTTCGGAATTTATTCCGATATGACACTGCAAACAAGATAGGTGAGAATTTTTAGAATAATCAAAAGGGTTAACGGATCATACCTTAGCAATAGTATTTCTTCAAGTGTGCCACGTTCCAGTTGTTCTGCAGCTGTTGGCCGTCTCCGGTTTCCAACTTATACTATCCTTTTCCAGTTATTCCGGTTGCCTTATACGGTCCTTCCCAGTTCAGTCCCAACTTTCCATCATCGGGATTTTTAGTGTGCAGGGTAATCTTTCGAAGCACTAAGTCCCCAAATTGGAAATGTCGAAGGTTTGTCCTTCGATTGTAGAATCTTCGTATTCGCTGCTTTTGAGCTGCTAAACAGACCAGCGCATTCTCGCGTAGTTCGTCCGCCAAGTCAAGCTTTACGGCCATAGCCTCTTCATTTGACTCGTTTGTTGCATACCGGAACCTCAGGCTTAGTTCACCAACTTCTAAGGGGATTAAAGCCTCGGCCCGTAGACCAAGGAGAACAATGTTTCCCCTGCACTTGATTTGATGTTGTTCTGTAGGCCCATAATACCTTCGATAGCACTTCCTTCCATTTGTGTTTTGACGACTCTAACTGCTTCCTCAGATTTTGGATTATGATTTTATTCGTTGATTCCGCCTGTCCGTTTGCACTTGGGTAATACGGAGTTGACACAATCTTTTTGATCTTCAAACCTTCGAGGAATTTATTAACTTTACTGCCAATGAACTGACGACCGTTATCACAAGTTATCTCGGCCGGTTGCCGAACCGACAAACGATATGGCCCCATATGAAGTTAATAACCTCCTTCTCTCTAACTTTCTCAAATGCCTGTGCTTCAACACATTTAAAAAATTAATCAGTCATAAATAAGATAAAACGAGCCTTACCTGGGGCCCATGGTAGAGGACTGATGATATCCATTCCCCATTTCATAAACGGCCAAGGGGACAGGACCGGGTGTAATAACTCCCCCGGTGGTGTATCATCGGTGCATGCTTTTGGCACCCATCACATCTACGGATAAAGTTTTCGCGTCCTCTTCCATTCGGTTCCAGTAATTTCCTGCTCTGATAATCTTCCGAACCAAGGCTTCGGCACCAGAGTGGTTACCGCAGGTTCCTTCGTAGACTTCCATCATCATATAATTCGTTTCTCCGGGTCCTAAGCACTTAGCCAAAGGTCCGTAGAAAGAATGGCGATATAATTGATCATCGACCAAGCAGAATCGGGCTGCTTTACTTCTAAGAGACCTCGATTCTTTTGGGTCATTTGGGAGTTTTCCTTCACGCAAGTAATCGATGTATTTGTTGCGCCAATCCCATGTCAGACCTATTGCATTTATCTCGGCATGACCATTTTCCACTGTCGAGTTCATCAATTGGACGACCGTGCCAGAATTGAACTCCTCCGCTTCAACCGATGATCCTAAGTTGGCCAACGCATCTGCCTCTTTGTTCTGCTCCCTCGGTACATGTTGCATAGTCCATTCTTTAAACCGATGCAATATTACTTGAGTTTTTTCCAAGTATCTTTGCATTCGTTCATCCTTGACCTCGAAGACACTATTGACTTGGTTCACGACCAGAAGGGAGTCACACTTCGCTTCGATAACTTCGGCCCCTAAACTCTGAGCCAATTCCAGACCTGCAATCATAGCCTCATACTCGGCCTCATTGTTAGTTAATTTCATGGTTCTGATTGATTGTCTAATAACGTCACACACGCCGGGCCTTAAGAACAATACCCATTTCGATCCCTTTTAGGTTTGATGCCCCGTCCGTATACAGGGTCCAGATACCCGAAACTCTTTCCGAAGTTAACAAGAGCTCTTTCTCTACCTCGGGAATTATGGCGGGGGTAAAGTCTGCTACGAAATCAGCTAAGGTTTGAGATTTGATGGCCGTTCTAGGCTTATACTCGATCTCATAACCGCTAATTTCTACGGCCATTTGATTAACCTACCCGATAGTTTCGGTTTATGCAAGACATTTTTAACGGGTAAGTAGTTACTACACATATGGGGTGGCATTGAAAATAAGGTTTTAGTTTTCTTGAAGCACTCACCAAAGCCAAAGCTAATTTCTCGAGGTGCGGATAACGGGTCTCCGCATCTCCTAATGTCCTACTCACATAATAGATTGGGAATTGCGTACCTCCTTCTTTTTTGACCAAAACGCCACTTATCGTAACCTCGGACACTGCTAGATATAGGAACAGTTGTTCGTCTGCCTTCGGCGTGTGCAGCAAGGGCGGGCTCGACAAGTACCACTTCAAATCTTGCAAGGCCTTTTGACATTCTGGTGTCCAAACGAAGTCATTCTTTTTCCTCAGCAGAGAGAAGAAACGGTGACTTTTATCTGATAACCTCGAGATGAACCGGCTCAGAGCTGCTATCCTTCCGGTCAGCCTTTGCATCGCCTTCACGTTGTTCACTACTTCGATGTCCTCAATGGCTTTGATTTTGTCCGAGTTAATTTCAATTCCCCGGTTTGATACCGTGAAGCCTAAAAATTTGCCAGATTTGACCCCGAAGGCACACTTCTCCGAGTTCAGCTTCATGTTGTATTTGTAAAGTATATCGAAGGTATCCTGTAAGTATTTTAAATGGTCCTCTGTTTTCAGGGACTTTACTAACATGTCATCAATGTAAACCTCCATTGTTTTGCCTATTTGTTCTTCGAACATTCGGTTAACTAGGCGTTGATAAGTTGCTCCGGTATTTTTTAATCCGAATAGCATGACATTGTAGCAATAGGTCCCATATCAGGTTATAAAAAAAAAATTCTCTTAATCCTCCGGGTGTATCCGAATCTGGTTGTACCCGGAGTAGGCATCGAGAAAACTTAAAATCTCATGCCCGGCCGTCGCATCAATCATTTGATCAATGTGAGGCATAGGGAACGAATCCTTCAGGCATGCTTTGTTTAGATCTTTATAGTCAACGCACATTCTAAATTTGTTACCTTTCTTCGACACAACGATGACATTAACTAACCAGTCCGGGTATTTAACCTCCCGAATAGAACCTATTTTTAAAAGCTTTGTTACCTCATCTTTGACGAAGGCATGTTTTGATTCGGCCATCGGTCTTCTTTTCTGTTTGACCGGAGTGAATTTTCTATCGAGGCTGAGCTTATGAGTCGTCACCTCCGGTGGCACACCTGTCATGTCTATATGGGACCATACAAAATAATCAGCATTAGCTTAAAGAAATTTAATTAACTCGTTCCTGAGCTCCGAGGTTAACCCCGTGCCCAGGTATACCTTTCTATCCGGTAAGTGCACGAACAAAATGATCTGCTCCAACTCCTCCACAAAGAGATTTGGTCGCATCCGAATTATCCGGTAATATGAACGATCTGAGCACACCGAAATCATCCTCTTCGAAATCCGAGCTTATCTCCTTCTGCTCTTCATTTGAGCCTGCATTCTTTAATTGCTATTTGGTGTCCTTGCCTTTGGTCTGTTCATTAGCCTTTTGAACCGGTTTCTTTAGGTGGAGGAGGGCTTCTTCGACCGCGAACATCTCCCTTGCTGCGGGTTGTTCACCACGGACTGTTTTTATCCCTTCCGGAGTTGGGAACTTCAACATCTGATGTGATGTCGATGGTACCGTCGGTCGAGTAAAGCATTATACTTCATCTTCCCTCAATGACATAGAACACGGTCTGCTGAATAGTCCCGTCGATGTTGACCGACAAAGAAATTTCTCCCTTTGTAGTTTCGCTTGCCATATTGAATCCGCTGAGCACCCGAGTTACCGGAATAATTTGATCCAGCAACTTCAGTTGTTCTACCACTCTCCATCGGATAATGTTGGCTGAACTACATGGGTCAATCAAAATACGTTTAACTTGAGATTTAAAAATAAGAATAGAAATTACCAATGCATCATTGTGCGGTTGAATGATGCCTTCTGCATCCTCATCGTTGAGTAATCCCTGGTCCGCTTTTCTCGTACAATCGAAACCTTTGTTCTTTTCATCATCAGCCCTCGTGGCGTATCCGTTCCTCCGATTATTATATTGATCACGTGCTGCGGCCCTACGGGCTCGGCCTGTTTGTTATTTTCCCTTCCTTTTATAGAGGCTTTTGGCTCGCTCACTCAGGAATTCTCGAAGGTGACCATTTTTTAACAACCGAGCCACCTCTTCCCTTAATTAGCGATAGTCCAATAAGTTCTCCTTTAATTTAAACGAGGCCGTTGAGCTTCGGGGATTGAGCCCCTTAGTGAAAGCTTGGGCTGCCCATTCTTCCGGGATCGGGGGGAAGTTCCATCAGTTCCCTTTGGAATCGATTCACGAATTCTCGTAGCAGCTCATTATCTCTCTGGGTGATTCTAAAAATATCCGCCTTTCTGGCCTGTACCTTCTTGGCCCCGGCATGGACTTTGATAAACGCATCTGCGAACATCTTAAAAGAAGTGATGGAATGCTCGGGCAGATAGTCGTACCAAGTCAGCGCCCCTTTGTACAATGTTTCACCAAACTTTTTCAAAGAATACCGACTCTATTTCATCCTCCTCGACATCATTGCCTTTTATGGCACAAGTGTACGAGGTCACGTGCTCCTGTGGGTCCGTCGTCCCATCATATTTTGGAATATCTGGTATCTTGAACCTCTTCGGGATCAACTTTGGGGCCCCACTCGGAGGGAAAGGCCTTTGAATGTATCTCTTTGAATTCGACCCCCTCAAGATCGAGGGTGCTCCTGAGATCTGATCCACCCAAGAGTTGTATGTTTCCACCTCTTTCTCCGTTGAATGGACCCGTTTTGCCAAAGTTTCGAGCATTTTCAAAACTCGGTAGATGAACCGGCCCCGGATCCATTCCTTTCGACTATTCGTGCCTCCTTTCGCCTTGGTTCGGTAGTCCCTTTTGGCTTCGCCGATGCTTTTTTGTTGTCTTTGCTCTGGAGCTCAGCTATGGCAATTGCCTGGTCCTGCAACATTTCAAATATCAAATGTAAGTTAATCTCATCTGGTATATCCGGCGCTTTCTGGGCTTGTGTCCCAGGCAAAGTAGTTGAGTTATGGCTATTCAAAGGGTATGTGCCGGAAGGGCGGCGTTCTCCTGATTGACGGTATTCTGTCGGTTAAGGCCTTCTCTTGAGTTGACAACATTTGGGTTGGCTGGGTCAGTGGGTGGCGCGTTTGAGTTCCGTAGCCCACTGTTGTTTTCATTTTCAGCAACTGTCTTGTTGTTGTTCACATGCCCGGAATGACCACTCTTTGCCATCTCAAATGAATCTGAAACACAAATTTTCAAAAGACAGATGAAAAAAGGAATAGCAAATCAAACCACCACTATTATCCTATGCCCCACGGTGGGCGCCAAACTGTTTACCCCCAAATAGTGGGTAACAATTAAATTTGTAAGTGGTGGATATGATATGTGGTTAGATTTAATTATAATATAAGATAGTAGCGAATGAGTAATGATATATATTAGCAAACAATAGAAATGGGAACTAAAGGAGACAAGTTGACAAATGCTGTGAACTGGTCCGGTCTGGAAGATGCTTCCTTCAACCGAGCCTAAATACTCAAGAGAATTCTTCTGCCCTTTTTCTGATTACAATATGTAGAATAGTGAAAAACTAAACTAAAAAAGGAAGAGGTAGCCCTCTATTTATAGCTAACAGCAAATGGGCCCTAGTACCATGTAGAAAAAGCCCTTTTAGAAAAACCCTAAAATGGATAAGGCTGCGTCGTGCGGTCCGACATCGCATCGTTGTCGACAGTGACGAAATGGTCAGATGACGCGTGGCCTGCTCCATAACTGATTATTCGAACCTATATTGAGCGTGCTCTTTAGGCTCGGGTTTTCCGTGCTCAGTAGAATAATAACCTCGGTGTTGATGCAGAGTTGAATCTCAAAACGACTCCTCGATTTTTGTTCCTATCGATTGTCACAACCCTACTCTCCCTCGATCTGATATCGGACGGCTTTAAACTTCACCCCGGTTCTTACCGGACACAAGTTGATTCGGTTTTTGGTTTTTACCGTATACAAGTATAACCTTCAAAAATAAACAAATAAATCGTTCACAAAATAGCATATTAACCAAACTTACAATTTCCAACCTCTTCATTGCTAGATAAAAATAAAAAACCTGAAGAATTTGAGGAGCTGTATTTAATAATTAAAAGTAGATTGATTCAATTAATAACGGATGAAAGGGAACTCAAGGAATGCCAACAGCCAACACGAAAGAAGTATATAAATGCAACAAAGTGCTTGCATTTCCCTCAACCTAAACACTATTTCTGGAATTTTTTGACCAAAAAGAGCAAACTTAATTACCTTCGAAATTATTGTATCATCATTAATGTATGAAACATAACGTTAACTACAACAAATGATTCCACAAAATGGACTACATTAGCCGAATAATTGTGTACGTAAATGACTGTAATGAAGAGTTAATGGGAGTAAATGTGGGTAACGAAGAGTCTAAGACATGCATCTTCAATTCTATACATTGTATTTTTTTTTTTTCATTCAAATTTGTGTCTTCATCTTTCTTTCTCTGGTACATTTCCCCGATTGTGTCTTTTTTTCATATTTTTTCAATGCATGTTCTTTCTGATTCGATCTGGTGAAGAGTTAATGATAAAGTCACAAGACCATTACTGTATTGCTCCATCAGTTGCTTGAGTGTACCAACCAAAAAAAAAAAAAAAAAAGGAAGCTACTAACAAATGCAGTGTTGCCCATTAAATTTATCATTGTTCATATCTTCAGTTTAATATTTGTGATATTGTAATTTTTTGGGACATGTATTGAATTGTCACTTAACATTGCTTGCAGATTCTATGAAGTGTTCATGGTACCTTTTATGGTTTTCAATTGCTTGAATAATCATTTGATGTCAACGGAATAGGTCAGACTTATTTCCCTCAATGTGACTTTATTATAGCAGGAGGAATCTCATCTCTATTGCTGCAATATTTTTAGGTATAATAAAAAATAAAATTTATGCAATTAGACTATGTCTTCCCTTGCTACAATTTCTTTATGTCATTTTTTGTCTTCTGCTTTAGTTATGTACTCGCTTTAGTATTTTAATTGTTCAATAATGGTTTTTTTGTGTTGATCTGTCAACGTGGAATCATTAGTAATTTAGCGATTGCCATTTACAATATTGACTAATTGATGAATGTGATTTTAGGTGTTTGGAGTAACTAGATGTTGAAAAAGATGTTGGTTATTTAGTGTATGTACTCAATTTTTTTCCTTTTGTTTCTTTATTAGTCATAGAACTAATACAATTATGCCAATGATGTTAGAAGGGTGAAGATTATTGAAAAATATAGTTGTAAAGAAACTAAAGAGACAATGACATGGATTACAATTGCTATAGCACATTGTCATAATTTCGATGGTGGCAATGTGAAGGGCCTTAGAAGGGTGGAGAATTAAAAAATGAAGTATATTTTAATAATTAATCCCAAGAAATTAAGAAGATAAACTGATAACTTCGATAATTGAAGGCCAAGTCAGAAATCATAGCAAGGCATCCGAGAACTTTAAGGGGCATGATTTCTTCATTTATTGAGCTAACTAAATAGGATCTTAAAGTTCATCACTTTTAGAAACTTACATTTTTTCCTTCGTACATATTATCTGACAGATTTACATAAATTTTCAACTTGTATACACATTGATATTTGCGCGTGTCCAGAAACTAGTTACGTTATATGTGTACTGTAATATAGATTGTGACAAGTTAGTAATATTATCTATACAGTGTTATTATGGGAATAGAGAGAAACCCTATAACAATTAATTTGCTTTTGTACTTACAAATCATAATTGGAATGTAAAAGTTTAGCTTTACAACAAGCATTTGTTTGTAACATCTATATATTTATATTGGTAAGGTTCTTTCAAATTAATAACATGTTAGCCATGTGTTTTAATTTACTATCTTGATTTTTGTTGTAAAAACTTTATTGATCGGTATGAATATTTGAATAATGTAATTCAAAGTTCTAAAATATTAAAGAAGTTTCTACTGTTGAAAACTTGATGTTTTGAAATATATAAAATCTTAAAACTTAGAAATGAGATTCACTACATTCTTAATGTCACGGTCATACAAGAAAATAGTGAAGTATTTTTTTATTAATTGTATTTTTTTTTATTAATTGTAAAGTTCAAATTAAATAATGAATTCTCTAGCACTATACCTACTCTCCAATTTTGGTGACCCCACTTGTAAAAATTGAAGAGGTTTTTCTTAAAGTATGTGGTCTCAATCCGTCTACAAAATGGAGCTAGTGTTCAGTCTTGGTTGCTGTATTATTGTCAACTCACATAGTCGCACCCACTAGCAACAAGACGACTACTCCTTGCACGCCATTAAATGACGCTATTTAACACATGGGATGATTAACTTTCCATATATAAAAAAGAAATAGACTAGAAATGACATCGACTATTATGTCAACGACAGCCAACACGATCATTCGGGGTGAACAAGAATTGGGGATCGGATGCGGGTGAAATTTCCGCCAAAGGTTGAGATGGTGAGCATACGGTCATTTAAGGGGAAAGCGACTACAATCGCTTTAAGAAAAAATTAGTTACGAAATTTATCAGCAAATAGCCCATAGCTAAAAGAATTTTCTGTAATACGTCACTTATCGGTAGTTAAATAAGCGTAGTGACAGATTTTTCGAGTTTAGTGACATAGGCTGTCCGTCAAAATTTTTTATTTTTTGTAGCAACCAGAAATTTCTTCATTCGATCCTAAGGTTCAAACCTGAAACTACTAATGAACAGTGGAGTGTCGACCCATCCATTCCACCAATTTCTTTCGTGGTGAAATTGAGGCTATACAAACTCAACAGTTAGCCATAATAAGAAAACTCAAATCCAAATTGCAACCGGACGTTGGACATTTGTTGTCAACATCAATTCTTAGATATAATAAAGTTGGAGTCAAACACGAGTGTTGGATCAAAGTCCTTTTGGACTTTGGAGACATGAATCTCAAAAGAGACATGTCCAATCAAAGCTTCCTGAAATGGAAATAAAAGAGGGTGCTGTTAGATCAAATGGTTATGCACAAATCCGTGTATAATCAAACTAAACAAACACAAAAGGGACAAAAGGAGAAGAAAAAAATTAAAAACTTATTGATAGCGTACGAGCTGGTTGGTTGGATTAGAAATTAGATAGTACAGTATATTTACGTTCTCAATCAGTGCATTTTAGCATATAATAACAAATAATCTGCCTTAGTTTTTTCACTTCTAGCTAAATTTTCACTTCTAGCTAAAAACATGCGAATTTCTTATGGAGGTTCCCGCAAAAAATTTATCCAAAATTTGGAATTTTCGAATGATTATGTCAAGACGTTGGAACAAGTATAGCTCCTTTGGATTCCGAATGTTCGTCAGTAATTTGTGTTTTTCTAGCAGTGCCAAGTTACGAATTTGTGACTCTCATGTCGGAGGGTGGGGTTAAAAGAAGGATTAGTAGACTTTTAAGTTGAAAGGCTTGGGTGCACATTATGACACTTTAGGCAAATCTCACATTAGAATGAGAGTGAGGAAATCAAAGCGCTTTATAATATAAGGCAGACCACAAATCACATGGCAGGAACGCTTTGAGCTCTACTATAATGTAGCCTGAGGGACAAATACGTGCGAGGTCTGTCGGGTCAAAGCAGGGGCAGAGGGAGAGTATTAGGCACAGGTTCGGACGAACCCAATAGCTTTTGCTTAAACCCTATATTATTGTCAGAATTTCATTAAATATGTATAAATATTTAAGTGCGAATCCAGTAACTAAGATGAACTATTGGGTTCGGTCTGAAATTCAGAATCCATAAACTTCAAATTCTAGCTCCGTTTATTGGTCAAACAGACAATACGTGCTATGACTTGAGGTGCGACATGATTCCACCGTTTTATGATCAATAATTACTTGTAATTAATATCTTTCAGGTGATCTAATGGCGTAAAACTTTTAACTTGCACTAACAACATAAAGAAGTTAAGCTATCGGTTGGCTTGGCATTTGGCAATTATATGTTCTGAGGAAGAAATGGGGAATCTAGTACGGGCCACAAGGGCATTGATCCCTTTACATGAATGAAGAGCTAAAAAGTAAACAAATTAAAGGGTCTCTGTGTATATACATATGATGACCGACCTTGGGAAGTCGTTTATACTAACATAGAAAGTAGTAGAGATCAAGTGTAGAAATAGCTAGTTTCCTTGTTTAGCAAACAGAGAATAGTCCCATCAACATAAAGACAAAAACCCTTTTCCTTTAGCTACTTAAAAATCACTGTGATTGTGACTTGTGATTGTAGCACTGGTCATTTTCATCTTTGTTTCTTTGATCACTTGGCACCCACAAAAAGAGAGTTAGCTAGGGGAAGCCATCACCATAACCCTAGCTAACAACCTTGTCTCATTTGATTCAATCTGCATGCACGCCTCTTATTTCTGTTTCCTCTTCTTTGTTTTTGTTCATTTCAACCATCATTAGTGACCAACAAGTTGTGGTGGAGTACTGTGGTAATTAATCCTTCATTTTTATATAACCATATGTCTCGCGTTCGAGTGATCCTGTTGCATAGAAGTCGTCTTTGTTAGCGAACACTTTACCCCTCTCCTGCCAATGTGGGACTTCCCGGCATGAATCCAGATTTAGTCGTGTTCTAGTTAACGTGGTTAATGAATACCGGGTGGAAGACCAAAAAAAATCGTCATCACTAATCTAAGATGGTGTTATATACATGTAAGATAGTTTTAACTTTATATATATAGCATAAGTTGTGTTTTAACTTTATATATATAGCATAAGTTGTCGACGAAGAGGATTCAAATGAACCTTCTTGCATCAGTTAGCTCTGCCCTTGCACAAGCCCTAACCATGTAGAGTATGGATGATTTGTCAAAAGATGTAACTTTATTGCCGAATTGAAGCTGTTTTGTTTGGTAGAGTAGTGGTAGTGTATATTTATAATGATGAGTTTAATTGATCATGCATTAGCGTAAACATATTTACACAATCAGTTCAACATGTAAAAGTAATTACAGGTAATATTTTATAATTAATTAATATTAATTGGGGAAAAGAAATTGTAAGTTACATATTAGTATAAAAGAAATTGTAAGTTACATATTAGTATATAATAGGTTGAAATATATTAATAATATAAAAATCTTTACACATCTTGCCATGTATATAACTGAAATTCGTTTATACTTACGCTGCTTCATTTATTTAGAGAAACACATGTCGTCAATAGTGACAGAGCCAATTTTTCATTATGGGAATTCAAGATATAAGGAAGTAAACATCCGAAGAAGTCAAAATTAAAGGTTCAACATTTACTATATACATAAAAAAAAATTGACATTGTATATACATTGTAACTTTTCGAGGAAGAGAATTTGAATAAACCTCTTGCACCTTTAGCTTCGCCTCTGTTCGGAAAAAAGAGCTAGCAAACATATTTCATACAATAAGTACTTTACTTGATAATGACTATGGACGTTTGATATTAGATCATAGGAAGTCCTCAAGAAAGAAAATCACTTATGTTTGAGTAGTAAAGGCAAAGGACGAGGATCTGTTCAAAAGAATCAAACCTGCACTTCAAGATTTATTGCATATCTAGACTATTGTCATCTTATGTTTGAATTTTCTGTCATTTCAAGCTTAACATATTATCCTATTTGTATCAGAACAATAAAATATAATTTGCTTATCATATTAATCAGCCAATAATTAGAGTCAAATAGTAAAAAAGAATCTAAACCCTGATTTTGTCATCACCGTCTGTATGAATTGTTTCTATTTATATTCATATTTCAAGGACACTGAAACCAATTAGGACAGCATGCAGCATAACACAACATCTATTACCAAGAACCTTTGGTGAAAAACCTAAAAAACCTAATGCATCAGAAGGTCGTCATGACCCAACTCCTTACGTTCACCTAAAAACCAACATAAGTAAATAAACTTGGATGTATATATGTTTGGCTCATTTTGGAAAAACAAAAACAAATTGGTCCAAATAAACAAGTTGCTGCAATAGATTTCACAAAGAAAAAGTGACTTACAATACCTAATACTACATGTTAGCATGTACTGATAACATAGAAATCCTTTACACTATCAATATATAAAACTTAAATATTATTATTATTAGGCCATGTAGCTATAATCACGGGTTTGGCTGAACCCAAAAGCTTTTGCCTCAAATCTTGTATTTGTGTTGGAAAATCATTTACTAGTATATATAAATAATCTATTCAAAACCTAGCAAATAAAAATAATTATATTAGGTATTCCAAACTAAACACCGTATTAGATGTTTACTTTTATATCTAGTAAAAGAATGCTATCAAAATATGATACTAGTATTAATTATACTACATGATTTAATACATGAATAACTTAGCTCCTGACCAACTACCAAACGACCCCTTTGGTCACAGAGTTACCATAGAGAGTGTTGTGCTATCAAATTCCTGTGCAACTTTATTTCTCTCTGTTTCCATAGCAAAAAACCCATTTTGTCATTTAAAACAAAAAAGAAAAAAAAACCCATATATATGTGTGTGTATATATATATCTCTTCTGGACAATAATATATAAGTACTTTTCATAACTCCTAACTCTATGTTTTCTTCTCCTTCAGCTGAAAAAAACTCCATGGATTTGGTTCAATCTTCGGAACATCTTTGCTACGTTCGTTGCAACTTTTGCAACACTGTTCTTGCGGTATTTAAATTAATTTTCACACAAAAGCTTTAGTTTTGCTATATTTCTGTCTACCAATCTAGTATCCATCTTTCTTGATTTATGTACAAGTTCTCATCAATCATTTTTCTGATGTGTGATTTTATATATCGTTTATCTTGATATGGTAAAGAATAGGAAGGTCAAAATAAAGCTACTATGCTTGTTTCCTTGTGTTATGACTTTTTTGTTTTTGTTTTTGTATATTATAGCAATGCAAGATGAAATCAAATTCTTCTATTTTGTCAAATCACATGCTACAATTAACATAGTACTACGTTTCTCATCAAACTCCACACGTGCACTCTCTCATATAAACTTCCAATATTCTGTGTTCAAATTTACTTCTATCCCCCACACCTTTTAGGCTCGTAAAATCGAAAGATCTAAAGACGCTAATTCAAAAAACACAAAAATCTACTATTATTTGAACCTACGATCTAACATATTTGAACTACTTTTGTTACCATCTATTAAAAGATTTGTACTTATGCATGTGACGAGGATTCAATAATTGTTATATATCCATATATATATATTTACATAGTAAAAGTTTTTTTTTTTTTTTGGGCTTTTAGGTTGAAATTCCATACAAGAGGCTAATGGATACTGTGACAGTGAAATGTGGGCATTGCAGCAACCTTTCTTTTTTAAGCACTAGACCTCCAATTCAAGGCCAATGCTTTGATCACCAACCCACTCTTCAGGTAATTACTTTTCCTAGTATTCATATATAATTTTTTTTTTTGGATTTCTGGTTTGAGAAGTTTCATAAATTTGTACATTCTTGGCTATTTAATTTATATTTTTGGGTTTAAGCAACAGGGTTTTTCAAATGAGTTCAAAAAGGGCCAAGCTTCATCATCTGCCTCATCAACTTCTAGTGAATCTTTGTCTCCAAATGCTGCACCTTTTGTTGTAAAACGTACGTATATATATATTTTTTAAATTCCCTCATTTTCCCTGGTTCTATTTAAGCTAATGATATTTCTCTTTTTTGTTTAACTTTGTTGAAGCTCCTGAGAAGAAACACAGGCTTCCATCTGCCTATAATCGGTTCATGAAGTAATATCATCGGTTCTTTCTTTTTTATTACTTTATTTGTTCTGGTTTATGTGACATTGGCTTTTTATTAGTTCGTTTAAAAAATAATGACGTATTTAATATGTGAAAATAATTTAACTTTGGATTAAACCTTTCATTTTCCCTAATGGGAAGTTCTTAATAGCTATACAAAAATTATGCATTATTTAAAACCTAAAATTTTAAAATACTTTATTTGTTTCTTGAATTTCATGTCAAATTATGTTACGTAAATTGGAACGGAGAATAGTACTGTTATTTGAAATTTTTAGCAATTGTTTTCATGCTCATATATCATGTTAAAATCTTATTTGTTCTAACTTTGAAAAAAGGGAGGAGATACAACGTATCAAAGCTGAAAATCCAGAGATACCACATAGAGAAGCTTTCAGTGCAGCTGCTAAAAACGTGAGTTTAATTTCACTACTCGAATCTAATTAAAACATTCGTTTTAGGGTGTGTTTGGTATGAAGAAAAATGTTTTTCATGAAAATTGTTTTTCCAGAAAATGTTTTTTAGAGAAGTGGGCTTCTTACGTATTTTCTAGTGTTTGATAAATACGCACAAAAAATATTATTTCAAGATAATTTATATGTAATCTAGCAAAATAGAGGGTGGGATTAGGTGGGAATGGAGGTTCGGAGGTGGTGGGGGATGGGATGGGGTGGTTAAGGGGTGGGGGAGGAGATAATAAATTTGAAATGTCCCTAAGTCATTTTTCTCATTTTAAAGGAATTTATTTTTTTAGAAAAAAACTTTTCCAAGACATTTTGACCAATCTATGAAAAATTGGAGTAACCTAAAAAATAAGACAAATAACATGCTACAACATGTTAAACAGTTAAATTGCATAAAGTCAGCGTAAAAAAGTTAATTTTTCTTTTAACGTTTTTAATTTTGTTTGTAACCACTTTGTAACAAATCTCTAACAAAAGTTTTGGTACGTAGTGGGCTAGGTACATTCCTAATGGTGCGCCAAAGGGGTCCCCGTTCGAAATCACCAACAATTAATGTAAGAGTTCTTTCTTTAATAATTTTCTTGTAATATAAGTATATATCGTCTAATGAAAAGCATATTGTTGTTTTATGTAGGTTTTGATGCTGAATTGAAGCAAACTCTGGGACTATATATGTAATGATGTTTTCAGTTAACTAATTGGAAAAAACATTTAGGATCGATATTTGAGTTTGTTGTACTTGTCTTCAACCTGATTCTTAATTAGTATCCATCTGCTATTCCAATTAAGCTTTAGTAAAGCAGAGTGTATCTTAATTAACTCTTATGCTATGTTATGTCTACTGCTTATTAACAACTTCCTCAAATTTAAAATTTTAGTTTATTACTAATCTCAAAGCCTACTTTTTTCTTCTGAAATGCACTTTCATTAAAATAATTAATGACAAATTGTTCATGACCTTATTGTTTTGAAGTGTTACAAAATTGATACTACACAGGCGTTTGGCCATAGGGTTTGAGATTTCAATTTGAAGTTTTGATTTGAACTTCATATTTATGTATGAAAACTGAACAAAATTTCAAACTTAAATTCAAATCCCAAATTCTCCTAAAAGTAGGATTTCATTTTTTTTAAATGTAAAACTAGACCCATAAGTTTAATATTTTGTAAAAAAGATCCATAAGTTGGTAGATATATTTATATGTGCCAACCATAGTTACTCTTACTATTCATATTTATATTTACCAACCATATTTATTTTTACGAACCATATTAAAGAGTAGTTACACTACAACTCATGCATGTTCAATTTTCTTTTTTATTAAACTTAAATTCGATCATTAAATGCTGTATTTCTTAAAGACCTTTTAGTAGCGTGTTATAATTTGTTATGAAATTGTTCGCTAATCTGGTAAGGTTGTATAAAAGTCAGGGAAGTTTTAATAGTTTTCACAAATTGTAGGGTTTTCATGTTTATGAGAAAATATAACTTAAGAAATCCAAATAGCATGTCCAAACAAAACTTCAACTTTAAATGTAATGAACCGAATTTCAAATCACCGATTACAAATCATGATTTAAAAAACGGGGTCTACCTATTAGAATCCCAACATTATGTGCTTTTTCTTACATAAAATAAGATTATCTTTAAATAAATAAAGAAATTTAAAAACGGCTAGCTGGTGTGGTCCTCCCAAAAGTAGACTTTTTCAAAGTCAACTTGTCTGACTTTTTCCTTTGTAAAACTTAAAAAATGCCCTTCAAGCAATAAAATTCGCGTCGAAAAATAATAATTATGACAAGAAAATATCGCAACAATTATAATTTTTGATTTTAAATATAATGAGTGTTACAATCTCTTTGAATCCTTAGATTCTTTTTCTTGATAATAAATTCAACTGAAAAGGGTCACATATACCCCTGTACTATCATAAAAGGTTTAAATATACCCCTCATTATACGAATATACTCAGTCATTATACTTTCGGTGCAAATATACCTCTTCCGTTATACTATGACACAAATATACCCCTCATTTTAACGAAAGAACACGTGTCATCATCCGGTTGGCCTATTGTAAACTATCTCTTAATTAATTAATCCCTTTTCCTTAATTAAACTATCCCTTAATTAGTCGTACCAGCCTTGTGTGTTGGATTTTAAATATTGTATTATCCATAGCAGTATACTGACGAGGATAATTTGATAATTTTACATGGACAAGGAATACTAACGAGACTATATTTGAAATAAAATCTACTATGGTGTCATGGGATCAGTCGACTGTGTTTATGTGTCATGAATGTAGAAGAGGATAGTAATGTTCTCAACATACAGCACCAAATCATGAACATACCACTAGACATGGTTTTTACCCAGAGTTTTGCTTGATTTTTCGTATCAGTGATTTAATTAGGCATGCTATGTCATTTTGATACATGACATAATCTTATTAGCATTTTTATTTGACTTAGCGTGTCACGTCATTTGACACGTGACACCATATTGGGTCTCTAGAAAGATGACATTTGGGGCTTAACAAGGTGGACTTTCATTTATAACCCAAATCAATATGGACTAGCCCAATAAAATTAGATCGGACTTAAATCATTTTTTTGTGCGGAGTGCCCTTCAAATGCACTGGTCTTTAATTTTTGCCTCTCAAATTGTTGGTCTTTAATTTTTGCCCTTCGCCTAAAACTCCTAAGTTCCAGGTTCGAACCCCCGCTCAGTCAAAAATTTAAAAAATTTCGCTAGGTAGAACTTGGATTCGCAAGGCAGAGTTTGGCAGAATTTTTCCTGAAGGTAAAATACTGCCTTAAGGCAAAGTTTTGTCCAAAACTAGACCTTAAGGTAGAGTTTGAAACTCTGCCTGTAGGCTTAACTTTGGCCCGAATAGGCCTAAGTTTGCTATAAAACTCTGCCTTGCGATTTTTTTTTTTGATTGAGCCGGGGTTCGAACCCAAACCTCATGGTATTAGGCGAAGGACAAAAATTAAAGACCACCAATTTGAGGGCCAAAAATTAAAGACCACCAATTTGAGTGACAAAAATTAAAGACCACCCCAAAATAAGGACATTCCTTTGAATTGCCCGACTTAAATAATTAATTCAATTATATTAGTTCACTTATTTTTTTTTTTAACTAATATATCTTGAATTAAATATAATCTAAATTATTTTGAATCCGATAAATTTTAGGTACTTACAGCCCCATCAATAAAAACCTGAACTTCTTTTTTGTTTATTGTATTATATATGATACTGCGATATGCTTATGAAAAATTCAAAGAAAGAAGTCATGCATACGACGATGAAGATGTTTACTGGTTGACGATGAAGGCTTACAAACAGGATTTAGTAAAATAATAGGCCCATGGTTCAAAGGTAAATATTTTTTGCTATTAATTATTCGTCGATAATTGAAATTTTAGAACAGAATTTTGGAGCTCAAACTCATACAGTTAAAACTTTAAGATTCTATCATAAACTTTAGTAAAAATCATGATGTTTGAAATTATAAAAGTAAACTCAAATTCCATGAAAAATCCTAAAGTTTGAAGTGATAAATGTTGAAACTTTCTTAATTGAGATTTGAGATGACAAAATGTTCCCTAGAGCTTGAACGGCATTCCAATTCCAGGAACATTTTCATAATCAACTTAACTACCAGACTTCGTTTGCAACACAATTAAATTTTAAAATGTGTGCCTAATCTACACATTAGTATGTATGTATTTTTATCACTAAACCAAAGTCCTAGGGATAAAGGATAGGACATGCTTTCATTAAGATAATATTTTTTTTAAAAAAAAAAATCGAAAGGGACGAAGCCTGTTTGACCATTGGATCGATATCATCTTGCTATTTTTTTTTTTAAAATAAGAGGATTCGTAAGCTTGTTTGATATTCCATATATAGGAATAGAAAAAATAGTGAATAAGATCGGATCATTATATGATGTTTGATTTTTGTAAGCGTACATGATATAATATAGTTTGGGCTAGTAATTGGGTGTGTTTGGTGCTAAAATAATTAATTAAGTCAGATAGAAACAAATAAGTAGCTGTTTACGGGACCAAAAAAACATAGAAACAAGTAAGTCATTTTCAGTGCTTACCATATAGTATGTCATGTGGGCATGAGTTTTATCCAATTTTTATTTGAATCATTTCCCATGAGTTTTATCCAATTTTTATTTGAATCATTTCCCCTAGGGAGAGGCTAGTTTGACGAATCAATCCACTTCAGTTTCCAATTTCTCATAACTCCGATGGATAATGAGTCTGTCCTATTACTCTTCACTTAAATCAGGTCGGAGGACGTATATAGCTAGCACATCCCACATAAATCTAATCCGAGTAAAAAAAGACGGAGGAAGGTATTGTGGTATACTATTCTCCTGGTCTGGAACTCCTAGTTCCAATCGAAGCATGTAAATTTGTAAATAAATTTTGTATTTATAGCCACTTCAGTCGCGCTTGTTCATATTCAAAAGTATCTCTTATGAGAATATGGTCAACCCGAAATTATTATGTTCAAGATTCTTCACCCAACAATGGAAAAATGCTCCGGATTTCCATTCTCATATGATGCCCCAAAGGAGATTAGCAACAGGTCAGCACGAAGCGATTCGTTATCATGCTCAAACATAAGTCGATCTCTCATTAGGGACAAAATATATATCATTAAAATCCCACAAATGGAACTTTGTACTATCTTTACCATTGAATCAAAGCCATAATAGCCAAAAAAAAACATCACATTAAGAAACTTCAACTTTCACCATTTTTTATGGGAAAAAAATTATGTACAAGCTAACTTAGCAGATTTTCTTTTTTCTCTTCTGAAAAAACCATCCACTTGCATATTGAACAATTTTCACAGATTACTAGAATGATACTACATGATGGCAGCAGCAGGCCTATTTTTTCAACCAAATGGAATATTGCAACTCCAACAAATAAGGGACCACTTGTTCTCCCTCCCTTCTCTATCAAGGACCACAACAAAAGCACACTAATCTAATGCATAAGATAACACAATTGCATAAAATAACACTATTAGTGAGTTGAAAAGCTAACTAACCAAGTCAAATTCAGCTCAAAGATCACAAAAACCTGTCATAAGGTATTGTGCTTAATGATATATTCCATATACAATTCTGCACGCCTACATCCCAAAAAAGACATGCCAATAGCTGCTCGAAAGTTTCTTTTTCGTGTGCACACATGCATGGAGCATAACTTTTCTGCAGCAGAAATCATACACTGAAATACACAAGTGACCCAAGATTTTTCTAATTCCATTACCATTGAATATTAAACTCTAGAATGATGCTGATGCCACACATGTATGGCAGCAAAAGTGTTGAATTGGAAAGTAGACTATGCCATCAAAAAAGTATGATATTTTTGCTACAAACAGTAAGATTCTATACTTTCCACAATGAGGAGATGGAATTTTCATCACAAGAACTACTACTACAACAACAACAAACATACCCAGTGAATCCCACAAGTGGGGTCTAGAGAGGGTAGGATGTACGCAGACCTTACCTCTACCTTCAGGGGGTAGAGAGATTGTTTCCGATAGACCCTCGGCTTAAAAGAAAAAGATTTCATAACAAAAACTGCTGATGGAAAAGTGAAGATTTAGCACGACAAATGTAGTACCATCGTTTCTATATACTCGAGGTTTTTTTACATTCCCAACTAACATAAAAGAAATGATATACATAAATTACACAAAAGAAATGTTATCATTCTGATACCATTTTCTTGTTAAACATCAGTACATGCTGCAAGATTCCTTGGATACAACAGGGAATATTAAAATAAAAGAGCACTGTTTAGATGAAATGGAGCTATTGAAATGAATAATTGATGCAAGATAGGAAAGCAACAGAAGAGCTATGGCTGACACTTACAAAAGATATACCGATATCAATCATTTATTAATCTGCCTTTGCCTTTTGACTTTTTGGAAAGGCCACTAGTGAATTAGTTTAATCTCCTCATTATCCTCCAAATCTCCATTTGAGATGTTGACCCTTCACTCTGCAGTAAGGATGAGAAAAAAAGAAAAGGTCAGATACGGAAACAACAACAATTTATATAATCAAGACAGGGAGTTCTTATTCCTAAAAGCTTTTAGGTATAAGAAATGAAAAACTGAATACTGCAAAGTCACATTAGTAGTCTTCTACACCACTGTAGCGGATCAGCACACTTCATTTACATGCTTTAATAAAAGAAATCATGGCACAGACACACTCACCAATGCTCATAATGATCCTTAATCCCCACTTACTAAAAGGGCAGCCCGGTGCACTAAGATCCCGCTATGTGCGGGGTCCGGGGAAGGCCGGACGACAAGGGTGTATTGTGCGCAGCCTTACCCTTGCATTTCTGCAAGAGGCTGTTTCCACGGCTTGAACCCGTGACCTCCTGGTCACATGGCAGCAACTTTACCAGTTATGAGGCTCCCCTTCCTTAGTCCCCACTAACTAATTACTAGAAATGAAAAACAGCAAGCAGTTATAAACAATAGCCATGTCTCGGTGTATTGCCTAAACATGTACAACTGTTAGAACAAGTATACATGACATCGCATATAATTCATTTCCTGATTTATCGTCTAAACATGTACAAATAATTGTAGGAACAAGATACAAGACATACCACATTATTCGAATTTGTTAACTTTATCAAGCGAAAGATGTACGTGTTTGACAATGTATTGGTTATATGGAATACCGGTCAGACCTAAGGTGGATATACATGAGGAAACATCTTCTTGTCCAATGAACTTAGAGATATTCGTTTTCCTTTAAGAAAGACATACTACTGAACTACAAGTGTTTTTTGGTTGTGGGCACTCCTTCATCTCACCTTAACTTTTTCAAGAGCTCTATAACTAATAATGATGCCAAAACATTCTTTTGCAATAGCACCTCTTGTTTAAGTTCCATTTCAACTACAGCCAGACCTCTTTATAACATCCATCCTCTATAACAACATTTCACTATAACATCCATGTTTTATGCGGAACCAATCTTTCATGTTATATTATATTATATGTTCTCTATAACAGCATTTCGCTACAGTAGATAAAAGAATATCGGAAAAAACGATGTCGTTATAGAGAGGTCTGATTGTACCACAAGGTCTTGGCTTAAAGCATTCTTGACAAACAGTATGGATTAACATGTATTGACATTTTGAACTCCTGATAGAAATGAAACGAGCATTAAATATCAGATGGACATGTTTACAGACCTTGTAGCTCTCAATAACCCTCAAGTGGAAGTAAAAGAACAAAAGATATCATTTTCCTGCTTCACTTGGACATAATTTTTCTGCTGTTCCACTCTTTGTAAGTGCGACGACAACTGCACTAAATCCATAGTAGGCCCACCTTCTGGAGAAAGGCAATTCTTGCAATTTATAGAGTTCGGTCTTTGATCATGTCCGTCTATCTGAATGACCCCATCTTGCTCAGCTACTTCAGATGAATATAACTCAATTGGTGAAATGTCTGTTGAATTGTGGAAAAGGTTTTTTTGTGAGTGGGCTGACAGAAGAGAGAGAGCACAAGAGGAGTTTTGCCCATCAGAAAATTCTTGAACTGACAATGACGGATCTTGTATTCCCATTTCGTACGGATGCTGGATGTTTTTTGCAGGGAATAGCCCATTTTTGACTGACATAGCCAATTGAGAGATGCACAGAGGCTTATGTTCTAATTTAAGGTCCTTGCTATTGTTAGAATCTTCATACTTTTCTTGATAAAAGAAGCTACCAGGAAGTATTTCTGGGAAAAGAAATGGAACTCTCCTTTGTGAAGTCATATCCAAAAATCTTGAACCTGCATTTGCATAAATTCGTAGTCAGTAAAACTGCAAATAATTTGTCCACAAAGCAGAACAAACATGAGAGTCCCACAAGCTAAAAGAATGATTACAATCATTCAACTACATAAGATTAGGTAAATAGGATAATTAACAACAATGAACGTTCAGAAAACAACCAAGATAAGCAAATTTGATTAAGAATAAAAAGTTATATCATGCCCTCAACATGAAAATAGAGTTGGGAAAAACGATAGCAGTATGTTTTATATATTGAGGGGAAAAGGAAGAGACTTGAAGTATAGAGGATGAAATTCTTAGATTGTACAAAGTTAATTATACTTTAATTTAATGAAAACAAAAAGCCAAATTAGCAAATACAGGACAATTAGAAGAGAGGGAGAAAAGGTTACCCCAGTGAGTATCAAATTGAGGCTTTCTTCGGCGCTCATTATGGCCTGCAAGGCGTTTGCGACAACTGCGTTTACCTTCATCAAATTCTGCCAGCAAGTGAAACCTGCAATTTAAAAGGTTACTGTTATTCCATGCAGGACTAGCAGCCAAAAACATTAACGCGAAATTGTAACAGAAAGGTTATGACATTCATAACCAATGCATAAAAATCAGCAAAGATATTTCCAGATAAAAAATCTGAACTGGTCACTTTTTTTTTTTTTTTGAATGACATCGGTGGTGTCTGGGCCACCTCGACTATTTGCAATATGTACCTGCTACCTCCCACCAGCACGGTAACTTGGTACTCTCCTCGTCACTTTTTGTTAACACTGAGAACATTTCTCTACTTTAAGGATGATTGCATAAGAATGAATCTGGAGGATGGTCAATTAGCAGGTCATGATTAAGTTACCCTACAAGTGAAAGACTGGATTTTTTATATTTCCTTAGCTTTCTAGAAGTTTGGTGGATCACTCATACTGACGTTCACAGAAACAGTGAGGCAAACATTAAATTTAGTGGAAACTCGGAGGAGCTAATAGAAGTTTTTACAATCGTGTCTAAATAAATTCTTTAAGAGCTCGGATGCTAAAACTTCATCTTCTTTTCATAGACATTACATCCACAAAATCTGTCCCTTAGTTTTAGTTTTGTAAGCCTAGTCAAATAAATGAATTCAACACAATAGCTGGTTTTCCCAGATCAAATGCAACACATGAACGGTATTTGTACGTTTTGTTTGAGATTATGTAATACACACAGCCCCACACACATTTTTATGTAATACACACAGCCCCACACACATCTAGTTCTACTTCTGTTTGCTGGACAGAAACAAAGAGTGCAATCTAAGGGTGTGTTTGGTATGGAGGAAAATGTTTTCTGATTTTTTCATGTTTGGTTGGCCAAAATTTGATGAGAACATTTTCTCTAGGAAAATAAGTTCCTTAAAAATGAGGAAATGACTTCCCAAGGGAAAGTATGGAAAACAAGTTCATGAGTAGCATTCCACACTAATTATCTCCTTCCTATCCTCCAACACACTCCACCCTACATAGCCCCCCATCCCCACCAACCCCACATCCCCACACCCGCCACCACCCCCATAGTGTTTGAATAGATTATATACAAATCCTTTTGGGATAATATTTTCTGCTTACTTACTAAACACCAGAAAATAAGTAAGAAAATCACTTATTTTCCAAGAAAACATTTTCCTTTGTACCAAACACACCCTAATAAAAAAAATTTATTACAGGACAAAAGGAGCAGCCATGAGCTAGATCATACCTGCTACACTGCTGACAAAACCTTTGCTCAATGCCATTAACTATGACTATAGCAGTTTTTGAGTGTTCATCGCACACTTTGTGTCTTTTGTGATAGTCTTTTGAGGAGCTCAGGTCCTTGTTACAACCATGAACCTGGCAGACAGGAACCTCAGAATGCAAATTCGTAGTCCGTATTTTTTTCCCCTGAAGTGGCGAATTGTCTGAAGACAAAGCCGATTTTCTCTTTAAAGATTGATTACTCTTGACTTCCCTATAAACAGTCGACTCCTCCTCCTTTTGACCACGACGAACCTGAGAGATAGAAAACTGAGAATGCAAACTCTTTGTTTTGGCTTTTCCAGTTGGCAATGAAGATTCTGGAGAAGAAAGAACCGAACTTTCTTTTGATGATTGACTAGTCCCCATTTTCAAATCAATCGATGATGGCATTGGATTGTTAGATTTAATACGACTATGATTAAACATGGCTCCAAGTCCAACTTCTCCTGGAATCGGTTCAAACGAAAACATAGAAGTAGAGGATAACATTCTACCACAACCATCAACCATTTCAGAACTTAAAACTCCGGGGGACGGGTTATTGGCTGCTGATTTCTTCAAAATATCAGCAATACCTGATCCTAGTAACTCTGTGCTTTCAGTTATTTCTTGACTAGGGCCACAAATGCTTTTTTCAACATCACAAAAAGGGTTCAAATTCCATTCCTTTACATTATCAGGAAAAATAAAGCTTCTCCCTTCTAAAGCATAGCTCAAAGGTTCCATCCAAACTGTAACAAGTGCAAAGACTTACTAAACTAGTGCTTCAAATTTACAAACTTCACAGTAAATTCTTCACCACTAGCTAAATCCAACTGAAATTCTGAATATGCAAAAAACAAAGTGTCAGAAATTCATCAGTATAAACTAAAGTTCCAATCTTGAAACTCAAACCTAAGATATCAACATGAAAGATGACTTTTTTCAAGACAACACAAGTAAAAAATTGCCCCAAAGAGAACAATACTACCATTTTATAGAACCAAAATTAGTAAGAAGGATATTAAAGTCAAAATCAAGATCACCCAAAGAAAGAAAATCACAAACTAATTCAACTATCAGGCTTTACAAATCAAGAAACAAACCCAAACCAAATCAGAACCTTAATCTTAAGTGCATCAAACAAGAAACAAGAAAATACCCAATTAAGAAAATTACAAGGGAAAAATAAAAAGTAGAAAAATTAATCATCTTTAATGAAAAAGATTGAACCTTTTAATTAAGCTTACCTAGAAGAAGAGTTGCAGTAAGAAAGAACTTAGAACATAGGTACTATGGAGCTATGCCACTTTTTATTAGAAAACCAGTGGTAATAAACCAGATACATACAAGTCAACATAATTTCCACTCCCAACATATTGATTTTAAATATTATGTGAGACCCAGCTTAGGAGGAGTTGAGTTGTCGAGCGCCGATTGCTCCATCTCTTAAAAAAGGACGCAGGAGCCTGTCTTATAATAAAGGGGTACTCTCTGTATTATTGTGTCATATTTCTTAAAAAGTGATTCGGGATTAAGTCACGTGGCGATACCCGACAAAAGAAAGGAGGCCTTTCGTACGGATTGGAGTATGAGGATAATTATTCAGCACACTAAAATCTAGTGGATGAAGTTCCATATTCATGAAAAGCCGGGATTGAAACATGTCATGAAACTCATCAAAGATAACACATGAGAAATGTCGGGTGTATAAGTAAACATGTCTTATCTCCTAAAGACGCATTTTAAAGCCAGATGGGCCTAGATCCAAATAAGAAAATATCACTAATGGGTTGTGTTGTTATTGATGATATCAGCTAAAAAAAAAAAGGAAAAAGAAAATAAAAGAAAAAGGCAACTTCAAGGTGTTTTGTAACTTTTGATGGGTGCTTCTAAGCAAGTGTGTGAGGGGAATTTATTTCAATTTTTTTAATTTCTATCCAATAACATTTGTTTCCATTTTAGGTGATTTGAAAGATTAAATTATTAGGAATAAAGGGGATATATATAAATTATTACTAAATGTAGGTAGTTAGGTGTGTCTAATCACTATGAGTGTTGAAATTTGCTGCAACTGACCTTTTACTATTGCCTTTGACACTCAACCCCTCAATTATATGCCACGCTCATACTAAGGTCCAATTTATTATTTGGTAGGGGCCTTTTTTTTATTTTTTTTTATTTTTTATAGTTTCTTATTTGGCGTCTAATATATCTATTAGAGCTCGATTAATTCAGATTCTCGCTATGCAAGACCCATAAAAAGGGAAAACGCTCCCTATGATGATTTTCTTCATATTCAGTGCTTGAAACCGACAGATGCAGATCCGAAATTTAAATTTTATGAGTTATTATAGTCCTCTCAAGTTAATATACAATGATAACTGAGTTCACAATAAATATTCATAGATATTTAGTGAATTTCTTAATATATGTAGGATCCGGCTAAAAATTGTCGTGTTCCAATAAACTCGTAAGTTCGATCTCTTACATCCGCCCCGAAACCCGAAACCTCTAGTTAAAGTATGAGAGGTCCTGTTCATCCCTTGTTGGTGGTATTTGGTAGGGACCCTAATTACACATCAAAGTGGGTAGTTCACATAGACTTGTATATTAATTGCCTTTGTATATGGTACATTTCACTTTCTTTCCAGAGTGTAGTAGTTTTGATTTGCTATTAGGATTTCAAGTTGCTTGGAGAAGAGAGACAGTTGATGACATTTCTAGAGGAGAAAAAAGGCCACCTATTCTTGGGTTTGGTTAAGTAGAAAAGAAACATATAGGAAGAAAACTTATGATTTTCTTCTTTTGGCATAAACTGGGAGTAATTGAAGAATATTCCTTCTTTGATTGTTGTAAAAATGATGGTCCATCCATGATCCATCTGTCCCAAAATGACTGTTCCACTTTTTACTTCTTTTGATCCTTACACATGTCCCAAAATGATTGTTCTTTTTTGCTCTTGAGAGTCAATAAATTGATAGTTAGCAAAGGTTTTGTTGTATTGATTATCACATGAAAAAGATTGAAGCTCACATTACTTATTATATTGTAATCTTGATTAATAGTATTTTTTTTTAAAGATTTGATTATTCTACGTTCAGGTAAGTGGTAAATCGAAAAGACGTAAAGAGGCAATACTCACTTTTTCTATCCAACTTAATTAGTGAGATTTAAACTTGCAGTCGTAAGATTAAAAGGTTAATGTTTATCGTACTTTACGTCCAAAATAAAGATATAGTGTGTGACGTTGATGCCCGTGACAAAGGGCAGATCAAAGAGAAGGACTGGCAGACTTGTAGGATGACACACTTCTAAAGATAAAGTGTGCATGACACCTTAGGCAAATCGCACAACACAATAGAAGAGGAAAGGAAAGAGCTTGATAAAGTATACCACAGGTTCATATGACACACATACTTTTGGGCTCGACGATGGTGTGGCCCGAGGGACAAATTCGTGAGCTTTGTTGGGCTAAAGCGGATAAATTTTGGGACCACAATTTAAACCATAGCCGTACTTTACAAATTTAGCCACTTCGAAACCAATCAATTTCAGACATGGGCATATCAAGTTTGGCATTTGCTTTCACTAGTGATCCTCATTCATTTTACCCGAAGTAATTTACTTTTTATCAGCATTTATTCATGTATTTCATTTCTCTAATGGGCATGTATGATCGTATCACATAAGGAGCAGAATAAATTATAAGGTTATTGGTGTTCGAAATGAAAAAGAACAAGTCAACATATTAATTTTTCTTCACAATTGGATTTGTTTTCTTGTGTTACTAGTTATTCTACTGATTCCTTTTAAAATTGTAAAAAATGATATACACGTGTCGTTAATCACAGAATTTAGTGGAGATCATCAAATCTCTCATTTTTTTTATTTTATGCCTTTTGTCTCATGCCTATTGTCTCATTCTTTAACACATTCTAATTCACAAATCACAATATATAGCGATGATAGTTCTATGATCTTGAAATTCACCAAAGCTCATCAGAGATTACCTATACTAGGATCATCGCTTAAATTGTTTTAAAACTGAGAACCTACAGTTTCTTATTGAAATTATTTTTTTGTTTGATTTTAAGCTTGAGATAATTTGCCAATAGAACTTTATTTGTCAAGGTGATAATATACCAATGTGCTAAGATTTTAAGATTATGAACTCTAAAAAGTAAGAGTACCTTATTTGTAATTTTTTCTCGCTTTGGACTCGCAACTAGTAATTTAACTTTTGAAAATATTATGTCCTCTGATAGATCAAGGATGTTCAATTGTCACAAAAGCATAAGTTTCTAGGAAAATACTATGAACTTTTCGATGAAAAATCATCGATATCTATGTCAATACGTCAAATATTCAAGAATTTTGGGACAATTCTTTGATTTTTTCCAATTATCCATCAAAAAAACCTGTAGTATGAAGGATTTTTCGACGGGTAGCCGTCACAATTGTTGTATAATAACTAGGTATTTATGGCCCGTGCCAGGATAGATCCAATACTGTGAAAGTTGAACTGGCTGTTTATTGATATTTCTGTCACAATTTTGGCATTTTTTTCTTTTTAATCAGTCTAAAAAAGAATGACACATTTCTATATTTAGTAACAATATGACTTCAGACTTTCCATTTACCCTTAATGAGATGAAGTCTTCCTTTTATTCTTCAATTCCGTAACAAGTCAAACCACTTCACATAAATTGGGACAAAAAAAGAATTATATTTGACATAAATATATAGAAAGAATAGAGAATTATTACACATTATTTAATAATGACTTATATTTACCCTACATAAAGGTAAAATTTATCCGTAATGAACGTTTATATCAAGTGAATAAATACTTCCTTAGTTCCTTTTTATCTGGCCCTGTTGATTTGTCGCTTAAAAAAAGTATTATTAGGGTTTTATTTTACTTAATTAACCTTATTAATTATGTTTCGAAAATCTAAGTTTAACTATTAATACTTCATGTAGTTACTTAATAATAAGATTATTATTGAAAGAAATATAAATATCTCTCTTGATTTGCTAAAATAGACAGATAAAAGAAAATTATACTTTTAGTATAAGGCCAAATAAAAAGGAAAAGAGGGTGTACATAACATGTATTTATACATATACTTTTAATATTTAATGACGATTAATTAATATGAATTATCACCTTATTAAATTACTTAACTATAATAAATTTACAAATTTGTTATAAACCTGAGTATAGATATGTATTTAGCTGTTACACCCCGTATCTTCGAAGAGCACTTATCAAATTTAAAACATAAGTACGTTGAGTTATGGTTAGGTAAAACCACTTTGGAATATAAGGAGCAAGCAGTATTAAGTATATTTAATGAGTGAAGGATGTATATAAGGTATACCGGAAGGTTTTATAAGGGAATGAGTGAAAGAAATGGAGTAGTACGACTTTGGAGAAAGGATGGGTAATGTTTTGTGTGAAAATTTTGGTCCAACTTGAGGGACGAATATCTCTTACCATATGAAGTGTTTTGAAGTGAAACAAAAACCTAAAATGAAGTTCGTCGGGTCTAGTTTCCAACGCAACAAACCACTCGTCCATAGGACATTGGAATAGAGAATTATGGACGTTACAAGTTCGGCTGACAAAGCAGAAATGCGTGCTACAAGATCGCTTACATAAGACTGGCCAAGCATAAAGATTACTACAAAGAATCACATAACGTTGAACCCGACCCGAATTTGACCCCTGTATAAAGGGCAATAAGTAATAACCCCTTTTTTTCATCAGATTTGCCTAGAAAATTCCAGGACAATAGTTGAGGGTGTGAGAATATTAAAAAAATGAGCAATTTTCAAGTGACGGAATATTAGTTTAGGTCCGGATAGCGCGTGGTTGTGATTGTAGTCTTGTTTTGCGGTGGATTTTGACGTGGATTCAAAGCGGATATCGGGGATATTGCTACTTCAACAAGAGTAAGGTATGAATCTTTCTCTTTTGGTATTATTTAAGGCTTATTCTCGGAGACAAAGTCGTTAAATAATTGTGTAGTAAGTTGGTTAGTTATGTAAGTTGGAAAACAAAGCATGCGGGCTTTTATGGTACATATTGGTGTTGGAAATGATGTTATTGATGTTGGTATTGTTGTTGTTGTTGTTGGTTGCTGATTGAGATTCCGGGCTAGGCATATAAATGTGGGAGATGCCTCCGCCCGATTTTCGCAGGGTATAAAATAGTTTGACTTGAAAGCTTAGCACAAATATACTACGATAAGTCTAACGATTGTGTGAATCCTCTTAAATGTAGACTTGCGAGCTCGGACGAATAAGTGTAGATAATTGGAGGCTGAACAGGTATGTTAAGGCTAGTCCCTTCTTGCAAAAGACATGATTCCTATGCTATGATTCCATATATATTTCCATAACCTTCTTACTTCCAAAAGTTAGAAGTTCATGATTGTTAAAAGTTTCTTATGATACTAAAGATGATATGTTTTCTATGATGAACATGATGATGATGATTTTAATTCTAGAAATTTCAAAGCTTATGTTTTTAATGCTAAGATGAGATTACTGAGCTTATTTCATGATTTTCTTGATTCCACTCATTGTTGTTGATCTCACCTTATAATCATTGTTCCTTCAAGGTGAGGTAGAGCGATGATAATTGTTCCATAATATAAATCGGAGGCTACCGACCTTACGTCACTTCGATAAAGTGATAACTTTTACTTGGGCTCTCATGCATGCTACTTATGTTATATATGTATATGATATATATATTTATATGTACATATGGGGTAAGGGGAAAGGTGAGGCGTTATATACGCATAGCCACCTGATCAGCTGGATATCGTCCTGGACGCGGGATGCCCGGACGCAGGATATGTGGGATAAATGGATCGGGCCGTTCGTTCCGCGGCAATATATATGCAAGATGATGATATAATATATGGATCGGGCTGCACGTTCCGCAACAATATATATATATATGAGGAATGTTTTTTTAAAAGAAAGCTAAGCATGCATGGTATCCGCCTTATGAGGCAATCAGATATACAGGTTATTTTTATTTCATGTTATGTTCTATATTTCCTATTATGTTGTTATTCATGCCTTACGTACTCAGTACATCGTTCGTACTGACGTCCCTTCTTGTGGACGCTGCGTTTATGCCCACAGGTATAGATAGACAAGACGAGGATCTTCCATCGTAGGTTGCCTTCGTACCGCCGATTGGCGAGCTCCACTTCTTCCGGAGCGCCGCCGAGTCCGGATGTTTATATATTTGTATGATTTTTTGTTCGTGTCATGTCGGGGGTCCGTCCCGACTTGTATACTTCACCATGTTCATAGAGGCTTTGCGCCTCGTGTATAGCTTCGTTATGTTCTGCGGTCGTTATATTGGCGTCGTGGGTCCATTGGACATATATTTATACATGATATTAAGTTCATATCTAGCCTTAGCCTTATTTTGTCATTCGAGACATAGAGAATACAACTTATAAGTTGGTTCGCTCGGTTTCCGTAAGGTGCCGGGTGCCAATTACGCCTTACCAAGGGTGGGGTGTGACATTAGCCTTCATGAGATTCCATTTTTTATATAAACCTGAGTATAGATATATATTTATGCTTCATGAGATTCAAATGGAAATGCATGGAGGAAATTAGACTAAATCATACATGTCGGTTTTGAAGTTCAATGGCCCCACCATATTTATGACATGTGACATTTCATCTTAAGGTATGATATGTAAATTAACGGAAAAGGATCGGCTTTTTTTGGAGTTATTGATATGGTCCAAAAAATAAAGCATAGAAGACGACCATCTAAAGCAAGCTTATATTGGAAAATGATTCAAAGACTAAAATACCCTTAATAGTTTCATTTAATTTTGAAAAACTGACATGTTGAAACCAACACTTATAATATATAGAAAAAAGAAAAATAAATATTCAGGCTGAATTTGCATCAAACCTGCATAATTACTTTAAGCCTACACATTAAACCGTGCCAAAACAATTAGTAAAAGGCACAACAAGTACCCACCAACAACAATAACTAAATAATTTTAAATTTAACAAGCATAATTTTCTATGTCCTACTTTATTTGACATCGTTTCATTTATATACTATAACTTTCACAATTTCAAGAAGTCAACTTTAGACAACAATAATTCTTGTGAGCTCTAAAATGTTATTGTCTCTATTAAGCTGACTTCTCAACAGTTAATACCATATCTTCTTTCAATACTATATCTTCTTTCGCTAAAACAGTGATACAATGTATGAGCTAACTTTACTTCTTCAGGGTCTAAGGGGTGCGTGTTGAGTCAACTATTATAATATAAAATATAAATAGAATAAGATTGAAGAAAGATTAACTGTGTGCAATAAATAGATCAACAACAACAACATACCCAGTGAAATCCCACAAAGTGGGGTCTGAAAAGGTTAAAGTGTACGCAGACCTTACCTCTACCTTGAGAGATAGAGAGGTTGTTTCCGGTAGACCCTCGACATAAGAAGAAGCAAATCAGAGCAGGGCGCAAAAGAAATAACGAATAAACATGCAAACAAAGTAATGTAATAACCAAAGAACAAACCACAACAACAACAGATAATAACAGATATCATAAGGCAAGAAACTCAGGAGTACTACTACGACTACTAGTATGGAAGACTAAGTGGGAAAATACTCAACTACCTACTAACCTACTACTCTAATCCATGTCCTCCAAAGCTTCCTATCTACGGTCATGTCTTCGGTAAGCTGGGACTGCGCTATGTCATGTCTAATCACCTCTCTCCAGTACTTCTTCGGTCTACCTCTACCCCTTCTGAAACCGTCCATAGCCAACCTCTCACACCTCCTTACCGGGGCATTCAGGCATCTCCTCTTCACATGTCCGAACCACCTCAAACACGCTTCCCGCATCTTGTCCTCCATCGATGTCACTCCCACTTTGTTCCAGATATCATCGTTTCAAATCATATCTCTCCTAGTATGCCCACACATCCAACACAACATCCTCATCTCCGCTACTTTCATCTTCTAAACGTGGGAGATCTTGACTGGCCAATACTCAGCCCTATACAACATAGTTGGTCTAACCAACACTTTGTAGAACTTGCATTTAAGTTTCGGTGGCACCTTCTTATCACATAAGACTCTTGATGCGAGTCTCCACTTCATCCACCCTGCACCAATATGATGTGTGACATCATCGTCGATCTCCCCAATTCCTTGTATAATGGACTCAGGATACTTAAAACTTTCTTTCTTTTGGATGGTCTGGGTATCAAGCCTCACTTCCACTCCAGCCTCAGGCATTACGCCACTGACCTTGCACTCTAAGTACTCCGTCTTGGTCTGACTCAACCTGAACCCTTTAGACTCCAGTGTTTGCCTCTAAACTTCCAGCTTAGCGTTGACTCCGTTGCGAGTCTCGTCAATCAAACCTATGTCGTCTGCAAACAACATACACCATGGCACCTCACCTTGGATTTGCCGCGTCAATCCATCCATCACCAAGGCAAATAAAAACGAGCTAAGAGCTGATCCCTGGTGCAGCCCCATCAAAACTGGAAAGTGCTTCGAGTCTCCTCCCACTGTCCGAACCCTGGTCTTAGCTCCTTCACACATGTCCTTGATTGCCCGAATTTACGCCACAGGAACACCTCTAACCTCCCAACATCTCCAAAGAACCTCCCTTGGCACTTTGTCACATGCCTTTTCTAGATCGATTAACACCATGTGCAGGTTCCTCTTCCTCTCCCTATATTGCTCCACTAGTCTCCTTATAAGATGAATTGCTTCTGTAGTTGAGCGCCCCGACATGAATCTGAACTGATTCTCGGAAATAAACAGGCGTCTCCTCACCCTCATCTCCACCACTCTCTCCCAAACTTTCATTGTGTGGCTTAGTAGTTTGATACCCCTATAGTTATTGCAACGCTGAATGTCACCCTTGTTCGTGACACAAAAATTATTAACTTCATGACATTTGTTAACAAATCTTTTATGTTCATTTATTGTGCCTTTGACATAAATAAGATTGAGGAATGGAGCATTAGATTCAAAATTTGAAAACTGTGGCTTTACAATAACTTCAAGTTAATATGCAATAATAATCGGGTTTTAATACATATAAATGTTCTAATAAAAACTACTGATTTTACGTGAACTGAGATTACAAGCTAGATCCATCTCTACTACGAGTACATAAGTAGAAATTTTTCCTGTCACATGTCTATGATGCAAACAAAATATATAAACGATAGTCGAGAATTCTAAATGAAAAATATATGGTATTTTTACACTGTCCCATCGTATTTCGAGGGACAATGATGAATTTCATTAATTCCAAAGTTTGTTTAATATTTTTAGGTATCTAATACACTCATATTAGAATAAAATGGCTTTTAAGGTGGACTTTTTAAGTATCTAACCACTTTGAAAAACGTATTTCAATCTATGACAGTGTATCAATTATTAAAAAAAAGTGTATAAATTATTTGTTTGCATCTAATCTAAGTTAAAAAGAACAACAAATTGAATAACCCTTTTGTTTTTGGTCCTTTAAAATAACTAGTGCAATAGACATACTGATACAATTATACAAAAAGAAAATGTCGATATATTTCTATCGAATGACAAATTGGTATATTAATATACTCTCCTATAACCTAGCTAGTTTTATCAAATTTCATATATTAAAATTCACAGATACTTACCAAACAATAACAACAACATACCTGCAATGGATCCCACGTCGGTGTATTTATAGCGAGAGTTGCACGCAGATCTTTAAATGCTTTTCGATAGTACTTATCAAATTATATGAGTTATTTCATATTTGGACAAGTATCAAGTATATCTCCTTTATTTTTATTTTTTTTGCACTGGACAGTTATGTGTCATCGGAAACTGTTTCATGCTTAAACAATAACATTGTAACCAAATGCCATAACTAATGATGTGCTCTATATATTAGTACAATAAAACTAGCAACGCAAAATATTGGCACATGTACGGTTGCTTTTGGATGGCATAAACAAAATAATACTAAAGTTCACCTCAATCACAACCACCCAATCAGAATAAATAAATCAGATCAGTTATTTATTTATTTTTATTGTTGTGAATAGTAAAGGAAATAGCCACATTTTAACATCTTAATAGCTTTATTATTAAAGTGTAGATCTTTTCGAATACTAACAAGAAAAAAAGTACTCCACATAAAAGGAAAGGTTTTCTTATAGAGTTGTTGTTTATATAATAATTGAAGTTCAACCTTCACTGTTGTCATCTTATACTTGCGACAAACAATTATTAATTATTTTTAGACTTGTAAAAGGCGTCAACGTTTCGAAGATGTTCGAAATGAAGTATTTAAAAGTTACTAAGTAAAACATGGTCTTCTAGAAACTCAAGTTCTAGTAATAAAAAATATACTATTTATTTTTTGTTTCTTGGGTTGGTTAGAATGATTATGTACTTAGTTAGGGATAAAAACATTAAGAAAAAGTAAAAGGAAAGAAAAAAGTAGTGGAGAATACACTTGGCGGGACTCAAATTTTGCACCAAAAGTTTCGGAGCTGCAACTATTAGACATTTAAACAAAAACAAAATTTTGATGAATTCATCAAATTATGACGGATTTGTGATTACTTGATAATGTTTTATTCCTCTCTCAAGAAAAGAGTTCGACGCTCAAATTTATGATGAAATTGTGGAAGAAATTCTCTGTCACAAAAATTGTCTTTTTCTTGTAGTGACTACAAATTCAATCCCTTCAAATACACCATTTTTTATTTATTTAATGATTTCTTTTTCTTCTATTAAACAAAAAAGATACACATTATTGGGCTTCTTGTTGGGCTTACCGGACAGGGATTGGGGCAATTTGCACAATTATCCTTCATACGGACTGGTCTTTAATTTTTGTCCCTCAATTTGTTGGTCTTTAATTTTGGTCCTTCACTTAAAAAGGTGACCGAAAATACCCCGAGGTTCTGGGTTCGAAATCCAGTAGAGTAAAAAATAATAATAATTTCGCAAGGCATTGGTTTTTATGAACCTATGCAGGAGGCGGCAGACTTTGCCTTGTAAGGCAAACGTTGCCTTAAGGCAGACTTTTTGCAAAAGCCTTGCCTTGCGATTTTTTTTTTTTTTGATCGAAATGCGGGTTCGAACCTTAACCTCGTGCAGATATTTTGGGTCACCTTTTTAAGCGAAGAGCAAAAATTAAAGACCAGTAATTTGAGGGCAAAAAATTAAAGACCACCCCAAAAGAAGGAAATCCGCGCAAAAAAATGAGTTTTAAGCAACTTCTTTATTTGGACTTGCACTGATAAACTTGCCTTTTTGGTTGTAGAATGGTATGGACAGTTTCTTAGTGGATTGAATCCATCTCAGATGGCTTGTCTAGTTGGTCCATCCATTCTTCTTCGGCCCATTTTCAATTCTTTTCATTTTTTTTTTTTTTGGGAAAACAATACAAAATACCCCTAAAATGTAAAATATTTACTCGCCCATGCCCCCTCCCAATCTAACCGGTCTAAAATATTTACCCGAGTACTCCTCACCCAAAACCCTTCCTCCATGATACAACATCATAATATGTTTATATATCGTGATTGTATCATGGAGGACTAAGAAAAGGATTGAATCAGTCCTCCATGATACCATCTCAATATATTTATGTTCTACGATGGTATCACAGAGGACTGAGGAGTATCTCATTGAAGGACTGAAGCAGTTTTCCACGATACCATCATAGTATATGTATATAAGATGATGGTATCATAGAGGTTTTCTTGAGAAAAGTCTGTCTTTTGAATAAATGAACATGATATCATCTCAGTATATTTATATGCCATGTTGGTATCATAATTTTGGATTTTTGGGGGCATTTCGGGTAAATAATTTTAGGGCCATGAAAATAAGAGGGGTATGGGCGAATAATTATTTTGTTTTCATGAGGCAGCGACTTTCTTTTCCCTTTTTTTTTTTTTGGGTCCAATTTGCTTCTACTTCACTTATATACTTTATTTTTATCCCATCAAAATATAGCTTATATGTGCAACGATCTTTTACACTATCAATATGCTTAACTAGTTACAACATGTTACTGACCATTTTCTAACTCCAAGTATCGTTCACGATGAAAAAGTTTGCGTAATTTGTTTCTAAATAACTTAGTAGCGTAAAAACGATTTACATATTTAAACGTTGAACTCTAGTCCTAATAGTAAAGAAGAAGCGCTCAATAATGTCATTTCTTTTCCACCCTTCTTAAACCTTATTTTGAAAATTCTTGGATAATATACGAGCTATCCCTTGCTACTATAAATTTGTTGATAGTTTCTCTTTTTCACGAGTCAATGCATATGTAACGTAAAGGCCAATTGTATTTGTGTTTCAAAATAAAGTGAAATATTATAAAATATAGTACAGTGCAAGTTACAAGCAAATTCTGCATTATAATTTTTAAAGTAATAAAAAAATATGATAAAAGTGTTGGCTCATTTTTTTCTATTTAATAACTCTCTAGAACCAAAAAGTGACAGTGGTCGTATTATTTTGGGACAGCAAATGCTTATTTGAATAATAACTTGGTGAGTATGTATATGGTCCAAATTCTCCATGCTCTCATCCTTTTAATCATCCTGCTTTCTTTAAGTTCTTATATTTTATTTTTTTGATAAGAATCTGATTATAGCATTTGGCAAATTAAAATGGGTCAACTATCATAGTTTTGAACCAGCTGGGACATGCGAATATATACTCCCTCTATCAATTTTTTTTGTTGTTGACATTTTTCGCTCGTTGCAGATTAATTTTATCAATTAGGAAGTTAAATCAGACTGCCATTAACTTAAATTTAAAATTCAAACATAGAATTTCAGAAAATATATGAAAAAGTACTACTTTGCAATATCGGTGAATAGGGTTACACGATATTTGTTTTGGTGGGAGATAAAGAAATGCCTAGAGAAATTAGTCGAGGTGCGAGCAAGCTGGCCTTGAAAGATTCTAATTTTGCTTGTATAAATCGTGAAAAAAAAATTCTAATTTTGCTTGTATAAATCGCAAAAGAAATTCTTTTAAAATATTAGACAAAGTTCAATCACTTCGAATCTTGGTAATTTAAACTAACCACTAAAGGTTGTGGTGTAGAAGTAAATATCCCTCCATCCTTAACTAAAGGTCTGGGGTCGGGCCCTGAGAATGAAGTTACCTTTGGTAGAGAGGCAACTTCACCCCAAATAGGGATTTCCGACGTGAATATGAATTAGTTGGGCTCCAAAATGGGTATAGCAGTTTCCCTGGAACCAAGAGAAATCCTGAAAAGTGAATAAGCATTTTAGAATTGAGGGGATATTAAGCATGTATATGTGATAACAAACACACACAGATTATGCAAACAATGCGCGCACCCACACATAACGCATTTGAGTTGTATATTATAAATTTTATTCAAGATGATTATTGCTAATAATTATCAAAACCTAGTCCTTTACCTTTAGATTTGTCCATTCTCGTTTGATTAGACAATATTTTTGGACCCTTTTTGACCTTTACAATAATCACAAAAACATAAATCGCCTTTCCCTTTGATAATTTGTTTAATTGTCTCTCTTCTCTTTGATTTATATTATATGGAGCTAGCATGCTTTAATTTGGGTCATTTTCATGCATAAATAAATCAACGTCGGGCCTAGATTCTTTGTCTTTATTGATGTCTGTTCCTAACTTGGATTTTGGAATAGATTTGAATGATTTTATAGTGCTTTGTGTCTTTGATTAGACAAAGTGGTGTGTTATTAAATTTTAGCAAAGATCTAATTATTATTGATTTAACCCTAGAAGTCTTATTTATCAGTATATATATACAGAGCTGGACAGATATTCGCTCGTCCGTACACATTAATCCCTTTATCTTTTTTTATTGAATTTAAAGTGTACTATATGTAACTTAAGCCCTTTTAATTTCATTTACCTCCCCCCTCACAATTTTTTTAAATATCAATATTTTAAATTTAACCATTCGTTTGTAGGAAATATTAATATATTATTAGTTCTCTGATTAATAAACAATTGGGGTAAACTTAAGCGAAGGTTCATATCTCCATAGATAGATTGTATCCTTTTTGGCAGAAAAAAGAGGGAAAAAATGATCAGGAATGAAAATTAACAATAGCATGCAAAAATAATATGACAGCTGAGTTAATAATACATTATACATTTTATCCTTTATACTATAGTTGATAAACAATAAATTATTTTTGGCAGTGGTGAGGCAAGTTTACCGAAAATGTATTGTGTGTATATATACTTTTCACCTATATATATACACACAATACATTTTCTAGTGACGGGACTTTTCACCTATATATATACACATAATACATTTTCGGTAAACTTGCCTCACCACTGCCAAAAATAATTTATATATATATTCTCGAATTCAGTTAATAAAAAATCTAACTTCGCCATTTATTTTCAAGAGGGTGGGAGAAGATAGCTCAAGAGAGGGGGAAGAGTTTATTCAAATGCTAAACCCTAATCATACTTAAACGAACATTAATAGAAATATATAGAACACAATGAAGTGACACATCAATAACGATGTTTGGTAACTTAATTATTGTAAACAACTAACGATATCAGGTTCTCATAATATAAATTAATCAGATCTGTTAATGCTTATCACTAAAGTCAAAAGATAATTAATAGGAATATATACTCAATATGTTATTATGACTATGGTTGGTTTTTCAATCATGATATTGGCAGAAAAACCCTTAATTTCAATCTTAATCATGCATAATGATATTAAAGCTGTTATAGTGGTGGACACATGATGTGCTTACACTTCCATATCATATCAATAGCTCCAAAAGCAAAGCACTAAAAGTCAAGCCATAGAAGACATTCCAAACTGTACACACAGTAAAAAGCTTTGCAAAAACTTCCAAGGAATCACCAAAAAAAAAAAAAAAAAAAAAAAAAAAAAGGGCAGATCTATGGACATATCCTGACAAGAAAATCAAGACTTCCTTTTTCATGACTCTAAACATCAACCATAAAAAAAAAATTTAAAAAAAAAAATCCTCAATATGAATGTTTTGTGAAGGAGATGGAAATTAATTAAAGTAAAAACAAAAGAAAAATTTGGTACACTAAGCTCTTGTTATGCGCGACGTTCAAGAAAAAATCTGGCCACATCAAATCTATCGTACGCATTTCGTTTTTGACCTCCAAGGTCACACGATTCGTTGCGTCAAGACTCCCTTCAGATTGCTCCGGTGGAAATTGGTGCACCCCTTTTGATGTTATCCATATGTGTAGTCTCATAAACTGGCAAACCACTTGATGAATAGTAATCCAAGTCAATATTCGGTAAATCAAACAAATCAGAGCTTGAATCACTATCTCCATCATCATCATCAACAACAACCCTGTTATATGTCTTAGTTTTCTCTGATAATAATAATCCATTGCTTGTGTTTTTGTACTTGTCTGAATAATAAACTCCATTATTTTTGCTCAACTTTAACTTCTCATCCAACCAAGAATTATCAGTAGCATTTTTCTTGTCACCATATACTTCATGTTGTTGCTTCCCTAATCCAAAGCTCTTGAAATCTTTGTAGGATTTTGTAGGAGTAGGAGCATAAGGGGGTGGTGTTCTAAAACCAGAATTTAATGATGACTTTGAATCACTACTACTACTATTAGTAGTATTAGTATTAGTAGTAGTAATAATATTGCTTGAGCTTCTAAAGCTAAAGTGACTAATGCTACTTCTTCTTTTTCTTCTTCCACTTGGGCTTTGATCATCTTCATCTTTCAAAGATTGCGATGATTTCTTTTTCTTGGATGATGTTTGGTTGAAGAGGGAATTCAAGAAACTAGCAAGTCTTCCTCCTGGAGAACTTGGTTGCTTGTACTTCTTTTGATCCTTTTTAATAATTGTTGGTTTTTGATCCATAATATGATGATGATAAGTAGTTTGTGAAGGAAGAAGTGATGAAGAATTTCTCATCATGGGCATGTCAAAACTCTTTCTTCCACCTCTCAAACTTTGTTTGTTGTTGTAACCAGAATAATATTCTTCATTTGCACCTGAGAAATATTTTGCAGCCTCAAAAACATCAATCTCTCCTGAATTTTTCCTCCATTGGATAATTTTCTTGGACATTTTTTCTGTAGTACTCTCAGGATGTATTCCAGTGATGGACATGATGAGTACTGAAAAGGTGTATATCAAAGGAAACTGAAGTTGAAGATAGAGAAGATTGAAGAGTTAAGTGTATTTAAAGTAGAAAAAAATAAGTAGGATGTTGAAATAAGAGTTCAATTTGTGTGGTTGTGAAGAGAAAGCAAGAGGGGTTTTAGAGTTGTTGTAGAAAGGGACATGGGGGAGGGGTTTGCTTTGGGAAATTATTGAGAGTAATGGCTGTTAAGGTGACTCTTATAGAGTTTATTCAATACATCGCCAGTATAAAGAATTTTTTACACCATTAAGTCATTTAAATAATATTTATATGTAAGCTTCTTTAAATTAATGTGAAATTTAAATTCTTGAACATAAGAAAACTACCTGCTAAAATCAATAAAGATGACATGACGGTATAAAAATTATTTACGCTGACAATATATATAACTTTGCTCATTTAATTTCTATATAGCAATGCATTGAGCTATGAAGGTAGGATTTAAGTTATATATGTATACATAAGCATTGCAAATACTTTTATATTATCAGTGTAATTTTTTTTTTTATGTTATAGTTAATATTTTGTTATAGGATTTACTTGTAATTAATTTGCTTATTATAAATTAATTATGACATTTTCTTATACCGTCAGTGTATATGACTTAGACTTGATGAAGCTATATAATTAGTGATATTCTTTGTCTATTTTTTTTTTTTGGGTTTTTATGCCATTTCTCAGAAATATTTTGCTTTAGTAATAGTCAATAGTGAAGGAAGAGTAGGGTAGAATAATCTAAGCCTTTCATCCTTCTTATGCTTTGAAATCCAGAAGTTGGTGTAAGCATCATGGGGGGCATAGAGCTGTGTATCCTTGGATTCTCATAACCCTTTTTTTAGTGGGATATTTGCTTTCAACTTTGAACTAGTGTTAGCAAGGGTGTATACCATGATTTTTTTTTCTTCCCATACCCCCACCAAACACCAAAAAATGGAAATTCCTATAATTCATGTTTCAATTTTCATTGTCACAAGAAAGGGAAAGAAGAATCAAATGCAATTCTTTTTTCTCAACAAAGACAAAATGCTAGAGTATATCTTCCATTTACTAAATTTTGATGGACAAAAGTTATCCAATGCATATATTCATCAATGGCGGAGCCAGGTGATACAAAATATAAGGAAATATCATGAAAGAAGCCAAGGAGATTCAATACACACACGTATAAAATAACTTTGATCTTGTATATATAATATAAATTTTCGGCAAAAGAATTCAGATAAACCCCCTTGTGCTCCCTTTCCGCTCTTGCCTTTATCAGTGGAAGGTAGCAGATACCTAAGAAAGGGGGGAAAGGGCACCAACATTAATTACTCTTTTCTTTAAAGACACTCAGAATTTAGTCTTGATGAATTTGGATTTGAAAAGGAAAAAAAAGAATTATCCAAGAATTATAGCTTGAGACACATTGTCTGACACCTTTATATTGTGTCCTCCAATATTTGAAAGAGAAAAAGAAAAAAAGGAGTTTATGGAAGGCTGAAAAAACCATGATAGGGTTTAGATTGAAGTGATTGGCCTGACAAAAGATAGCTCAATATCAATATGGAATTTTGTCTTGTCATTAACTAATTCGTTGAATGGGATTGATGATTTTGTGAGGCAAGAGGTGAGGAATTAATCAAAGCCCCTCAATAGTATCACTTCGTTTGGCCCTTTTTTTAAACAAAAAATGTATGCTTATGACTAATCTAGTTTTTGTCCTATGGAGGAAAAATGAGAACTATGTTATATTTTGGAATTATTTTTGGAATCAATAGAAGTTCAGGTTACTAAATGTTGGAAAGTATTATTGGATCGGATCCACCCATAATGGGTGCTCGATGACCCATGAGCTCATTAAAAGATTTCACCACATTAAACCCTATGCTAGCCTATATATAAAGACTATTATGAGTGTTTAAAAAGGGTTAATCCATCATATAGAGACAGCTAGGGTTTACACATAAAAATCTATGTGAGATTGATGCAGATCCACTTCCGTTATGGAGAAACCTGTAAATCTCCTAAACTAGTATTTTACGATTTGAAATACTACGCTAATTAATACAAGGAAAAAAAAATGAAAAGGGAAAAGAAAAAAGGCAGATGCAGTTTGTACATATTAATGGAGTTTTACATGACCATTAGTTAGTACTGGAAAATACACAAAAATAGATAACGCGCACCGCCCAAATTTTTATAACAGAAGGACTATAATATAATAACTTAAGTTGAGCTTAATTAAGTGCAGAAAAAGGAAAATAATCACGGAAAAAGGAAACAAGCAATATCAGTTTGTATACAAATGGAGTTTTGCATGGACATTGATTATTTCCGAGAACACAAAAATAGATGTGATTTATTTGATATGCATTTACAATGTAAAAAATTATCATAATATTGGTATGATTTCATGGCGGATTCAGAATTTTACGTAAGCGGGTTCAATAAAAAATGATATTAACCGACATAAGAGTGATACCGGCAAGTGAGAATCACCAATGCACTTTCTTTTTTTTTTTTTTTTTTGGGGGGGCGTGGGGGGGGGGGGGGGGGGGTTCATACGGGGGTTCATAATGATGCTACCACAAAATGAACAATCTTAAAAAAGTTGAGGTCGACATTCCCATTCCTTTTTCCTTTCTTTTTTCAAAAAATAGGGATATTGAATTTAAACGTTTAACCAACTAACAAAGATCATTTTTTTTTAACTAGAAATGTTAAAAACTTATCTATTTAATTTAATAATGTTATTTCAATGAAGTTTACAATTTGTAGGGGGCATAAGTTACCACAAAATAAACAATCTAAAAAATTCGAGGTTGATATTTCTCTTTCCTTTGTTTTTTCAAAATGTAGAGGTATATTTTAAAACATTTAATAAAGATCGATTTTTTAAACTAAAAATGTTAAACAATTATCTATTTAATTTTAACAAGTTATTTCAACGAAGTTTACAGTTTGTTAAACATTAACCAAAAAATATATCAACCGAAATTAGAAATTTATTAGACTCTAAGAAATTTTAAAAAAATCTAAAATTTTATTTCTTTTAAAAAAATCTAAAATTTTATTTCTTATTGATAAACTAAATAATGAAAATGTAATATACCAACAAAAGACAACAAATTTAAAGAGTTATAACTTAAACTAAACAAATTATACAAACTATGAGGAAGAAAGCTTGTAAAGTAAATTAATAATTTTAATGTAACACAAATAAACAATTTATCATAAACTAATTTAAATGAACTAATAAATCTATATCTATATATAAAGCTAGGCATAGACAAGGTGATGTAGCACCTCTCTATGGCCTAGAAAATCATTTATCTTTTTTCTCCTTTTTTTGAATTTTTTCCTTTCTCATTTTGCATAAGAAAATGTCCAATTAATTTGATTCTTTTACTTCCCCTTTTTAATTAAAATTAAAGTCCAATAATGCCCAATTAACGGATGAAGAGTCTTAATTATGTTAAATGCTCTGCTAAATGTCTTCAAGATTTTACGTATTTTATCTTCTTTGTCAGCTTTTGGCCTTTTGTCTAAGTCTTTTGATTCACAAATCTATCTATCTATTAGTTTTTAAATCTTTCTCATTTTTTTTTACTTTTAGAATTAGTGGATTATTTTCTCATTCTCTATAATTAATTGTTTATTTATTGTTGTAATATAATGGTTGAGGCAATGAAGAGTTATAACTCCAGAGTGCAACTAATTGTAGCACTAAATGAGGAAACAAGTAGTCATGTTTTCCCAAAATAAAATTTCTATGTACCCACTATATATTTTGGCCTTCACACAGAGAACCCACTTATTTATTGTTGTAATATATTGGTTTTCCCAAAATCAATCTTTCCCTTTCGATTTTTTCATTAGCAGTGATTGTTGGCGATAAGATGAGACTTTGAATAAGCCCAACCAATGTCATGGGGGAACTTCACTGTTTATTCGTCAAGGGGTGAACTATTTATGTTGGAGGGCATTGGCTTTACTTTGTTAAAATCAAGTTACTTTCAATAATAAATTTAGTGCTAATCCCCTCAATCCAATTAGTCTTTGCTCAGGTCAAAGTTCTCAATTACCAAAAATGACCATCAGATGAATTCTCACCGAGTTTCAGAGAGCACTTCTAGCATTTCACCTGATAATTATCTGATATAAGTTTTTCTTTTATTTTTCTTCCCTTTTGATATATATGTTATTGGTCTGAATTCCGCCTATGTTAGGTACTTTGTTTTGGTGTTTACTTATGGAGGTGCGGAGGCGGTACTACTATTTACGATGTTTCATCTACTAATTGCAATCTATGTTCCCACCCCTATAAGAGATTAGCTTGGTTATATTTCAGAATTGTCTTACTTTCGAAATGCTAAGGGGTCGTTTGGTAGGTAGCCAAAATTATCCCGGGACTAATTTATCTCATCTTTTGGGATTATTTTATTCCATCTGGAAGATGAGATAAAATAATCCCAACCTTAGTGGGATAAGGTGGGATATCCCACCCTTGGGATTATGCTTCATTTTGTACTGTGTTTGGTAGGAGGTATAAATTTATCCCATCCCAGGATAAATTTATACCTCCTACCAAACACCTGAAAAAAATTAAAAATTACCGGATATCGCGGTATACCATGCACCAAACAACCCCTAAATGGATAAAGATGACTTTTCTTGCTTTAAAAGAATAAATTAAGTTATCACTTTTTACGACTTAATTTATTATTTGTATTATTTTGTTATTTTTCAGATTTTGGATCGATTGATTTACTACAAATTAATCAAGTGTTTATGCCAAATCTGAATGACAACAGAACATGGAATAACTTTTGTTACAAGTTTATAAGGATTGTTGTTTATAATGATTGTTGGTTATTTTTCAGTAAGTGCTTGCCCGACATAACTTTTTTCAAAACATGCACTATTTTCAGAGGTTTAAGCTTGCAAGTCACTTGTGACGCCCATGGAAGTTATGGTCTACCACAGTGTTCATGGAGAACGATTTGGGCCATTTCATTAGGCTAGAAGGACGGATGTTATGGTAGGATGAACCATTCAAACAAACATATGATTAAATACCATGATTATGAATTCGCCAACATCAAAAGTGGCACTATATACCACTAACATAAGGAATCGATCTATCAATATATATAGATTGAGTAGGTGATGTGAAGACCTGTTCTTGTAGGTCACCATTGATATTTATCTTTTTTGACATTTTTCTCTTATATTTCTCTCAAAATATTTACCGAAAATTAAAAACACTCTATCAATAAGTTTATAATTGTCCACATTCATTAACTCAGCTAATGGGAAATGAATTCATTATTAATGAATAAAGAATTAGTGGAGAGTCCAAATGCCACCGTAAGAAGTTCCAATTGTTACTAAATCCCACGACTTAAGTTGATTAGTGCATAATTGCTGGCAACACATCTTTTAACCAATCTATATAATTATATGAGTATGCTTTCTTAGGATTACAATTTTGAGGCTTTTTTAGGTTAAATTATGATTATATTGTTAGCAAATGTGACTAAGCAATGTCATTTTCTACTATTTTGTCTAGGTTCTGAAGCATCTAGGATTCCCATTCGTTTGTTCTATCAAGTGTAAGTATTCCATCTTATATATAGTTGGAAAAGCAGTGTTGATACCCTTTCTGCTCCAAGATCTGAAGGCGAAAGTTTGTTCCCCCCAATGTTAAGTCCTGATCTTTTGATGGATTGAAGAGTGCAACAAGGAGTTTTAGACCTGATAGAGGAAAGAAGATGTAATCTAAGCCTTTAAATTTCAGATGACACTTCAAGTTAAGGGTCCATTGAAATGTTGAAGGATATAATACTGGAAGGATCTTGGCCTCTTATTTGGGTATCAATCTATATGTTTTAGGAGAAGCATATGTCTTTTCTGTTGATACCGATTATTTTTATTTTGGCATTGTGATTCTTGTGAGATTTTAATTTTCTTTGTTTTTGTATCAAATTGATGTTTTAGAAAGAGGCTTGAGGCTAACAAATATGTGTTGTGTTTTTATTCCCCTTTTTTCTCTCTGCCCATATTTCTCTCTTACTTTTCAGTATATCTACAATTTTATTCATTTTAGTTTTATATTTTGTACATTTGTATCGTAAAAATTATTTTCGTGGAAATAATTACTCTCTTTGTCCCAATTTCTGTGAAGGGATTCCGCATGAAGACACTTAATTTTGACTTTTCAACATAGTTAATGAATTAAAATATTTTTAAGTTTGAGAAAATTGTAGTCAAACAATAAATTGTTTGACTTTCCAAACAACATTATCCTCACATAAAATAAGACAGGGGAAGTATTTTAGACTAAATGTGTGGATTTCATACTATTTTACTTATCTAGGCAATTTTTTATTGTATTTTCATTTTTCTTCAATTAAATCTATGATTTCGTATTGTAGAGAATTACTTTTTACGACCGTGCGAAGCGCGGACAAGTACACTAAAAGAATGTATGCACTAGCTAAAGAGAGGAAAAGAAGAATAAACTGCTATTGGTTAGGACTTAGCACATGAACTGGTGCAGTACACACGGTGACAGAACAAGATCATTTATCATGTTTTTATGTTACATAATATGCATGTATGTTTATTTGTAATAAAAATATACTTATAGAAGGATTTCAAAATGACATGATAGTCCTTTTTTTATTTTTTATTATTTTGTCAGTTAATAAAAGTTAATCTCCATATCGGATGCACAACATTAGGAAAAAACAAATCCTTCATGTCAGCATTTCTCAAGTAACTGGAAGCAGACGAAACTAGAAAAACACTCTTGAAGGGTTATTTGGTCAAAAGCTGTCAAATAATAGTGGATCTCATTAATTAACTTCAATAATTAGACAAAGTCTTGTCTTATTGATTGTCATTTATTTCGAGAAGATAAAGTGTTAAGCATACATTTTTGGGAGATTAGCTTTTCAAATTATTGTGGGGTTCTCTAATAATTTGACCCACCCGAAAAAACTAAAAATCATCCAAGATTCACCTCTTTTCAGAAATCAGCATAAGTTTTCTTTTTTATTATCCCTTGTGATTATTTTTTTCAAATAATTAATAGTACAATGAGGGAAACAAGTTTCAAAAATTAAAATTTGCTCATAAATCTATCGTAGTTGTTCCAAAAACTTGAAATGTGTGTGAATTCGTATATCGCTTGCGATGTGGGAGGATTTTCCCATTTTTCCTTTAGGTATAGAACTAGATATAAGTATATATCCTTGCTCCTAATTAAATACCATAAAATGTTATGTTCTAGAGAGAGAAAAAAAAAATACCAAGAATTAACTATGAAATTCTTCGCTAAAAACTTGTTGCTAATTAACAAGATTTTTTTATAATTCCTCGTAAAATATGATTAACGACAATCTTTACTATGTTTGACGAAAGTTTGTTCATCACATTTTCTTGTAGTACAACAATCAAAGCTAAAATTCTTTGTGCCCTTTAAGTGATGCATTATAATCATTTAATCACACCATATGACACTACGGAAATCCTATTATATATACACACACAAAAGTATTCATTCATTATGCAAAATAGTAAAATAAAATAAAATACGACGTTATATATATTTGGTAACTTTAAATCCTAAATTTGCATCCAATTTAAATCGCATTCTTTTTTTCATATACAAGAAATAGCTTATATAATTAGGGCATTTATGTGGGTGGAGGTCCCATACTTTAGTGTTGGCCACATATGTTGGATTAAAGCATCCAATTTTGTTTTCACCACTCAACGCACGTACGGCTTATTAATGCAAATAAAGATGTGATGGTTACATTAGCATTGGGCAAATAAGTTTTATTAAAGTCTAATAATATCAAGTTATCAACACTCGTCTCACGTACGTTCTAGCAGCATTACCAAGATGGAGATGGCGATGTAATGGGATCTTTACACGAATAGTCGATCAAATTTATTGTTATTTTTTTTAATTAGTATGCATAAATTATATATTGATTATATACAATTATCCAGTATACAAATATGATATATGGATATTACATTTTATAAATTCACCTGCTATTTTTAATTTAAGTTGTTATGTGAATGGCTATTTTGATTAATTCTTCATAAAATAATTAATGTAAAAAAGAAAATTAAAGATACATTAACGTGAACCGTGAATTTCTCTCTTAGATCTGTATTATTTATCTTTTAAAATTGTACACTCCTCTTAAGACAAGACATTTAATTGTCTCTCTCATAAGAATATTTGTCTAAATTATCTTTTACTTCTTCTTAAACGTCTTACTTAATTAAATATCATTAATTGGAATAATGAGGTAAATATTTTTTTCAAAAAAGTAAAAAATGATCTCTCATTTTTTCTAAAATGTCTATAATATTTTATGAAAATTTAATTTGACAAGACAATTAATATTTGGGGCCAGATAATAACATCTAGTTTTTCTTTTTTGAGAATGGCAGTCTAGAGATGAGATCATGACACTTCTTTCCTGCAGATCATTGTTTAGTCAATTTTAGCATGTATCATGTTGTATAAAAGTCACAAAACATATATTATAATATGTTCATATTTTAATTTTCCTGGCCTTTTCATCTTCATCTAATTGTATGGCGCTTTCAGAAAGTGACTTGCAGTGTAACTCTTCCACATCCCAAAAATTTTGTTATTTTCTTTGATATATTAATCAACACGATTCCATTTATGACAACTACACATATTTTTTAAACGGAAAAGATTTACCCCTTTTGGAAATAGGAAAATACCTTCGTTATCTTTAGGGTCCAATTATCACTTCTGGTTATCTTATGGAATCAATTATACCCTTATTGCTAACAGTACACGTGAGCATCATCCAACCCTTCAAAATTATTTTTACTCAAATAATTTTTTACCCACTAAAATAACCCAAATCTGATTAAATTTTTTTTTCCCAGCCAAACTGATACGGACCCAACCCATTACCGCTTGGCTGGAAAAAAAAAATAATCCCTCAAATAATAATACTATAGTTATTTACTCTAATTACACAATTGATTGAATAATTAAATACAGAAAAAGTTTTTCACCACATATATGACAGGCACACAAGAAGAAAGAGAAATGAAATTGAAAAGAAGAGATGGGCCCCACAAGTGTTCAAGAAAATCCAAACAAATGCATGGAAGTAAATGGAGCAATTTGCAGGACAAGTAATAAACAGAATATGGACTGTTTTTTTGTGTCTAAATAGTGCAAAAGTACGCCTAAATAGCAATGTCATACAATATCTTTAAAGCACCTAAAATTCTGGAACACCGAGAATACCCTTGAAAGCTACAAGTGGACATGTTATAGTAGGAATCCATTTGATTGGTTAGTATGGTTTTGTTATTATCCTCCTACTTATCATTTCCCACCTTTTATTTTTAACTAACACTAAAGAAAGTAAAATTAGCAACAATAAAAAGGCTTAAATTCCGGTGGAGATAAAAAGCATTAGGTGCTTTCTTCTGTATGGTTCGGTATTTTGAAACTTTGATTTTCGGTTTCTAAAAATACTATAACATTACCATACCAAAATAATTCGGTATGGTTCGGTATTTCTAAGTTCGGTTTCGATATTTTTCGCGGAAAATAATTTATCACTTGTAATTTTTCTATAAATTGTTTAATAAAGGTTATAAAATTTATGATATTAAACTAACACTCATGCACATGTGGACATACAAAGAATGAACCCCAAGATCCATTGTGTTATTTTCTTCGTTATTCAATTGACACAATATTAATCAAAATAGCAGTGAATTACAAAGTCTAAACACAAATTAACCAAAATTAAGCATAATCCTTAATTGATTGAACTTTTACATAAAAAATTCCATTTAGTTTTGAAGCATTCAAAATCAAAAAATGGATGTATTTAATTGTACAAAAACTAGGCTATATATTTAATAGTATTAAGTATAATATATATATGCATACGTGAAATATAACTTCGAGCAAGAAATTACCCGTATCCCATCTCGAATCCAAATAATATTAAAATGCATTAAATGGGGAATTTGAAACCGCGTATTAAAAATTCAATTTGGCTGTTTTTATTTTGCCCAATTTTTACATACAACTATTGTCGATTTTTTTAAAAATTTCCCAATTCTATGTAGCGATGAATTAGTGATTTCTTAACAAAAATATTATTAGTTATAGGTTGTTTAGCGATAACTTAACGATTAATTTTGTTGCAATTTTTTTTTTTATATATATTATATAATCTTTTTAAATGAAACATTGAAACTCAATTGGGATCAGCATGTTCTGTAAATAGGCCCATTGGACCCTAAATTTGAGTTAACTCTAATGATCCTCCAAACCACACCCTATGTGGGATTTCGTTTCATATTCTTTTCTTTAACAAAAGTTACTAACGCATATATAGTTAATGAACATGACTCAAACCTCTTATCTATTAAGTTTCATATAGGGCATGAATCATTTCATGTATATACTGATATGAACTTGACAATATTATAGGTCTTGTTGAGGCTCTCTCTTTTATAGATATGGTTAGGTTCGAGCCCTCTCTGCTCCTAGCCTGACAATGTCCACATATAATAAAGGAGAACGAGAGAAAGACTTGGCATGCAAAACCGCGACGAGTTAACATGTACGCGTCTTCTTCTTGACTTCTATAGTATTCTTATATGTAATGATCTTGGATTATTATAAATTGACTTGCATATCCTTATTGATAATAATATATCACTTGTTTAGCTATAAGACCCTATGATGCATATGGATATTGAGAAATGAGGATGCTAGATATTTCATGGGTAAGCATGATCAATAGAGTAAGTGATAGAGTTGTTTCATATCTAACTGGCCATGAAAGCCCACAGAGTAGGAAAGTCCCATAGGCTATGATTCAATTTGTGTCAGCACAAGCTCTTTGGCCCAATTGGTCTTAAACAAATTTGCCCAAACCAATGACAATTTGACAGTTGTAGATGGGCTCCACTATCACCCTACTCCTTGTATATTACTAAGATTCTAATGAATCAAAAATACAGAAAATGAGACATGTTTTGTTGCTTTCTTTTAGTCTGCACCACTTATATATAAAGTAAAATTCCATGGTCATTGTTCTCCTACAAATCTCCATCTGTTCCCCTAAGTTTTTAGGTCATATGGCCTTTTCACTAACAATTCCACACAACGGAGGAATCAGGATTGGTCCATGACTTTGGGTTTTGTGGGACTACTTATCTATGTTTAAAATGTTATAGATCAGGTTCTATGGACCAAAGGCAAAGAAAGAGGAATCACATACAATAAAAAGGCTTAAAATTCGATAAAAAGCATATGCACCCAACTATTTTGTTGAAAAAAAATCGATCTTTGGTAAAAGGTACACGTGTACCGACACCTAAAAGCCTCAGTAGTACTTAAAATGGAAGTTATATATAATTTTTTTCTCTAGAAATTGTTCAATTACTGTGTGATACAAATCTAGGATAGTGAATTCAGGAGCGAATGATCTCATATACTTTATAGAATTCATACAAGAGAATGAACCCCAAGATCCATTGTGTTATTTTCTATCGATTTCTTGTGAAAAGGATCATATAATTAAAATAGCAGTGCAATCGCGAATTCGATCACACATGCTGTCCAAGTATTGTAACTGTCCTTAATTGATTGAACTTATTTATTATCTAATAGTTGGTTGTTTTGAAGCCCACCAAAGGGCCAAAACTGGACATGAATTATCTATGTCCCCCCAATTAAAGGGAAAACCACACAAAACGCCCGCTAAAACCAAAATATTTACCCGACTTTTGCCCCCTAGAATTTAATTGCTGTGCTACCCAAACCAAGCAAGCAAATTATCCGCATACGGCATACCCATCTCGTCAAAGGCCTTAAATTGCGGCGTTAGGTGGGGAATTGATGCGGTTTCCTTTTCAATTGAATTCAATTGTGGCTGTTTTTATTTTGTTTTCCCTTTTTTTTTTTTTTTCTATTCTCCTTTTTTTTCTTTTAATTTCCTTTCTTTTTTGTTTTGTTTTGTTTTTCCTTTTTGGTTAGTTATCTTCTTTTTTTATTCTTTTCTCTATTTTTATCTTTTTTTTTAAAGATAAAATATATTAACAAACTATTGTATTTTCTTATAATTTTTATTTTTTTGAAGGAATGGACATGTCCTATGTGATACATCACAAAGGTATAGATATATACCATGTGGATATAATAAAATCAAAGTTTTTTGAAGGAATATATCGGCCACACACACTTCACACATATCTGCGCGGTACACACATATGAGTATGTCGTGTGGGTATCATAGATGACCGAATACCTTTTTTAACATAAGAGAATAAGAACCTCTTTATGATACTAGACAAACGTATATGAATATACCATGTGGGTATCAAAGAGGAACGAAAAAGAACAAGTATTTTTCGAAGAAATGAACTCAATCCTCTCGATACCGAATGGTATATGAATATACCTTGTGTGTTTTCATAGATTTTTCGAAACTTCTGTTTTTCGAATATAATGAATCGATTAATTGTCACATGACATGTGACGATGCATGAATATATTGTGTCGGTATCATCCAAAGGGCCTCAATTATTTTTTTCGAAGAAATGAACCGATCATATCTTGCAATACCCGAAATAAATGAATATGTCGTGTGGGTATCATCCAGGACCAAGGAGTGTTTTTTTGAAGACACACACATATACTAGTTCAAATCAACATTTGCCCTTATACAATTCAAGAATATTTTCAAATACGCAAAAATGTAACAATAGGTATCTGAAGACCGAGTGTTTTTTCCGAAGAAATGAAGTCTTTACGATACCCTGCGCGTATACGAATATCTTTGTGTGGGTATCATAGAGGACCGATGATTATTTTTTCCCAAAGAAATGAACTTAGTTCCTCTATAGATACTCAGCGTATATGAATATACTGTGTGGGTATCATAGAGGATCGAGTTTTTTTTTTTTTCTTAAGAAATGAACCAGTCCTCTATGATACGCTGATAGTATATGAATATACCGTGTGAGCATCATAGAGGATTGAGCAGTGTTGGAATGAATCTGCTATCTACGATACCTTGTTAGTACATGGTATACCAGGTTGGTATCATAGAGAACTCAATGTTTTCTTGAAGGAATGCACTGTCAATCCTGTATGATACCATGTAGTATATGATATACCATGTAGGCATCACTGAAGACTGAGTAGTATTTTTTGAAGGAATGATCTAACGTTCTATAATACCTTATCTACATATAATATATACCATGTGGGTATCATAGAGGATTGAGTGTTTTCTTGAAGGAATGAATTGACAGTCCCCTATGATACCATGCTAGTATATGGTATATACCACGTGGGTATCATAGTATGCTGCAATAGTATACTTCAACTGCTATTGATTTGGTATACTATATGCTAAAATATGTGGTTTTTTGAGATGTAGAAAAAAAAAAATCAGTTATCCTTCTTATTGATATAAAAAATAAAAGTAAATAAAGCGGCCAAAAGGTAGAATTAGATTATGAAAAAAAAGGAACGAAAGGAAAAAATAATTCGAAAAAATGAAACTAAAAAGAGAGAAAAAATAAATAAAAATCACTAGAAATAAAAAAAGAATAATAAATAAAACTAACAAAAAATTTGAATGAAATTAGATTATGGAGATAAAAAATAAAAAGAAAAGAAATAGATGAAATTAAAAAGGAACAAGAAATTAAAAAAACAGAGCAAAAAATAAAAATAAAGAAGCTAGAATTAAATATGAAATCAAATTATGGTGAAAAAGAAAAATAAAAATAGTATGATTTGGGAAAGAAATAAATGAACAAAAAATGGGTAAAAGGAAAAAAACGAAAAAAAGAAAAAGAAGTAAAGAAGTAGAGAAATAAAAAAGAAAAGAAGAAAAAAGAGACAATTACCTACAAAAGCTAAAATGAGTAGGAAGGGTAAATAGTTTTAGGGGTATGAAAATAAGGGAGGCATTAAAGGATAATTATTTTATGTGTAGTGGACATTGGTGTTCTTTCCCCCCAATTAAACCCCTATCGATTCCATTGGCTTAAATGCAAATAATATTCATCATTTTTTTGCGCGGATTGTCCTTCATTTGGAGTGGTCTTTAATTTTTACCCTTCAAATTGGTGGTCTTTAAGTTTTGCCCTTAGCCTAATACCCCAAGGTTGTGAGTTCGAACTCCAGCTCAGTAAAATAAAATAAAATTGCAAGACAAAATTTCGCAAGACAAAAGTTGCAAAATTCTGCCTTAAGACAGAATTTTCCCGAGGGACAAAAGTTAAAGACCGCCATTTTGAGGGACCAAAATTAAAGACCACCCCCAGCCCAATATTCATCACTGACTATTTAATTGGACTGTACCCATTTCATAGGATCCAATTCTTTTCTCACTTTAACCTCTAGGCCCAAAACATAATAAAGAAAAAACCAATTTATTTGTTTGTCCTAAAATCTTGAAATTGCACGGAATAACACATTTTTTGTCGTTTGCAATATTCAGGAAAAATATTGAGATTGCCATTAAAGGTGTTAAATAAGCGAGTTGAACTGATTTTATTGGATCAAAATGGGTTGTCTTAATAAATGTTGGTCATTAACTCACCCAAATATTACTTGGACTGAGATGGATTGACTCAAAATTAGCTAACAATAGATCATAACCAATTTGTAAAATTGGCATAAAGTATGATGACACAAATGACAAAACTTTGTATTTATGAAAGACATTTATATTTCTATTACAGTCAAACCTCTCTATAATTGTCATTCGTTATAACAACATTTCATTATAACGGCCTGATTTTATCCGGAACCGATTTTTCATGTTGTATTGTACTTCTTTATAAAAACATTCTACCTATAACAACAGTGCCATTTATTATAGCGGTACACTCTTGGTAAAATTACCTCTCTATAACAGCCATATTCAAATATTCTGTAATAATATTGGTAAGAAATATATTATGTATACAAAATATTAAAATACTTATGGTAATCATCATTGATGTCATGCACATAGTAAATTTCAAGTAAGAATATCTAAAAGAAAAAAGATTATAGTCCAAATCCATCTATAGTCCAAATCCATCTCATAACACCAATCAAGCAAAGGATGCTGCCACTTATATAGAGTTTGACGTAGCATTTTCAATTCTTGAAACTTACACTGATGAAGAGATTATTTCACAAGTCATTGGAGTGGAAGAACAAGAGACAACGGATGCAGAAGGTGACAACCAAAGAGCCGAAACCTACTGTTACTTGGGGTGAGATAAAAGAGTCAATTGTTAAGCTCTTAGACAGGAGCCGACGCTATATGTATATTTATGTTTCTGCCCTCAGAAGAATCTCAATTTGGCTCTTTAAAGAGTTGCTTGAATCAGATTTGGAGATATTTTTGTAATAGTTTTACTTGATAAACAAAATTCGCTTAGACATCATTCAAGGGAAAGCTCATGAATTCCCTTCTGCTGAAAGTTTGGACAAAAATCTTCATTAATTCAAGTGTTATATCATCACTAAGAGACTGAGATTTACGAAAAAACTTACAATTATAGAATTCTTACGACAAACTTGAAATATTAAAACTTTTAATTAATTTTAGATGCATATGTTCCTTAGATTTTAACTTTTTATCGGTACGGTATAACTAGTTATGGATTTATGAGTAATTTACTAGTCTTTTCAATTTTTGATTAATGAAATATGAAAGTCAAATGAGATTTTGAAATTAACAAGTATTTGTTTTCGTTTATAACATAAAAAGTATAGAAAAATAATTTTTTATATACTTTTGTTTATAACAACTAAATGAAATCTAAACATGAAATGCCAGTATATATGCATAACAACACCTCACTGTAGCAACCATGAAATTTTCGGACAAACCCTGCCATTATAGAGAGGTTTGACTCTTATTTGGCACACGATCGATTTGTTACATGAATAATGAACATAACTTCCCTCTTAAAGCTTGAATGTAATTATACTTTTAGTCATGTCTATAATACGAATAAGAGACTAAATTGTCACTTTAATTTGCTCCAAAACTTAATGCATTACACAAGAAAAATATTACAAACACTAAGTTAATAGTCTAAAAACATATCTAAGGATAGAAGTGTCATCTTATAAGTTATAACCTGATGATGCCTATTTCATACAAATACAAATATGCAGTAGTACCCGACTACCCGTTCGATTGGCTAACAGGAGAAATTAATCATTGTACAAATTCAATATTATTTTATAAATTATTCTGTTGGCTGGTAGAGGAATTAAAAATTGTATTAACTTTTAGCATTATTTTACACATTATTTGATTACTATTGTAATTTCCTCATAAAATAATCAACTATCATCAATGCTGGAATCTGTAGAAGCTATTCTAGAAGAAATGTAGAAGAAGATAGAAGGGCCTTTAGTTTCAGTATTAATCATATTTGAGCTTACATTAAAATATGTGAATCTAACAACTTTTATTCACAACTTTGAGCGAACTACACTCATAAACACTAGTATTAAATAATTGAGTCAGTTAATTAACTAAGCAAACCAACTATACAACTGTCATTGCCAACTCGAGCATAACATATCCAAATGCCACATCACAATTAATCAACTTTTTTGTCTTCACTGCTCAATAAATAATACTATAAGTTATGCGAGAATTTATATATAATTTTATGGGGAATATAGAATATGCAATAAGGATACAAAATTTAACAATACAAGGAATTAAACAACTAAAAAGACAAGAATACTCTCATGATATTCAAGTTGATTTCTTTAGTATATATAGAAAACCAAACATCTAACAAGGATCAATTCCGAAAAACTTGGGGTTCGACCTCCCGACTTCAATATTTGAAGTGAAGAGTTTGAAATAATTTTTGCATTATTACGTCATACATTACAATCACTATAATATTACTTGTATCTGCATTACAGTTTTTGTATTATTAGTTCGTCCATTTTTAATCTTTATATTATTATTTCCGCATTATTCAATCACTACATAACTAATTTCTACGTGCATAACTTGTATTGTCGACCAAGTGGGGATACACACGAGCGCAACTTTAATTAAAGCAATGAAAAGTGAGATAGGAAAAGGGACTGCATGATTTTATATTTCAAAAAGAAATACTATCAACTTGCTGCCCAAACGTGGCATTACAATATCCACTTACAGTGCTTTTCTCACACATGTATAGGAGTACATATCTTTGTTGGAAAATAGCTGTCTCCTTATGTGTTTTAAAAAAATCAGCTTCAGAAATGACGTTTCCGACTAAATAAAATTAAACTAAAACTATAATGAATTTGTCTAACAATTTAAACTTTGAGATAAAATAATTCGTATAATTCAACTTGATTTATCAAATTAATGGAGATGCAGTCATAGATATTCACAGGGGCGGAGCTAGGTAGGTTCCAGGGGGTTCCGAACCCCTCGGCTGTGAAAAATTAAAGTTAATTTTTTGGAAGAATAAAAATATCATAGATATTTAAAAGAGTTTAGAAAGTTATAATATAATATCTTTGATATATATTGTATTTTCCCCAGAAATTCTAGACTTAGATATTTATAATTGAGGATAGAATTATACCGAATAGTATAAGGATGCTTGGATAATTATCCTAAAGAAAAATCTGATATTCGGAAGTGGTAGGGGATAAAGATGATTAGTTTTTAACTATGTATAGAATAATATCTGGGAAGCATCCATAAATAGGACGCTTTTTTGTCGTCAATGGTGAACCCCAATCGAAGTCATTAATGCCAATCAGAAAGTAGAAAAATTTTCAGCTTTCCTTTTTGTCAAGAGATGTAATACGCTTCTCTGGTAGGAAGGTTCTCCGATTTACTTTTCTTCTGTATATTTCTAAAAAATTATAGTATATCTTACAATTTTTTTTTAATGTATATATAGTAGATGTTAAAACTTGGCTTCTTCTCGTATTCACTTCTTCATATTTTTGAATCACAAAAATCGCTCCGTATATTCATCTATCAACAAAGTATTTTTTTTCCCACAGAATTAGTCCGAAAGAGGAATAAGGTCCGCTTGTATAAGTACTTATACTAGACCTAAAAAAATGTATTGCACTGAATTAATCGATCTAGAGGGGAACTATCCAGATCGTACGCTAAGATTCCTCAACAATCACTTACTGGTAAAGGAACTGATCGAGGAATGACAATCAGGAGGTAGGCTAATTAGAAGCAGCTTTCCTTTAATTTGAAGACAATGTAATAGCTTTCTGGTCTAATTCTCTAATAATTTGAACTATATTTATTAGATAAGGCTATTTTCTTTTGAGCCGATCGTTGATCGGAAACAACCTCCCTACCCCACAAAGGTAGAGCAAGATCTTGTACATCCTACCTCTCCCCATACGCCACTTGTGAGATTACACTAGCCGATATATTATTGTTGTTATTGTTATTAGATAAGATGATTCAAACAAATCAATATAAATTCTTGATAAGAAAAAACACAACACTACAAGAAAGTATAGAAATCGCAACAATTTTTTTTATATTTGGTAACAACTTAGTTTTATTGTTGGCAAATGATTTTTTTGTTGCCAAAGAATTCAATTTTGTTGCCATGGTATTGATTATTGTTGCAATAAAGATTTGAACAAAAAAAAAAAAAAAAAGTTGTCGCGTCGTTGTTAACAATATTGTGAAAGCTCATAAAAGTTTTTTTTTTTTTTTTAAGATTTCTTTCTGGCGCAAATAATAACCATGTGACAAAAAAAAAAATTTTGTTGCCAAATATATTTTTTCTTGTAGTGCAAAAAATCAAACCCGACCTTATCTGGATAAAAAGAAAGTGTTGTTTGTCCCTTACCTTTGGAACAATCAATGCATTTAGAGAAAGAGAAAACAACTTGTCAATCGGTAAGGGTTGGATTTTTCTTGCCATTTTATCGACATATATGGCCACAGTGTTTTATGATTTTGATTTTTTGTCTGCCTCTGATACTACTTTCATTGTGTAGTTATCAACATGGAACAGCATCTAACATGCATTATCGACACCTAACAAGATAAACTCCGACATGTTTTCCAAGGCCAACCTCATCAACCAATAATAATAATTGGTACATTGTCAAATCACAAGCTAAAATGGTGGCTTCTTTGAAATGTCCAGAAGAAAGAAGTTATCGAATAAAGTTTAGTCATGAGTTTATATGTGATTTTTAATAGTTAGTTCTGGTGGTCTATCGACATTTTTATTGCATAAAAGGGGAAAAGACATAAATATATAATAGGACGCAAATTATAAGTTGTTTGGCATATAATTAGCATGCATAAATGAAGGAATATTTGTTTATCTAAATTCTTTGGGAGACTGAGATGATGTCTTTGTGTTAGTCAATTACATACGATTTATATACTAATACTAAATTTGAATCTGATCCATATTATATTATGAGAAAACAAGGGGGGAATTTATGATATAATACCTTTGCACTTTACTAATTTTTAAATTGTGAATAAAAGTATTTATTATCAATATATATAACTTTCATGATGACATCCACTTTAAAACTGTGAATATGTTGTGTGATGACATGAATCCGAAATGCTTTTCACAATTTACCAGTCGTACATGAAGCACATAATCTGAATTCCAGTGCTATTTTTTTTTTTTTTTTAAAAATAGTGTATATAATTTTCATTGTTTTAAATGGATTACCAATACTAAATTTGAAATGGGGCTATTTCTTACCATTAAATAAGTCCATCGGGTGGTACCTTTATGCCAATTATTTTCAATAAAAATACCAAAACTGACAGGCCAAGTTAATTAGAAATTTTCGACAGTTATCCTTTTGGGAACGGGAGAGCTGAGCACTTTCCAGAGTTGTGGATTGCGTCAAGGATCGACTCTTAGTCCGTTTTTATTTGCGCGCGGCAGGTGATGGATGGATTGACACGGCAAATTCAAGGTGAGGTGCGTGGTGTATGCTTTTAACGAATGACATAGTGCGATCGACGAGACTCGTAGCGGAATTAAAGCTAAGGTTTGGAGGGTTGGAGACATACTGAGTCTAAAGGGTTTAAGGCCGAGAGGACCAAGAGCAGTACTTAGGAGTGCAAGTTCGGTGAAGCACCTCGGGAGGATGGCTTGGAAGTGAGGCTTGGTACCCGTGCCATCCGAAGAAAAGTAGTTTCGAAGTACTGGGTCTATTATGTAGGCGGCGGGGAGATTGACGATGATGTCACACATCGTATTAGGGCGAGGTGGATGAAATGGAGGCTTGCTTGGGAGTGTTATGTGACAGAAGGTGCCACCTTTGTAACAGGGCAAGTTACACAAAGTGGTGGTTAAACCAGCTTATGTTGTTGTAAGCGGAAGTGTTGGCGGGATTAAGATGATGAAAGTTGCTTTGAGATGAGAATGTTGAGATGGATGTGTGTAGCACGGCCGGGAGTGACGGAGGATTAGGAATGAGGATATTGGGACGAGGTGGGAGTGGCGCAAGGTGGAGAGAACAATGCGAGAAGCGAGATTGAGATGGTTTGGGCATGTGAAGAGGAGACACGGAGATCTTACGGAGGTGCGGAGGTGTGAGAGATTGGCCATGGATGGTTTCGGACGAGGGGAAGAGGGTAAGTGAAAAGTATTGGGAGAGGTAAGTAGACGCGACATGGCGCGATTCACAGTTCAGGGACATGACCTTAGATAGGAGGGTTTGGAGGACCCAGGATTAGGGTAAAAGGCTAGTAGATGAGTCTCGTTATCCTTCCTTATTAGTAGTCGCGTTATCGCCGATAATTTCTCAGCTCGATTTACGCTATTATCTGTTATTTCTGTGCTTTGATTATCCTATGTTATACGTATCCGTGTCGTTATTATTTTTGATTCATATCGCTTGAATCTCTTTAGCCTTATCTCGACCTCTTTTTATACTTTTTTATCGAGCGAGGTCTTAAATGTAACTGGCCCTATCTTGGTAGAGTAAGGTCTCGCGATATTCTAACCTCCCTGCACTTGCATGCCATGATTGTGGGATTTCACTGGGTTGTTGTTGTTGTATCCTTTTAGGAACAACTGTTTAATAAATGACCGATCCTCTTGTATTTCTCTTATAGCTTATTGAATTTTTATATCATGGTCAAAAAAAATCTTTTCTGCACAAAGTAAAAGTCTTATCACAAAATGTTACGCCACAATCTAACATTTTGCAACCCTTAGATTATAATTTGATGTTTTGTCAGCCCATTATTATACATTTGCACTTTTAAAAATAAAGAAAAAATTCAATGATGGTCTATAAAGGGAAATTTGCGGAGACTAGCCCAAAAGTAACACAGGTTAATTATTGGTTCATTGGGCTGAAAGCCCATAATAAAACGCTTCACTTTTTGTTCAAGATGGAATTACAAGTACGTGAAAAATGATTTAAAAATAATGGCCCATGCAGGTCTCGAACCTGCGACCTTCGCGTTATTAGCACGACGCTCTAACCAACTGAGCTAATGGGCCAACCGAGAGTAATTCGCTCTTAAGTTGTTAAGTTAGGCTTTTTTTTTATTTTTTATTTATTTTTTAAGTTAGGCTTTTAGCTTTGATGTAAGAAGTTAAATTTATTGTACACATACACCAAGTTATTTGATTTCCTTTTCTTTCACTTTAATATGTTAATTATCTTGGACACAAATTTTGCTAATTCTTTAAGACTTTCTTTGATAATAGAAATATTTTTGATGGATTTAATACTTTTGGTACGATATGCGATGCATTTATGATCGGATACCTAACTATGTTTTCTCCATTTATCAGACCTAAAAGCAGTAAATCCGTACATATCATTATCGACCAACATAATTAGACGAGGACTTGAGTCTGAAAAATTAGGTCTGGGATAACTTGTTGTTTCTTCGTAAGATGTGACATTTTTCTCAAGATATATTTATTAAGAACTAACAAAAAATATTTATAAAAATAACCTAGAAGAGATCTTGTGGGATCAGTTTTTCATTTTCAAATTTCAACTTGCAAATGAACATAGTATTCATCTAAAATCCACGCTCTACTCTCTCTTAAGCTAGGAAAAAAAACTAAACCAAAAAGAACAAAATTTAAAGTTGGTACTTGGTACAATTACAACTTCCATAACATAAACATCGTTCATATTTGGCTTAATCCATAGATTGTTCCCGGAGGTTGTCCGCAAATCCTTATTACACGTTTTTTATCACGAAAATTACTATACACATCATGTTTCTTTTGTTTGTGACAGAAAAATCACTTAACTAAATAGTTGTATCATTCAAAAGATCACTCAATCACCTAAATACCTATTTTACTCTCTATATTATCAAGTCGTCGATCTTCTATTGTGGTGGTTATGTTATGCTTTTTGCTATTTCCTTTTGTTATCAGGGTCGTCCCACTAATAATATTATTAGATGTTTTATGTACTATATCAGAATCAGGGTTGTCCCACTAAATAATTTACTGAAATATGTACAACGACATGCAGACAGCATAACCTATCAAACTAACAAATAAGTGGCCATATACATGCGCGTTCCCTCATATACATATCACAATACATATATATTAGCTAATATCTTTCCTAGCATGAGAAAATATTTTAGAGGTCAAAATTTCAATATATATCTTCGGAGGTTTACTGATTTTTGCATCCAATCTTCGTTGAACACATCCAATCTATGCAAAAACAATCAATTATTGGGGTCGATTATACCCATTCGATTCATGTTAAACAGGTAATATCGACTTATAAACTTATTCAAATGTAATCTGAAATACAAATATTCAAAATGAAAGATCTTTTGTTTCAATATTATAGTAAAAGGAGAAATTCAATAATTGAGATCTATCATCATGATATATGTAGTAATGAAAAAACCACTTCAGCTTAGTACAAAGAAATTAATATTCAAAACTCAAAAGTAACACTAGCTACAAATGGCAGTTCTTAATTAGTACCATGTTTGAACGATCACTAACTATTCATATTGACAGGCTTCACTGGTTCAAACTTCACCTCCATTTAAGGGAAAAAGAATGTGAACCACGTTCATAATTTTTAATTGTATATATATAAAATAATCAAGACACCTTTTTCTTGCGGACAATCAGAAACCAAAGTGTGTGTTCATCATAGGAAATAAATGAAAGCAGCCAAAGGGATGTTTTCGAACAGAAAACAATTTGTATAATTGTATTGTGGTCCTTCTTTCCTTCAATCAATTTTTTGTTTTTGACTTTATGTAAAAAATATTTAATACCCTTTCATTTCAATTCGATGTAGTTTGATGGAACACGATATTTAATAAAGAAAGAAATACGTTTGAAACTTGTGACCTTTAATACATCATACTCATTTATATGATCATGACACTTTTGAAACTTGCGGGCAACAACAAACTGTACACTTGTGTGGCTCTAAAAGTTTGTCATTACAAATAAATAAAAGCTAAATTACTTTTAAATTTTTAAAAATAACGTTTTTTTTTTTCTTGAATAGATTAAGAAAAAATATTGGTCCATAAATTTAAATGCGGAAGTAGTACATAAAGATGTCTGGTTAGTTGGTTTTCGCTCATACGAAAATAGTTGTAAAATGTTTTAGAAATTTGATAGCTTCTCCAAAAATTAAATTTCGATTATATATTTATCAATTCTTCTAAAATTAAATTTAATCTAAATTCTTCCATAAATGAAGATAAAAACCAAACCTAAATACCACTGGACATCCAAAACCAAACCTAAATACCACTGGACATCCAAAAAGATTGGACAGTTTTGTTTTTAGAAAAATAATAAAATATTTACAAGTAATCCTGCATATAGGATAGCAGTTTGAGCACATTTGGTCGTAGGAAAAAATAATTATATCCGCTAGCCAATCTACAAAAAATATACTTTGTATACATTAACTATATATAAAAGATGTATATTATACATTAAGAGACAAACTAATATAGTTATCAGCATTATTTTTATAAAAAACTCATACAATGTAAAAGTCCGTAAATATATAGATATATCGATTATTATTTTAATGAACGGCTATACCGTATAAAAATTCTAAAAAATATTTACTATATTGAAATAAAATGGCTACAAGACACCATGAAAACTGCTTCATACTACTTAGGAGTTAGGACTACTTCCTTAAGTTCTTACAGTGCCAAAACAAAAGAAAATGCAAGTCGTTGTCAAAGGTACTAAAATTGAAATATCAAGTACCAAACGTGTCGGTATTGAATTTGCTAGAATTTTACTTTTAGGGGTTTCAGAGAATTTTCTCTATTTTTTTTTTAAAGAGACGGCTATATATGTAGTTTTAATTAACTAGGAGTATTTAACACTAGTACTGGTACCAATAGTTGAAACAGTAAGAGAGTCTCTAATCCTAGCCATAGAGTAGGTAAGTAGGGTTTGGGCCATTGAGTAGGTGCTGTCTAGAATCTTTACCTTTGCTTTGTCCTTGGACAATTTCTCCAATTACAATAAAGGAATCTTTGTTTACGGTTTCCTCATAAGAATTGTGAAATATGAAAAAGGTAGTACTATGTATTTGTTTGCAAGTTGAAAATGATAACTGGGAATTGGAGTTGCGTGTAGAAATAAATACAAATTGTAGTTATTTTTGCATTTTTGGGAGTGATTTGGAGTCAAAATTGTTAAAATAGCTTTTTGAAATTTTTCACATTTCGAAAATTTATAATAATTTTATATCCAAACAATTTTCTGAATTAATATTCCTGCACAAAGTGAATTTATTTTCTACACGCGACCAACAAGGAACATATATAAGTACACTTATATGTGTGCACGCCTGCGTGTCAGCACATATTGAAGCTCTTGGCTTCTTTGCGTATTTCTTTTTTAAAATTTCCTTAGTAGTGAAAATCATACTTGATGTTGGTCCAACTTATGTAGAATCGCGTAGGCTATGATCATCACTCTCCCAGCTCAGAAGTTTTTACGTTCCAAAAGTTTGGAATCAAAACTTCTAATTAAGAATTGATGGATCTCTTATGTCCTACCGCACTTCTGGGTTTTTTTTTTTTTTTTAATTTTTTTTTTTTTAGAATTTATACGTATCGTGTTCTTTTCCTATAAAAATTATGTCCCTAGATTCTTGGACATGAAGACTGGCAACATGGGAGAACGAGGAATAGAACTAATCCTATTTCTCATCCACACTATCATGAGAATATTTATATACCTTAATTCCTTCTGGAAAATATGTCATGTTACGGTTTATTTTAATATTATTTTGGATCAGGAACTCTATATTCTTTTCAACTCCAAAACAATGGATACTTGTAAACAAAAAAAGAGGAACAAAATTAATGCATGGGGCACCTAATTCTTTGAAGTCACTAACTTAGCCCTAAAACAATAAAGAAGTAGCTATTTGAGAACTACTCCAAAAGATACAAATTACATTATGCCCTTACTAGCTCTAGCGGTTTTATCTCAATAGAATAGGTATATATATACATCTATTACTAGATTTCACTTAACCTTTTTTATTTCGTTTCATCAATTGAAATAATCTAGTGTTAGAGTAAAAGATTTAGCTTCTGCGTATAAAAGTTGAACTCTAAAAAGATTGCTGATCTGTTATAGTGATTAATTCAATGTATATAGTCCTTTTCAATTAGGTGATTCAGTTCAACGGAACTCAAAGACTATTAACGGTAGTAAATCTGTATCGAGTCAGTCTTTGAGATTCTGATATCGATATATCTTAAGATAGACAACAAACACATCTAAACATTAAATATATATAGACCTACATATCGTAAACTTATTCCATTACTGAACTTCAATTTGAATGATTATGTTCCCAAAATTAGTTTCAATCAAAAAAGTTAAATCCATCACATTTTCACCAAAGATATAATTTAACTTTTTGACCATACCAGATTACTACATATATTGCTGAAAGTAGAGGGCTATAGAAATGACATTTGCCAGTCTAGGTGATTTTAAGGTGTCCCTATATAAAAAGGCAAATGAGATGAAATTACTGTAGGAACCTTTAGCAATTTTGTCCCACAATTTCCACAAAAAAATGGAAAATGAAACTTGATTGATTGAAAGTTGCAACTAGGGGTGTTCATGATTCGGTTTTGGTCGATTATCGATTAAAGTCATAACCAAACCAATTTAGTCGGTTTTTAAATGTCTAAAATCATAACCAAATCAAATAAAATAATAACCATCGGTTTGATTATTGTCGGTTTGGTTCAATTTTTTGGATTTGTACTAGTGAGTGACTTATCAGTAAAACATTAAAAAGTAAGACATGTCTTTTTTTTTTTTTTTTTTTTGTTCAAACGATAACTTTCATTTATAGTTTAAGGTGGAATATACATCATAGAAACATTTTCACTATTAGTGATAGTGTAGTACTCAAGTTACCCAAAGTTGCTAAACTATTACATATAGAGCTAAAAACTAACTTAGTAGTGGTTGCACCATTTTTGTCATCTTAATACACATACCTAGAAATAAAGTCGAGCTTAGGAGCTTTTAGTTGTTATTACAAACATACATATTAATTAAACATAAAGACTACCTAAAATAAAAATAAAAATATATGAATCAAAAAAATTTTGTGTAATGATCCCAAACTTTGGGGTAGTACTTGCATTTTGCCCTCAATTCTCCCATTTATTAAAAAAACTTTGTGTAATGATCCCAAACTTCAGATGTTTTTCTATTATTATCCCCAAGGCTAGAGTCTCATTACGTGGGTTATTCTTTCTCGCTTTTTAAGGAGGATACCCACGGAAGAAGTATTAGGGCATTACCGTATGCTTGACTTCTGACAGAATCTTGATGTTCTTTGAAGTATTTACTATAGGAACCTCCAAAATCTACAACCTCAGTCCTTTTCGTATGAAAAATATTAGAAGTTTAGGACCCGTCGACAAGAAAAAAGAAAGGTATAAATTTGAAAAAAAAAAAGAAAAAAAAACAACCTAAAATCAAATGGCTAACAAAGAAAGGCTAAAAATTTAAGTTAAAGACGTTAGATTAATGTGAAACACATTAGTAGGTTTCACTTGACACTTAAGAGTTAAAAGACTTAAAGACATGGGCTTGGACATATTCTTCAAAATATGGGCCTTAAATAATCATATGAAATAAGTAGACCAAAAATCAAATTAATGATTAAAAGGTATAAAATATTTATAATTATTTATGAAAAACTAATATTATACATATAAATAATTATAAAATTTATGTATATAATTTATCGGTTTTGGTTCGGTTATTTATTATTATTTTTTAATAGAACCATAACCAAACCAAATATTATCGGTTTTAAAATTTAAAACAAACTAAACCAAACCAAATATCTGTTTTTTTATTCAGTTTGATTAAATTTTAGGTTTGGTTTTGATTTTAACCAAAACCGTGAACAACCCTAGTTGCAACAGCTCCAAAATATTCCTGCTTTGGAGCTATGGGTGGATGTTAGTTATTGGTTTGTTTGTTAATTTTTTTATATACCAATAGTGTAAAAACATATTTATATAAATCTTTTAAAAGATGATCGGTATGGATATACACATTTATTCATAATAAGTGCGATTAAGTAATTTGAAAATGAGGTAAGCAACCACGATAACAAGTAAAATATGCATATAAGTGACCTATATATATATATATAGAGATAATTGCATATATAACGTTGCACTCGTATTTAGTTTGAATAATACATACATATAAAATTTTAGTTTTAATTGTTTTTAATAGAAGGCATTTTTATATAACCATTTAGTATCTGAAATATATTATATTGACTGATATTCATTAGAAAATGATCTAAAAGTTTGGTCCATTTTCAATTTTTGTATGTAAATTGAATTACATAAAAGGGCGAATATGTTCAAAACAAAAATGAAATGAAATCATTTTTTGAGAGTGGGGGTACTGCATCTAAGTACTTGACACGTGTATTTAAGGTTTTGAGTTTGACTTTGACATCCAATTCTTCGTGTCTCTACTAGCACGTAAAAGGAGTCTTCTATGTCTCTGTCCGTCTCTCTAAAAAGACACTTTCTTTTGTCTCTTTCAATTTCTACTTTTTCCTTTTCCTTTGGAGATTTTTTTTTTTTTGGATTACCTCTATCTTTGAAGATTATTCGTTCTTTTTCCTTTTTCTCCGGCATAATAGACGTTTGACAATACGAGTAATTTTTTTTAAAAGAAATTGAATTGAAAGTTTTTAATAGAAACACTTATCACATGTTAAGATTTTTAATTGGATCAAATCGTAATTTGAATATCTAAATAAAATTTACTGACAAATTTAAAAGTTCTATTCAACCAACTTACAATTTCTACTTTTTGCGTTCTCTGTGGAGGTTATTCTTCTCTTTTCCTTTTTTCTTCGGAGGTTGTCCGTCCTTCTTCTTCTTCTTCTTCCTTTTTTTTTTTTTTTTTTTTTTTTTTTTTTAAAAAACCCTTTCCTAGGGAGCACATTTATATTGGAAAATCTCAAAGGCATATATTCCCCACTGCATGTGGCAATGTCTTCCCTCCCCCCCCCACCCCAACAAACAAAAAAAAAAAAAAACACACCACAAGCTGGAGGTTGGGGTACTGGAGGGCTAATATTAGAAAATAAATAAAAAAGGTAATAAGAGAAGATTTCTTTTTTTTTCACCCACAATTAATGTGGTCATCCATTACAAATATTAAAGAAAACCAAAAAAAAAAAAACATTAAAGGTTAAAAACTTGGTTATAAAGTTAAATATTTTTGCAGTCTGATAGGACATGACAACTAAAATTTTTGAAAGAAAAGTATCAGTAACCACAAAGTTTTCAAAGAAGATAACAAAGGACCAACGCTTTTTTCTACCACTAAGGAATATGGTTATAATTTGATTAATTTATTTTTTTGAGATTATTTTATCATCAGGAGATGGGATATAAATACTGGGATAAATAAAAAATGCATTTTGCATATTTGAACCGAATAACATCAAAAAATCAAACCGAATCAAAAAAAAAATTAATCTAGTTTGGTTGACCCCTAGGGATATGTTCGGTCCATAAATACCAAAAATCAAAAAGCCGAAACACAAATAATCGAGCAAACTAGTTTGATAAAACCAAAAAGCAAGAACCGAATTTGATAAAACATCGAAATTTAATATATTACCCAAAAAAATTAAAATAGTCCATGCCCATTAAGTTTAAGCCCAAAAAACTCAATTGTAACAAGCCCTCTTTTGCTTTTGTATCCCTAATTTTTCACTTCAGTTGAGAAAATCAAATATCCTCAACAAAGGAAGGTAACTAGGATGTGTCTTTAGGATTAATGTATGTCCTTTATGTGTTTTCTTAATTATTCTTACGGTATATATATAACACTTAATAATCCTATATCATGGTTATGGTTTTCTGTTCTTGTGTATCCTGTTTGTTTGATTTTGATTTCAATTTATCAGTTTTATATTTTATTGCTTTTGAGAATATAAATTAGTGTAAATGGAATCTCTTCTAATACCATATCAAAATAATCGAATTGAAAAAAAGCGAAATCGAAACCGAATCGAACCGAACTTCAAAAAACTGAAACCAAAAGAACCGAACCGAACTAGTTTGGTTCGGTGTTTACCTTCAAAAAATCGAAACCGAAATAGCACCGAAGTTTGATAAAACCGGACCGAAGAACCGAACGCCCACCCTAATCCGAATGATATAATTTCTCCACCCTTAGTGGCAGAATAAAAATTTATCTCCAAGGGGAGTCAAAACTATAATTAGACACAACAAAAAAACTAAGAGGATTAAATTGTATAATATATACACATTAAAAAAAAATTGCTTATCTATATAGTGTAATTTTCCAACAAAGAGGTTTCAATTAACACCACTTGAATCCCGCCACTACTCCTCCCTAAACTAGAGATATTTGATCTCTGCGCGACCTTCCCTTAAATGGGCCCTCCGCAACACTAATCTAGATTAATCGAAATAATGGGTTCTGAATACCTACTAGTAAAATAAAAAAACCTTTTTCCCTTTCTTCTTTGGCAGGAAATAACTAGATTTTACATAATAAAGAGATAACAAATATATAAACAACAACTACAGATATTAACCTTACTTCTAGATGTAAAGGAGAAGAGAGAAGAGCGAAAACCATAAATGTGCTGTCTTACATAGTCTTTTATGGCAAAACACACAATTTTTTGTTAGAAACAATCTTGTTATATTTTTCCATATTATATTTCATTGGGAAACCAAAAAAAGAAAGTTATAGCTAGGATGGGAAGAGGGAAAGTAGAATTGAAGAGAATTGAGAACAAAATAAATAGACAAGTGACCTTTGCAAAGAGAAGAAATGGATTCCTCAAGAAAGCTTATGAACTTTCTGTTCTTTGTGATGCTGAAATTGCTGTTATTATCTTCTCTAGTCGTGGCAAGCTCTATGAATTCTGCAGCAGCTCAAGGTATGTTCATTTCACATATTTATTTTTCAGTGTCTGCTAAGACGCTGCGGTCTTTAAATTGATGCAAAAGATCTCAATTTTCTTGAAGATTAGAGATGTTATCGGTACTACAATTATATTTTTAGTCTGTCGATCAAGGGGTGCTTCTTATCGTATATGTTCTAGTGTCTACTAAGACACTCCAGTGTCTGATTGATGCTATTTTATGAAAAAGATCTCGATTTTTTTCAAAGATTAAAGATGTCGCTGGTATTATATTTCGATCTTTAGCCTGTCCAAGGCTGTTTCTTATCGTATGATTATGGGAGAAAAATATTTGTGGGCTAAGTTCTTCATACATTTTTTCGATGAATAGAGATGTCAGTAGTAGTATATTTCTATTTTTAGCATGTTGATAGATAGATAGGTGCTTCTTATCATATTTATGATGGGACAAAAATATTTTTGGTCTAAGTTTTTCATACATCTTTCCTAGTGTCAGGACTTTTTTTTTTTTTTTTAAAACTGTATTTCATGATCAAAAGGTCTTGATTTTCTCAAAGATTAGAAATGTCAGTCGTATCGTTTATCTTTTCTTTGCCTGACTATTGAAGGGTGCTTCTTATCGTATTTGTGACTGGAGAAAAAAATCGTGGACTAAGTTTTCCGTACATTTTGCCCTTAGTTTGAAGAGAAAAGGATGTCAATTCTTGGTGTTATTTGTAGTAATTTTCTTGGTCATTGGTATATGTTGAAACTTTGACCATATATATATATATATGTTTGTTGATGTGGGATCTGAATTAGAATTAGATATAGTTCATGTTAATGTGTAAACCTCTAAGGTACACAGGTTAAATTAGTACATTCATGTACTGGGAATTGTGACTGCATCTATGTGTATTTGAACAAGGTTAAATTATCTGCATCTATGTAATGACATAAGATCTAAGTTTTTCTTGTAGAGTACAAATTAATACCATTACAAAATCGAGAATCTTGATGAATTAATAGATAAAGCACTAACCTTTATAAGGAATACTTGAGGTGACTCTTCAATTTGAAGATTCAACTTTGGTTATGATTTGATGTGCACCTTCATATTTCTTCATTTTATGAAACTTTATTTTTCTTAAAGTAGAGACACATATAAGGACAAACGTGACAATTTTCATATAAAGCTGCACAAATTCTTCATATATTATAAGCAAATGGAATATCTCAGAATTGATAATCATCACTACTCTGAAATTAAATCACAGTGCTAAACTCTTGCTGGCTAATTGATTAGATTAATTATTATTTTTCCTTCTAATATATGTGCTGACTAATTGATTATACTTTTCATGCAATACTTGTTAATAAATGGTATTGTAATCATATTAGGTGAATGAAAGACTAATTTAAACCTCTCTAAGAGGATAAGTAAGAAGAAGAAAAAGAACTATATATCACGCTTTCCAAACTTCACAAAAGTAAGACGGATCAGATGAACTGTATACTTATCATGCATAAGAAATAAGTTCGTCAAAGTGATCATAGATTAATCATGTAGAAGTCTATCGTTAAGTTGTCTCCAAATTTTATGTGTCGTCATTATTTTCGTCTTCAAAGTTCAAAATAAGCTGTAAGATAATTTTTGTAGTCTCCTTAAAAAAAATTGAGCAGAAATGAATGTCAACAAAATACTGAATCATTTGGCATAACTTCTTCTTCTTCTTCTTCTTCTTTTTTTTTTTAAAAAAAAATTCAATTTTAACTTTGTCTTCATTGATCATTAATGTGCAAAAAAATTACAATTTGAGCGTGGCATCTTAAACATTATACATGATCATTATGTTGAGGCAATCACTTGGCTTAATTTGTCGATTAATAACAAGGCTAGATTTAGACATTTGATTACTGTATCTTGTAGTCTCCTACACTGTTATGATCATAAGAAGTAATACGAATTATATTAATAATTGAGGATATTTTTTATTTGATTTTCTATCCGATGTTCGGTATCCGCTTTGGGATATCGACTAATCCGAATTACCCCTTCGTAAGGACCATTAAAGTTGAAGCGCTCCTTACTAAAAATTTTCTATTTCAAAAGCTTGAACCCAAGAACTCTAATTAAATGTGGTCCAAAATTATCCGTCCCACTGTAAACCTTGGTGGTAATTGTGGACATTATAAAGATCCTTGGGTTGACATAGTTGTGAATTTTAAGTCGTGAATGACATTCTAGTTGGCGAAGTGCTTGTTAACATGAAGCATACTGCCCCAGTCACTAGTCTATTTATAATATAATTGCGACTTTATCATAGTTAACATGTGGAGTACAATATAAAAAGAGGATCGGATAGTAGAGTTTAGTCCAACACTCTGTGGATCTTAGTTATTAAGTCACTTTGTTTTTTTAGATCTGAATCTTAATTATTCAGATTTTAATCATCAAATGCATTTTTTTTATATATATTTTTCAACAATTAAATAGGTCTAAAATGATTAAAATCTGTAACAAAGTCTTTATATCATTAAGATGATATATTGAAAGATTATTACAAATTGATAGTTTTTCAATTCCATTCATTTATCATTGTCGCGCCATCGTCCATCATTATCAACTATCGATGTTGCCGTCCACTATTATCAACTACGTGCCACCACCCACCATCAAATCCACCATTCCCAACCATCATTACTGTCAATCACTATAATTAGGCAGTAACTATCACTAGCCATCAGTTACAATCATCATCACTAACCATCATTATTCACCACTACCATTAGCTATCATTATCATTCACTACGACTATGAACCGCCTGTCACGACCCGAGCCGATGAGTCGTGACGAGTGCCCGACCATTACTTACCCAAACTCTTACTTGCATCTCGCTGAGCAACTTGGTGGCCCATAAATAACTTATAACTGTGCTATACTAATTCCTATATGCATCGAGAACTCACAACCAATATATATATATATATATATATATATATATATATATATATATATATATATATATATATATATATATATATGTAAGCCAACTAGCCAACTAGGCGCTACGTATCTTTGTACAACAAAAATAAGAGCCGACAAGGCTACATAACATCCCAGCTACATACAACTGTCCACAGACCTCTATGGAGTACAAGCTGTAGAAAAGACAGGACAAGGCCCCGCCATACCCATATATACATGTCAAAATAGCATACCAAAAGGGACCTCAGCTCCGAGCCAAGTGGAGTGCACTGTCTGTAGCTGAGTGGAAGGCCTACTAGGCTGGATCGCCTGTCTGGCTACCTGAACCTATGGGCATGAACGCAGCGCCTTCAAGCAAAAGGGACGTCAGTACGAAATAATGTACTGAGTATGTAAGGCAAAAGATAACTGAAACTGAACTGAAAACAATACAATCTGGAGGCCAAAGAATGCCCTGAATATCTCACCTGACCTGTCTCATATGAAATGCAATATAATGCTATTATATATCTCACTGACCAAGTGGCCAGGCAACTGAAAAATGTCACTGATCAAATGGCCAGGCAACTGAAAAATCTCACTGACCCGTCGGCCAGGCATATCTGTCTCACCTGGCCTAACTGACCCGTAGGCCAGGCTAAAGAATATATATATATATATATATATATATATATATATATATATATATATATATATATATATATATCTTACGTCTCTCTCTATGGACTCAAGGACACGGGAGGGGATATGGCCCTCGGAGAGAATAACATAACACTCAGAAACTAAGTAACAATATGACAAGCTCTATTTTGACAAATCTCTAGTCATAAGGTTCATCACGCTCTCACCATATATGAAATCATGCCAAGAAAAGAAGGAACAGCCTTAACATACCTTTTGGGTCTCCTTAACTATTTAACGCTTATCCTCCCAAGCTCGTAAATCTACATTCAAGAGAATTCATACTATTGTTAGGCTTGTCGTCGTATGCTTATCTTAAGCCTTCAAATTAAACCCTTTTTAGAATCTGCCGAAATTCGGGCAGCATCTCCCCTATATCTTCTACTCCCTCCAATCTTCAAAACAATTCCCAAAGCACAATAACACATCAACAATTCCATAATCAAAAGATTACATTCAAACTATACTCAATTTAATCCCAAAACTTCTTTTCATAATCAATCCATAACAACAACTTCATACAACCCCTTATACACTCGTATACGACAATTCCTTAACATCATTATTATCCCTCATAACAAGATTATGCTCAAAACATACTAATAATTATAACTCAAATTAATTCACAACTCAAAATATCATCAAATGTATATTTGAACTTTTCCTCCAATTTTCTTCTCCTCAAATCTTAACATAATTACCAAACAAACTCATAAACATGAAACTAAGATGAAATCTTACCTCAAAATTCAAGAACACTTCAATTCCATGGTTACTCCATCTTAAAAATACTCACCCAAACATCTTCAAGAAAAGGAGACAAGTGTAGACCTCACTTGGAAACCTTAACCACTTTAATCTTCATTTGGATCTTTGGTTTAGGCTTGAAAATATGTTGGAATATGTTTGGAGAGGTTTCTAGGGCTTTCTAGGACTTGGGGTTATGTTAAAAATGAAATAAGAATGGCCAAAATTGTCATATAGACTTGTAGAAATATATGTGGATGTTGTGGAAGGGTCTAGAGATGGGAAATGACCCAAAAAAATGACCAAAAGGGTCCTTTTATACTTGCCACCGACCTAAAATTTCCCGCACTAGCAACAAGATCGTGCATCGTAGTAACGCGCGCTTGCGCACCGTCAGAAGCGCGCGCTTTTCCGCCGCCCAACTTGTAACGTCCATAACTCTTTACTCCGATGTCATATCGACGAGCGGTTTGTTGCGTTGGAAACTATACTTCATGAACTTCATTTTAGGCTTTTACTTTACTTCAAAACTCTTCATATGCTAAAAGATATACGTCTCTAAATTTGACCCAAAATTTCCGTCCAAAATTTTTTTTGACAAACTTATTTTCTTCGATTTGCTTGATCCCATAACCTTTAGACACTTGTTTAGCATTTGTAAAGAGTATTCCTTAACCTGATAAGAGTTCCATGACGTCTCCGAGCTTACGTTAGTTTACTCACGACGCAAACGACGCGAGAATTTTCGAGGTGTAACACCGCGGCCATCAACTTCTACTACTATCGATATCCATCATCACCACTAGCTACTACCCACACCTTACCATGTGCCAACACTATCCCAATAGGCATCCACAACTACAACCACCACCACCAACCACCATATAATTTTTTAAGTATAGTTTATAGATATATATTATTAGATTAATTTAGTACTTTAATTTAGTGAATTTTTATCTATTAATTTTTTAATAAAGTCAAATTATATACGTGTTAAAAAAACAAACAGTCTGAATTGTTTAGTATTCAAATTTGAGATGTAATACCTAAGCGTTAACATTGTTGAACCAACTTACAGTGGTAGATCAGTGGTCAAAGTTGTGTAAACCGTATGAATGGTTGCAGGATCAATCCTGGGTATCTCATTTGTGCATACTAATGTTTTGGGGTAAAAGCATAATATCCGGTGCAAAAGAGGATTATTAACAAAAAGCATCTAAGGGAGACCACTATTTGGGGAATCGATCCTGGGTATGGGCTGTGGGAAGTGATGGCTTCAACCAGTGCACCAAATAGTCCTATGTGCATAGGCTATATATATATATATACATACAAAAAAGTTCCGGAAGTTACCCAGTACACGTGCCGTCCCTCCTTACCACGTGGGTCCGCCTTTGGACGTCTTAATCTTAATGAATACGAATGAGCCCTCACTGTACTTACCTTCTAAAATGCATCAAATTCAATGTGTAATCGTTCAGTAACTTGCATTTCTAGCATGTCCATGACATTGGAGAGATACCACAGATACAATTATGGTGCACTTGAAGGAAGCCAACCTTCAGCAGATTCACAGGTTTGTTCTTTTTCCTTAAGCATGATGATTACTCAAAGTTTGCTGAGGAAACTGGAAATATAGTTTATTTTTCACCTAATATAGTTAGTAAGATTAAAGTTCATGTTGATGGCTAATTTTGAAGTTGCTTGTTGTATTATTGTAAGAACAGAACAACTACCAGGAGTATTTGAAGCTTAAAACAAGAGTGGAAGTGTTACAACAGTCTCAAAGGTGAGACAAATACTTAGTAGACCAATATTAAATGTAATTTCTAACTCCTAATTGTTGCATTCTCTATTTAAAAGAAACGACCCAATGCACTATGTTATCACTATGCGCGGGCTCGGAAGAATGATCAGACCATATTAGATATATTGTGCACAGCTTTAATGTTTCAACGACTTGAACGTGTGACCTCCTGATCACACGACAACAACTAGGCTATGCATTCTCTATATTTAATTATTTTTCTTTTTTCGGGTAATATATGACCAAATAACTTCTTCATATTCTTCAGGCATTTGCTTGGAGAGGATTTGGGACAATTGAACACAAAAGACCTGGAACAACTTGAGCGTCAATTGGATTCATCGTTGAGGCAAATAAGGTCAAAAAGGGTATGTATTACCTAAGATGTATTTATAAATAATGTTTGTCTAAAGAAAATTCAGCATTCAAATTCTATGATTTAACTTTTACGGTTGTTAACGTTGAACTCTTGTATTTTAAAAAACATTGGTTCAGATTTATTAATATTTTAGTTAATTTACACATATATAAATATATGCTCCACTTTAAAAATACTGAATTAAGATAAATCGGATGTCACAATGTTGTATCCGCCTATATGTGTTTATGTCTATTATTCTTGTTGCAAAAACAAGGTATTTTCAGTCACTTTCACATTTTACGAGGAAATTCAAGTTAGATGATTTCTTGTTCTAAAATATGAGTTCATCCAATACCAACATCTAAGATGATCTCTTGTTCATAAATATGAGTTCATTCAATACCAACATCTAATTACTTCAATTGGAATTGGAGAATATATAGTTGTTTAATCATCCAATAATCCCTTAATTAATCAACTCCTTCTTAACTTGTTTTATAGACACAACACATGCTTGATCAACTTGTCGAACTTCAACAAAAGGTACGTATAGTACGTGCAGAAACATAAGAAATCAAGATGACATTTATTGCTATTTACTCAAATGTATAGGAAACATGATATATTATATGTGTTATTTGCTTCTTGTACAGGAACAATCTCTTACTGAAATGAACAAATCATTGAGGATCAAGGTAACAATAATTTGACAGCAGTTTCTATTTTTTTCATTTTTGTACAAAATATAATCAAGAAGGTATTAATTATATTTTTTTAAATTTATCCTTATTTACGCATCCCGAAGAAGTCTTTTCAATTACAATTTCCTATTAGATATACTCTTGGTTTTTCTTCAAAAGCATTTGATATGCACATAATATTATGACATATTGCTTTCACACCATATATACATCTCAACTCTCTATACTCTTACTACTAATCAATTTGGAAGATGCAAAATTAATTAAGGGTAGTTTGAAAATTCTTTTTAGTTTTTAGGAGTAAGTAATTTTTTAAGGGGTACGTCAAAGATGAAAACACAAGATAGTATATGGACCAAAGAGAGTAGCACATAAGATTAGTGCATGTGTGGAGACAGTGGTGCTATTTGATGTGCTACGACTTCTAAGATTCACAATACTCATTATGATCATTCAACTTTTATCTACTGTAACATTAAATCATAATAATATTTTTTGTCACATTAAAATAACTTTAGAACTTTACATTTGACAGTAATGTTACAAATTATCTTTTGTTACACCACAGTAATTGAACTATGCATGAATTATTATAGTTGGTAAAGTTCAATAATCATATACGTGAAGTTAACTCAGTAACATCATAGTTGTTATTATTTTAACAATGGTTTGTCTATCGAATTGCTAATTGCAGTTGGAAGAACTTGGTGTTGCTTTTCAAACATCATGGCATTCTGGGGAGCAAAGTGTACAGTATAGACAGCAGCAGCCTGCTCAGCCTGAGGAATTTTTTCAACCTATGGATTGCAATAATACATTGCCTATAAGGTGATCTTGAAAATTCCTAGCTTCTAAGAAATCCTTTATTATAACTTTATCCAAAGACTTATGTAGGATTTAAGGCACACACAACTAACACAAATCAAACAATTAACTAAAATATGTCGATTGTTAACTAATTGATGGGCTGGAGGAATAAATGAAGCCATCTATACCCAATCGAAAAAAGATAGTACTGCTATTGTTTTAAACAGATTCCAAGTAATTGTAGTGAAACTTTGACGTGTTGACCTCTTGGCTAGGAGGGTCATACTAAACTCACTACATACCATAATATTCACAACTCGACGTTGTCACTTACAAAATAATGCCAAAAACTTGATTTTACTATGGGTGAAAAGGGATAAAAATTAAAGACCCGTCCTATGTATATTATTAGTTAAACGTGCAAAATGTATATACACGTTAGTTTAATCTTATTGTAGACATACATATAGTTCGAGATTCAGGAGCACTGATTACATACTGAATTCACTTATGACTTTATTAGCCAACTTGTTTGAGATTGAGACAGTGAGATGTAATTATGTTCTTGATTTAGTTACAGGTACGATACCGTGCCACCAGAACATGCAGCACCATCAGCACATGATGCCACTGGAGTTGTACCTGGATGGATGCTTTGAGCTGATCAGAGCCAAAGGACTGAGAAATAACTCCTATTTCTTTAATTTGTAACAGCTATTTATTACATAAGTTAGAAAGAAAAAGAAAACAATATAATGATGCTGTCATACAAATAGAGCTCCACTGTTGAAAAAAACCTACTGTTTTCATGTTTAACTAGCTAGCAAACACTTTGGATTATGCAGGGCTGTATTTATGACCTATAAATGGTTATATATTGTGAATGTATTTATTATCAAGAAAGGTCTGGCAACAACACTATTTAATAAGTCAGAGGAGCATTTCTGAATTACTCTTTTACTTCTTTTCCCTTTCTGTTCATGTGGGCTCCTCTTGCCTCGTCTTGAAATTTAAGTAGGTCTTTATAATTTATGGTGAACTGAATCATCCAAATGTGGGGCTCTTGTTATAGATCCCGTTTGGGTTAGATATATAAAAGTGGTTGATAAGCGTCAAGTGTTTAAAAACATTTTTACATGTTGAAAACTAATTTTATACATATGTAATTACGTGTTTGGATAGAAGTCATGTTGTGTCCGATAATAAGCAGTTAATGTGTTTAATAAAAAAGTGTTTATAAGCACTTTCCTATTTACCAAATGATGGGACGGCTCAACATAATTGAAGGCCTAAAGCGAAATTTTAATTAGAGGCCTAAAACCTAAACAAATTTCGTAGATATTTTATTTGAAATCTATTTTTCTAAAATTTTTAGATGCAAAATATTTTTTCCAATTGTTAATATTTTGTAAGATTTTACCAATTTTAGTGTTGAAAAACACCCTTTAGTTGAGACAACTATTACAAGAATTGTTAACATAATTGTATAAGCAATAAATTGACAAAATTTTAAATAAAAATAACAGATTCAGAACCATAAAGTCTAATTTAAAAAGTTGATAACTTGGTATACCCACTTTAATATGTTTGTTGCATTGCTTGAAAACCTAAGAAGAAACAAAAAAAGAATTTGCAAATCACTTTGTTCAACACTTTTCAACAATTGGCTAAGAGATTTGAAGAAACAAAGTACAAAAGGAGTTAAAGAGAATAAAATAATACGACTGTTAGCAGACAAAATAAAAGGTTAAAGATGATAAATATAAATTTATAAAAAATGTTGTATTTTTATCATAAGTAATTATTTTTCTTTAAGAAAATTCTAACGGAAAAGGCTCAAATATGCCATCGAACTATCGGAAATGACTCATTTATGTCACTCGTCAATAGTTTGGCTCATTTATGCCATCAAACTATCAGAAATGGCTCATTTATGCCACTCATCAATAGTTTGGCTCATTTATGTCATCGCCGTTACCAAAATGACTCATCCATGCCATTCATTAACGTCGATTTCACAATACCAGATATGACACGTGGCCTCCAACTAGATTATGGTTGTGGGTGGGTAGGGTGTACAGGTCAGATTTTTTATTAATTTGGAATTTAAAATTGGGCTAGTTTAATTACACGACGTAGACCTCTAATTGGAGGCCACGTGTCATATCTGGTATTATAAAATCGGCGTTAATAAAAAATGGCATGGATGAGTCATTTTGGTAACGGGCGATGGCATAAATGAGCCAAACTATTGATGAGTGGCATAAATGAGCCATTTCCGATAGTTCGATGGCATAAATGAGCCAAACTATTGACGAGTGGCATAAATGAGTCATTTGTTCGATGGCATATTTGAGCCTTTTCCGAAATTCTAATTGGCCCCCCAAATTTGGGGGTCTAAGGCATAGGTCTTACTTGCCTAGGCATGGAGCCAGCCCTGACCAAATGCATAAATAAATCAAAAAATGTTTATAAACTATTTTGACTTGCTTATAAGCTTAGTGGGCGTTTGGCCAAAAAAATTATTCACTTTTTTCCGGAAATTTTTTTCACTTTTTTTACTTTTAGCGTTTGGCCATAAAAACTATTCACTTTTTTCCGGAGTTGTATTCCGGAATACTAAAAACAAGAAAAATTTGTTTTTCAAAAAATTTCCACTCTTTTCACTTTTTTACAATACATTTCACCAAAAACTATAATTTTAAAAACTATGGTCAAACACAACTCCAACTCCAACTCCAACTTCAAAAATTCCAAAAAAAGTGAAAAAGTTTTTGGTATTTATGCCCAAACGGGCCCTTAGACTAACACTCTTTATGACCTTTAAAGGATATTTGCTCTGTATGACCCTTTTCTGAGGCCAACCTTTAACTGCTATCTGCCTATCCCCGTTATTAAGTCGGACGAGAGTGTTTTAGCTTTAAAAGTAGTTTGATTAATTTAGCGTACAAAGTTAAACACCGGAACAGAATTTCAAAAGTAATCTCAAGAAAGGTCATTTGTTAAAATGCTCCCATTTATGTTATACTCGAATCCGTGGCACACTTTTTCTGTAAAGGATCTTAACCATAATCCAATTTCATTAAGGCTACTAGCCTACTAGGCTAGACACTTTAATTTTCCTACCAATGTCATGATCAGGACGCAGCAAAAGTAACGTGATCATCACTTGTCTATTACTCAAGTGAGATGAAAATACTATCGATATCTATCCAGAATTTAATATTGTGAGTTTTTTTTATCCTAGGCCAAGCCAGCTTATTGAGTTTGAGATAGATTATTTATACATATTAAATGAAAATTTTAGATAGATTATTTATACATATTAAATGAAAATTTTAATATAAATACAAGGTTAGGATAAAAATTACTAAATTTTGCCGAACTTGTAACCAATGATGTAGTCCCACCCTTTACGCAATTTAGCATTCATATATCCAAGTAGAGTAGGTTTATCGAAATCATTTTCATCTTCTCATGATCAATATCGTGACCGTGATCCAGTTGAAACTTTTGTGGAGGGTTTTTTCAATACATAATTGTTGGATAGAAATTAAAGATTTGTCCCTTGAGTGCCGACAATGAAAAAGAATGCTTTTAGGAAAATGTCTTTTGAAAGTAGGTCATCTTTTGATATTTGGTTACCAAAGTCATTTTCCTACACAATTAGTTTAAAGTTTCTACGTATCAACACTTAAAGTTATTTGAGGGAATGATTATAGAGCCATCTATAATTAGATTGTAACAATATACCTTGATTATTTGAAAGTTTATGCATTAAACTTTAACTCAGAAGGTAAAAAAGGATAATGAGAAAAGAAAGACGTACAGTAGAGACTCGTGGCTAGTGAAAGAGCATCATAAAAAGATGAGATAAAAATTAGAAAAATAACTTTGCAGATGAAAGTAGGAAAAAAACTTTACACAAGTGACATTTCACACATATTGTTTCTTCTTATGCTCTGTTCCTCGCCTTCCCTTTCCCACCACCACCCTAACTCCCCAAAAGCTAGTCAATTTGTCACGTCATATATGTACATGAGTTTTGAAGTTATATACTACATTGATAGTGTAAGAAAAAAAAAAGAAAAAAAAAAAGAGACACACAATTAAGGCCTCATTTGTTTTCATTAAGATTAAAACGTCTGAATCTGAATATTAAGATGCGCATTAAGATCTAGATTTCTAGATCTGAATGCAAATCTAAATATTAAGATGTGGTCTTCAGATCTGAATACAGAATCATTAAGACTGTTTGTTTTCAATATCTGAATGTGCATGTGAAATTACACTATATCAATAAAATATTACAGTGAGTTTATATTTTTTGATAGAAAATAATATTTTAAATATTTATATTTGATAAAAAAAAAAATTAAACTATCTGAAATGCAAACTAAAATTTATATACCATATAAAAACTACTATAACAAGGTAACATGATTTTTTTTTTTTTTTTGGTTGGATTCAACATAACTTAATCTTTTAAATTAAAAAAAATCATGCAGCTAAACAAAATCTTGTTCACTTACAATTTTAAAAATTAGTAGATAATTTTTCATAGTTACCAAGAACTAAGCTAACAAAATTTCAAGAATTCTTACCCAGATGAGAAAAACACAGAACCCTTCTCTACTTAAGATGAAAAAACGAACTTCAACAGTTAATTCAACTCTATAAAACTTCAAAATTGAGCACAAAACTCATAAAATTCCTAGCAAATTTTCAAAACTTTGCAGTTCAAAGATATTTCTTTTCTTAAAAAGATCAAAACTTTCTACAAACTTGCTATAAAACATTCCTGCTCTGCTTTAATAGTACAGACCCAATTAAAAAGAGTACCACAAAATGCCAAAATCACATAGAAAAGGACTTGCTTGCGGTGATTGGCGCGTTAATCTTTTCCTATGGGTTTGAGTTTCTCAACCAGAACTATAGAATGGTATAATACTATATTATCAAAAAACCTCAATACTAGGCAGTAGGTTGATAGACATCAATACACCCAACCATATTGTGAATGGAAAAAATACTAAGTATACAATATACTTGTAGTGATTATGGAAGTTCATCAGCTCAAGAGGATATTTGTGCTGAGAAAAGAAGAAAGTCGTGAAAGATTTTTTTGCCGAGAAGACAGAGGCGTGAAAGGTGAATAACCGTATTAATTTAATGAGTCTGAATGGAATAAGACTCTCTTACAGATCTGATTTGTTGAGATCCATTCAGATCCATTAAGAGGTTTTATAAGGAAACAAAACAAATGCACTTAATGGGCTGAATCTGAATGAAGAAAACCTTCATTAAGTGCAAACAAATGAGGCCTAAGTCACTCAAAAAATATACTAGAGTGAAAGCTTTTTAAAATACGATATTACCTACTATAACAAGCGAAAATAATTAGAGAACGTAAAATTCACTGTACTAATAGTGAATACGTATAACAAAAATGAAAAGATATTCAAGATACGAACAGATTAATCAATAGAAGCCATCCTTAAAAGTTGCATTTCTTTTTGTATGTTATGAATGACTTGTACTAAAACAAAAATGTTAAAATGAAAAAAAAAATGATTTGCTTAGTCCTTAGGAGTTTTTTTCCTGGACTTATCAAACACCAAACACATATTTTTCCCATAAAAATACCAAGCACATATTTTTTTCCCATAAAAATACCTAACACATTCTTTTCCCATAAAAATACCAAACACAATTTTTAAAATAAAATAAAAGCGCCGTCAACAGTATTTTGAAAAAGACAGAATAGTACGGAACATACACTTAAAAATCTGTGATAGATCTTCATATACCCACCATACATTAATGAATACCATACTATTTTGTACCTTGATCTAACCATAGCTCGACAACACAATCTTAAAAACCACATGGTTCTTTTAAATACCACTTTAAACTTCACTACTTCGTACTTCTCTTCTCCTTAATCTATGCGCACCTTTTTACACACCTATATCTCTAGTCAATCATACATTTAGTAAAGGCTACTCAATTCTGTCCCAACTTATGTTTCAATTTTATGCAGCATATTTTTATTTTAGTCAATTTCAAATTACTTCATCTTTTATAAAAATAATTTAATTTAATAATTATCAATTTTATTTTTAATTAGATGATTTATGTCACAAAAAACATTTAAGTTTAATTTTAGATCACAAGTTTCAAAATCTATCTTTATTAAACCGTATTTCCAATATATCAAATTTTAAAAAGTTACAATGAAGTGAGTACCTTTGTTTTTTCAAAAATAATTTAATTTGAAATTGAGCCACACAAATGTTCAAGTTCTGTTAATTTGAAAACTCTTTTTTTCCTTATGCATGGCTAGTCAAATAGCGTCACATAAATTGGGATTGAAGAATCACAAGAAAACAAAAAAATGAAAAGAAAGAACAAGTGGGGGTTACCTTTTTGCTTTTTATAATAAGTTGGGGTCTTCTTTTTTAATTTCTTTATGCATTGTTGTGGAGTAGTAACCATAACTAGGGTTTTCCTGAGGGAAATATATAATTTCAGGGTTTCCATTTCTGGCTGTGGAAAAGAAGTGCAATCTATAATTTTTTATTTTTCCTGAAGATGGGGAGAGGGAAAGTAGAATTAAGGTGTATAGAAAATAAAATAAACAGGCAAGTGACATTCTCAAAGAGGAGAGGTGGATTAGTGAAGAAAGCTCATGAAATATCAGTGCTTTGTGATGCTGAAGTTGCTTTAATTGTTTTCTCCCAAAAGGGCAAGATCTTTGAGTACTCTTCTGATTGTTGGTAAGCTTTTAATTTAAGTTAATATGGAACAAAATTAATCTCTTTTCTTGAAAATTATCTTGAGTTTAATTTCTTGTTGCATGATTGTTGTTTTAATTTATTTTAATTTCTTTCATATAATTATTTAATTTAGCTTGCTTGACTTACTTAACTTTGAAGATACCATCTTCATTAATGTTTGTAATAATTTCCTACTAGTATAAGTTTTCCTTTTTTAGGAATAATAGTTTGTAATTTTTATGACATGAAGAATACCATCCTACAAAGATCTCGTCTGTTCCTATGAAAAGAATGATATAATTAACTAAAATATTATCTCTAATAGTCACAAAACTAACTAAAACAAGAAAATTGATCTTCTTTTCTTTGAAGGCTGCTGTGAGTTTCTTGTTGCATGATGGTTTTCACTTTTTTCTTTAAAAAAAAAAATCCTTGTTATAGTTCTTAATTGTGTTATGGAAGTGTTTTTCATACTATAATTTTTCCTTTTGTAACAACAACATCTAGTAAATTTAATTTATCAGATGAACAAGGCAAAAGAACAGTGTTTCATGTACAATGCTCGTCTTTTTTCTTCAATTTGCCTAAGGATTCATTCTTTGTAAGCTTTTATCCTGATTTAATTATGGAAGAAAATTGATGTTCTTTTCTTTGAAAGGTGTCTTGTGTTTCTTGATGCCTGATTGTTTTGATATAGTTATTTATTCTAGCTCCATAGTCATTGTTTGTAATTGTATTTCCAATTAAGTTTTCCTTTTGTAGGAAAAACGTTTTAGTTTTTTATCAGATGAACAAGGAAAAATAAGAGTCTTTTATGGAGTACATATTATCTTGTTTTCTTCAATTTATTAAGGAGTCATGATTTCATTCTTGAAGAAATCATTGCATATTGTTAAATTTCTCTTGAGACTTTATGGTTCAGTAATCATATGATAGTTCATTTCCAAATAACATGTAGATCCTTTATCATAGTTAGTTGGAGCTATGTTTTTTTTTTTTTCTTCTTCTTTTCCTATTTCTTGGTGTGTACATAGGCAATGACAGACTGGTAGTTCTACACCTATGACTACTTCTCTTAGCAGCCTTAGTTCCCGAGACACTGGATATAGTTCCAACTAAAGCAGAACAACATAAATCATAATAATCAAATTAAGAATACTACTTTCTAGAAAAGTTTTACCATGTGCCTCACACAACTGACATTAGTTGTGTGAGGCTTTTTTTTTGTGAGATAAAGAATTGGACTCACATCTTACACTTTTGGGTCAGCAAATTTTGAGTTCACTTTTTTCTCTCACAAAAAGAGCCTCACACAACTAATGTCAGTTGTGTGAGGCACATTTTAAAATTTTCCCTACTTTCTATGTAAAAGTTTATGTGATATAATTTAACTTAAATGTTTTATTTTAGCTTTAAATAAGCCATAATTACAACTTCGTGTATCAAATCAATGAATAATTCGAGATATTTAAATTGTGGTTTCCGTTTCTTGATTCATGTCAAGCCAATCAGAACGAAAAATCAAATCGTTGGCTCTATGATCATATGGGTTTTTTTACTTAGTTGGGTCAAGTTTAAAAAATGAAATCAAGTTTTTTTGGAGAATTTGGGAACTTCCGTTAAGACGGTGGTATATTTGAAAACTTTAATGACAGAAGGGGTATTTATAACCCAACTTCGTAAGGGAAGATATTTTTTGCCCTTTTCCCAAAGTAGAGGAATAATTTTGACCCTTTTCCGTTAATCATTAAAAATTTAAAAATTTATAATCACACAATTATTATGACATGCAAATTTAAACTTCTTCTTTTGTAAATTTGTGTCCAATCTAAGTATACTGACATAAGTTGAAACCTTAGAAGTATATTGGAATACCTAAATGTATTAATTAGTACGGAGAAGGATTAAAATTATCTCTAACGTAGTGGAAATAGCTTAAATTTGCATCCTTCGTTCCATCCAATAAACACAATTGCCCTTGACATTAATTTTTGAGTTAAAAATGCCCCTTCTTTTGAATGGAACTATGAGATGGAACATGTGGAACTTTAATTAAAATAGGTTACGTTGATTTATCGGTCCACATGGCCCCAACAATAAATAACCCGACCATTTGGGTTAACCCAAAATAACTAGAAAGTATTTGTCCGTACTCAGTTGCCTAAATGCTTTATGTTTTGCAACTTAACAAATTCAAAAGACAATGATGTCTTCTTTATTTGAAGCTGATATATTTGGTTCAAACTCAGTGAAAAAAAAACTCTAATCGATCCAGATCTAGGTTCAACTCAATTTCTTCATCCAAAATGCAATAGATTCCAGATCTAGATTCCACTCAATTTTTTCATCCTTTAGCAATGTTGGACTCTTAGAAATCTAGCCCCAACAATTGTTAACAAATATATTCAAATGTTTTGGCAATTTGTTGTTTGATCTAATATTCACGTAGATCAATAAATCAATACAACCTATTTAATTGAAGCTTTACATATATCATCTCATAATCACGTTCAAAGAAGAGGCAGTCTTAATTGTGAAGAGCAACTGGTGTTAAGTAGATGAAAAAAGAGCATTTTTAATCTGAAAATAAATATTAAGAGCAACCAATAAGTGGAAGGAGGTCAAATTTAAATAATTTTCTATCTTGTAAGGATATTTTTGACGTTTCTCTGTAAAAATGACTCTCGGAGATTATCTGATCTAATGATTAGATACTCTGAAAAACACTTTCCAAGAAACCTACTCCATTCTTGGAAACGTGGAACTTTGACTTCTGCGGAATCCTTAACATAAAACTTTCTTTTTCTTTATGGCTTCCGGAACGAATCTAAAAAAACAATTTGATCTATTGTTGTCGTAATTATCTTATGAAGACACATTATGAAGAAAAAAGGTCCATTTTTATTGAAAACTAGTAAATATATCCGCGCTTTGTGCGGTTGATAGAGGAAATCATAATATATTGTTTAATAATTTATTATATATTAATAATTTTTTATTAAAATAAAATGGTCTAATAACAGTGGCCGCAGTGACACTTTTTTTCCTTCTCATGACATAAATTGATGAATAATCGAATGAAAAACTTAACTTGATAACAAAACACCACGTGAACTCAGTTTTTTGAGATCGTACTTACAACAAAATTTATCCATATAGAAATTGTCTTGTGAACATGGCGAGTCAACATCAAGGAAACAAAAGCTGCTATTTTAGGCCATAAAAACATGAGGCCTCATTAATTACTCATATTACATGTATAATATATAATATAATTAATTGCTACTTATTATTAATGAAAAGGAACAATATTTTCAAGCATTTGCTGTCAAAGGATAATTAAGTAGTAAGTAGTTGCAAATGTTATGCTACTCTCTCGAAATTGGTTAAGGTATACATAAAACTGATGATGGCTGAATCAATTAGTTCCTGCTTATTCTTAGTTGTTCCAAACTGGAATAAATTTTCTTTACAATTATTCTCATTGTAGGATTTAATTTATTCTTTCAAGCCTTCTATACACTACTCTCTCCGGATCAAAAAAAGAGTCCACTTAGTCATTTGCACACCCCTTAAGAAAATACTAACTACTAGACAAATTAAAAATAGGTAATTTGACTAAACTACCCCTAATTAAATAAGCATTGGAATTTAATCATATAACACTTAATAGGGGCAAATATGGAAAAACAAGGTTAATTCTTTCTAGATTTGCTAAGTGGACTCTTTTTTTCATCCAAGAAAAAAAAAGCTAAGTGGACTCTTTTTTTTATCCGGAGGGAGTATTAATCAAGCTAATTAATTTCAGTGATAGAGGCAGATTCAGTAGTTTGAATTGATGGTTTTTGAATCCAAAAATAGCTTAGTGAGTTCTGAATAAATTATTCTTAGATTTCTTAATGCGAATATAAAATTTTGGCTAAAGCTATGCGAATATAAAATTTTGGCTAAAGCTATGCGAATATAAAATTTTGGCTAAAGCTATTAAGTTCTGCCAAATCCGTAACTAGAATTCTAACTTTGTCTCTGAGTCTGACGTCGCATTAATGGTTTAGACTTGTTTGGAATTAAAAGTGTTAGAGAGAAATTGTACAAGTAATTATAATACTCTAATTGATATTTTGAATTATATAATACTATAATTCTTTTTAATTGTGTGTGAACTTCATAATATAATATGCGGTTCTTAATTATTGCATTATACTTATGTTCTTCTACCTAATCATCACAACCACCTACTCATAATTGTTATTAAGACTTTTATTTAATAGAGAAGAAAAACTAATGATCATTTATTTTCTTGATTTGAAACAGTATGGAACAGATACTTGAACGATATGAGAGATACTCATATGCAGAGAGACGCTTGCTTACAAATAATTCTGAATCACCGGTATGACCTAAAAAAGGGTTTTAAATAAATAAATTGGAGTTTAAGTTTCATACATTATTAGTGTAAAAAAAAAAACATTCACACCACCAAGTCATCCAAATGATATTTGCAGGTAAATCTCTTTAAAGTTTGGGATTTAAAATCTTAAAGTTAAAATATATTTACATGCTACAATAGGTAAAGATGACCTGATGATGTAAAAATTATTTACACTAACGATATTTACTTAAATTCTGAATAAGGTATGTCCCATTTTTATCATCAAGTTGATCTATTGGTGTTTGGATAATATATAGGTGCAGGAAAACTGGAACCTGGAATGTACTAAACTCAAGGCTAGGATTGATCTCCTACAAAGGAACCACAAGTAAAATATATGAATACTTAATATTCCATGCAGGAATATTATATGCTTTGAGTTCCACCTTAAAATGATTCAGTGTTTATCATCACCTTTTTTTTGAATTATTTTTCAGGCATTATATGGGAGAAGATCTTGATTCAATGAGCTTTAAGGACCTGCAAAACTTGGAACAACAGCTTGATACTGCACTTAAGCTTATTCGATCAAGAAAGGTTTCCATCGTTTCTTTTTTTTTTTTTTTTTTCCTCTCTTTTCCAGTGTTCTGTGTTGTAGAAGTAATGAGGGAAGGAGTGACAAATTTAACCCATAAAAATATAACTGAGGTGAGTTCAGTTGGGCATCTATCTAATGGGGGTCATTATGGGGCAGTTTGCACGATTGGCCGTATTCGGGGGTAGTCTTAATTTTTGTCCCCTTCATTGGTCTTTAATTTTTGTCCTTCGCCTAAAATACCTCGAGGTTTTAGGTTCCAACCCCTGCTCAGTAAAAAAAAGAAAAATTCGAAAGGCAGAGTTTCGTTGCAAAATTAGGCCTATTCTGGCAAAAGTTAAATCTTAGCCTAACTTTTGTAGAATTCTAGCAGAGTAAAAAAAAAAAAAAAATTTTGGGCTAACATCTGCCTTAAGGCAAAGAATTTTTCTTTTTTGCCTTTGCGATTTTTTTTTTTTGTTGTTGACTGAGCAGGGATTCAAACCCAAAATCTCGCGGTATTTTCGGCAACTTTTTTAAGCGAAAGGCAAAATTTAAAGACCAGCAATTTGAGTTTGAGGGACAAAATTTAAAGACCAGCTCCTTGAAGGCCAATCCGTGCAAAAAGTTTGGGAGTAGCCCAAGACCATGTGAAAAGTTTGGGCTAATTTGGGCTGCCTCAATTGATCCATGATAAAACTTGTCAAAATTGCATGAAAACTGAGTCCTCAACTACTGTTGTAAGGCAAGTAAATTGACCACCACTGATGTTACAGCTAGCTACTGTCATTATCATCTGCTTATTTTTACAATGGTGGTGACGGGCCAATTTTTGTGCACATTGACTATTTCAACATGTACATGTTACCTTTTACCATAAATCCATAATAGGTACCATGTAACTCTACCTATCAAGATTTGGATAAATGGGAATAGCCGTTGGGTGCATTGCCGTTTGATTTATTTTGTACTAATTATTGTATTTCTTGTGACATCAAATGTTCTTATGTTGCAGAACCAACTCATGCATGAGTCAATCTCAGAACTGCAGAAAAAGGTATTAGTAGTGGTTATTTTTTGCACTAAGCAGTAATTTTGATTGATGCCTTGAGTGCATCTTTTCTTTATGCTTTCACAGGAAAGGGCAATCCAGGAGGAAAATAACATACTAGCCAAGAAGGTGAGTTTGTCTCTTGTTATTTGTTCCAAGTTGTCCAGGAAGTAGCAAAATTTTCAAAATTAAACATAATTTGTACTTATTCAAATTCTGCACTAAATTGTAGATATCATTTAATAGATCATAGTAACATGTTATTTGCACTTTTGAATTGCTTCTAAACAGATCAAGGAGAAGGATAAGATCGTAGGGCAGGAAGGTGAATGGCACCAGCAAAATCAAGTTCATACTTCAACATCTTTCCTCTTACAACCACATCCATGCCTAAATATTGGGTAATTGTTTTCCTCTATAACAAGATAAACAAAATCAATCAATGACAAAGTCGGAATTTTCACTAACGGAATTCACAATATAACAAAATAAACTCACCAAAAAGCCAAGGAGATTCAAAATCTATTATATATACATATATATAAATCAAAATAATTTTAACCTTGTAAATGCATAATTTTCCCGCGAAGAGGGTTCATTGTGCCCCCTATCTCCGCGCCTGAAACCAATAGTGTCAATCTTACTGTTGAAAGTAACAAGATTACTTTAATGTGAGTTAGAAGCAATTTTTTTATAACTCAGAAATCTCTGAGGGCTCATGGTTTTTCAATAACTAACCAGATCACACCTCTTGGGGTGCGGCCTTTCCCCAAACACTGCTAATGCTTTGTGCACCAGGCCGCCCTGCTCTTTAACCAGATTTAATTTCTTTTAGCTAGAAAGTCTGTTAAGCATTACTTGTTTGATTGTTTCATTAATTCCTAATTCATTTGATTAGAGGTAATTACCAAGAGGAAGCAGCAGAAGCAAGGAGGAATGAGCTTGACCTAAATCTGGATTCATTATATTCATGCCATATGGGATGCTTTACCACATAAATACGCAAATGTGTTCACCCTGAGAAATTGCCTACTTGCTGGAGTTCTCCAATTCTGTGTTCTCATCTGCTTTATGTGGAGGAAAATAAACGTTAATTAATCTTTGCATGAGAAGTTCTTAATATTTAGCGTCTTTATATTGATATGTATAGGCCTTATTGTCTTTGTATTATTGTTTAAGAATGTTAATTCCCTAACCTTTGTAAATTGGAAGGGGAGGTCCACTTGTTGGCTATAGTTTAAACCTTTGTCTTTGATTATTGTCCGTACAATTTTAATTTTTTTCTTATATGAATTTAATGTGGTGCATAACACTCAGTTTCTCAAGGTTGTTGGAGGGCTAAGAGAAGGCCAACTCCAGCTCAAAAGCATGAGATAATCCATTTGCAATTCTCTGTTCTCATTTGAAATGTTTCATTCAGAACATAAATTTTTTGTTAATCAAGAAATCCCTAGGGGCTAGCTAGGCATGATTTGGTCTTCACTTCATCAAGAATGTAAAAACATAAACTCTATATTTACCTTTAGTGTGAGCATATGCAACTGGCAACTATAAGCACTTTTGAGAAGAATTTAAGCCATCATCTCCAGCATATGTTTTTGATTTGCGGTGTTTGGCTTGACCCCTACCTTTTCCATACACAACATGTAGATTACAAAGAGTGGAAGAGGACATCAACCTTACCACCTCATTAAGAATCTACAAGACTGTAACAAAGAGTCCGCATAAATATTATGGAAGTTACTAAACAAGAAGACTTCCATAACTTCTAAAACTACATTTAGCTAACAAGAAAATTGGTTTTGTTGTATCTTCTTCTTATACAGTGATTGAGAAAGCTTAAGGAGCAAAACAGGGCAATGCATTATGTCACCAATCTTAAGATGTAAAGGACATAGCATAAAAAGATGGCATAAGTTGATAACGTCAATCATCTAAATTTTCATTAGCACAAGTAGTAGGTCTCACCAGCTTTAAGTAAAAGTTCAAGGAGAGAACCAAATATTCTCTTGATGGTATATCGTGTTACTGTTCGATCCTTTGTATAATAGAGCATGTTCCAAACGATCAGAAACTAAAAACCCAAAAAAGGAACAACTCCAGAGTAAGTCGAAAATGTCGGTGACCAGTGTGGGCAAAAATTATGTACACCTTACTAAGTTGCATGAAATCTTCACATATACGTCTGTTTTTCATTTCGTTTAGCTCCTTCTCTTCACAGCTCTGACCATCAATTTGTCTCCTCGAATTCCATCAACTGTGCAATGAAATCAAAGAATGTTAGATACACATAGGTTAAAAACTTACTAACTGTCTGCATTTTACAATAGAAACCCCAAAAATATATATCAAGTTTCTGAGCACCAATCACCATCTTGGCATTGCTTTCACTTTCAGATAACAAGACTTTATCTTAAATCTATTTACGTTATAATACTGACAAAGCATGTATATCATCTGTCCCAATTTATGTGGCGGTGTTTGACTAGGCACAAAGTTTGAGAAAAAAATGAAAGACTTTTGAAATTTCATTTGGGTGGCGGTAAATCAATTCATAAAGGTAAAACGGAAAACTTAAAGTTAAACCATTTCTAAATAGGAAATATGAAATTGTTTTCGGGACTGATTAAAAAGGAAAGTATGACACATAAATTGGGACAGAGGGAGCATAATAACATGCCATTTAAAGTCCTCGGAGGAACAGAAACATATTGCAAATATAGCAACTCCTTGATAAAGCATTAGTAATTTGATTAACATAGCAGTATTTTGACTCCTCCCTTTGTGGAAGATCTTAACTTTGACTATGCAGCAAATAAGATATTGCAAACTTGCAATGCACTAGAGTAACATAAGAACTGAAAGTAAAAAGAAATAAAAAATCTTGCCTTTCCACAAACTGGACATTTTTCACTTCTCATCTGCCACTCATAAATACAACTGAGGTGATAATGATGACAACATTTTGTAGATATCTTGGGATTCTCTGGTGTATACTCTGCACCCAAAAAAAAAAAGGTGGCATTTGACTAATTAGGCAGATCAAGAGAATTATCCAACCTTGTAGCAAAACTTAGAGCCTTAGAGCAGCCTCTTTTATCAATCTGTTGCAGCTCAAATCGTTCTTTACTAGTGTTGGCAAAATTAGCCCATAATAATTTGACCCGCCCATTTTAGCCCAACCATTCAGCCCACCTAAAAATTGGGCTGATATGTACTCCAAAATGGGCTGATATTTAGCCCAAATTGACCCATAGAAACCTTGTCAAAATATTTTGAAAAAGACTTGCTTTTTTACTTTTGTTTGATAATGTTATATATATATAGCCATAATAAAGGGGAAAAAATAGTTTTATTAGGCACTTAAAAGATTATAAAATAACAAATAAAGAAATAAGACCCTAGTAAGAAGAGCGGGTTGGGTTATGACCGGCTTTTTAGCCCAACCTTTTTCAACCCAAGTAACTTTTGGGTGGGTCGTTGACACCCCTATTCTTTACCATCATAAATGTGTAAAATAATGTCAGCTACCTTCGAGGCATGTGGGACATACATCCTCATCTTCTGATGAGGAAACTTCATATTGAACTCCAGTCACTATCTTTGATGAATAGTCCTTCTTAGGGGACTCGGGACGACATTCTTTAGATCCTCCTTCACAGTCTGATTTAAGCAACTTGCCTTTTCCTAAAAGCTTTTGTGTTATTTCAACATCAGCATCTATATCTGGTTCGGGCTCAACTCGTGAATGACTTGTTCCTTTGTCATGTCGTCTAAGTGTGACATCTTGTTGTTGCATTTGTGGCTGTCTTGGAGCATTACTAATTGGTAAACCTCTGTCCTGCTGAGACCTGATTGTATTACATGAACTGTTGATGGCAACTACAGTAGTCGAAGATGACGGGCCTTGACTAGCTGAAGTCCCAGCAGTTTGTTGTGCTTGGCCAAATATTGTTCCACACTGAAGAGAAGTAATACTTAAAAGCCAATTTCATGATAAGGAACAGCCAGCATGCTTATTTTGAAAAGTTCTTTTTGCCAGAAGTGTTATTCGAAAAGGTACTTTTGGAAAGTAGCAGTTTGGCTAATCAATTTGAAAAGTACTTCTGCCAATATTAGAGCACTACTCTGTGTTTGGCTAATGTTTCAAAAGTGTTTCTGGATAAAAGCTGTTTTTTCTACTTTTTTTTAGCTTCTGAAAACCAGCTTCTGCTACTACACAAACGCACTTTTTTCCCCTAAAAGCTTGGCTAAACACTTCAACTTTAAAAAGTAAGCACTTTTGGCTTCCCAGAAGCTTGGCCAAACAGGCCATTAGTATCTTAATGAGGAGAAAAAGCCAAAGCAAAAATGAGTCATTTGCAAAGCAGATGCTAGGCTAGCAATCTAGTCATGATTCTTTTACTACAGTTAATAACTAGAATGTTCCAGGTTAGCGACAGTGATCAATAGAGCCAAGTTTGCAAAATTCTTTTCTGCTTTAGATTTCACTTGTCTTCAAAAACAACAGAGCTTTTCCATGGTTAGACTTGTTCATTTTTGATGAGTGGTCACACTAGTGTCTCACATTCTATCATTCTTCCCCAGGCAAAGAGTTTTTGGTATTCTACGAGTTTGCTATTTTATGAGCTTGTAAAACATGAATCAGAAAGTCCCATCAAGTGCCATCATTGTTCATATACATTACAAAAGAATATCAGAAGCAAATGACGACTGATCTTGAACTATTAGTCGCTTAAAGCTAAATCAGTATCCATAATTAAATGGTGTGTGGTGGATTATGCAAGGACAGAAGATGCTGCAGATCCTTTACATTAGTATAATCCTAAGTATTTTAGTTTTGGTATATTACGGAATTACATTATTCCTTGCATAAGAGTAAGGTAGGTTATCTCCCTAGTTCTCTAAGGTAGTTAAAGTATTTCCTTTTAAGTATCTTCACCTGCCATGCTACTTAAATATTCATTGTTGTTATAGTTAGTTGAGTTTGGTGGTCTATTAACTACTTCAATTAGACATGATTAGTTCTCGGTTGTTAACAATCTTGCCATAAAACTGGGTAAGGCATAATTAGTTAGTTGGCTGGGGATTCGCTACAAATAATGTGAAACATTAAATGGTACAGTGCACTATCCAAACATTATAAGAACAAAATATAATAAATTTCATGGCAGAACGAAAATAATTTTCGACAGGCACCTTATTAATTAAGTTCTGAAAGCAGCAACTAAAACACTGGCAGAAGCTATGATTTTGACCATTTGAGGCTGCATTCTCTCCAGCATCCGGAACATTGAAACAGCAACAAACTGAACCCATGATGTTTCTTCAAATCGTTACATAAATCTTCAACCTTTCAGTAGCAATTCCCTTTTAGACCACGACAACAACAAGAAAGTAGTGCAATAAATAAGCAAACAGAAGTAAACACTAAACTGTAAACAAACAAGTAACACCAAAAATTCCAAAAATTAATAACAAAACTAGTACTAATCAGTAATTACTACCAAAAAGTTGGCCTGTGCACCCCCGGGATTAGTCGGGGCTCAAAGAGACTCGGACACCCGGTGCTTAATCAAAAAAAACAAGTAACACCAAAAATTAATAACAAAACTAGTACTAATCAGTAATTACTACCAAAAAGTTTTTTTTTTTTTTTTTTCAATTTTTTGCTCTTAATGCAGATTAATAAAAAAACAAAAGATTAACACTTTCCCCCCGAAAATAGCTAGACAGACAGTTTGATTCAACAGATAACGCAGTTAATTACTGAAAAAGTAAATCACCATCAAAGCAAAATCAAGACCTACTGAAACAGAACAAAGGTGGTATTTTTGAAAAAAAAACTATACATATACATGTATATTTATACCAAAAACACCATAAACAGAACATACAATACTCATTGATCACCCCAAAAAAAAAAAAAAAAACCCAAATCAAATACAGGAATGATTATCATAAAAAAAGAAAGAAAGCAAATTGAACTAGGAGAACAATAATAAGACTAAACTTTTGAGCAAAAAAGAAAGATACCCATAAAAGTATAGATACAGAAAGACTGTGATTATCATAACAAAAGAAAGAAAGCAAATTGAACTAGCAGAACAATAATAAGACTAAACTTTTGAGCAAAAAAGAAAGATACCCATAAAAGTATAGATAGAGAAAGACTGGTAAAAGCGTTATAAACCAAGAATCAAAGCAATCTCAATACCTTAAACAGAACAAAGGTGGTATTTCAAAACCTATACATATACAAGTATATTGACACCAAAACACCATAACTATAACATGCAATACTCATTGTTCACAATCAAAAAAAAACAAATACAGGACTAAAAAAAAGAGGGGACAAACAAAAACATACCCAAAAAAAGAAAGATAGCAAATTGAACTAGCACAATAATAAAACTAACTTTTGAGCAAAAAAAGAAAAATACCCACAACAAAAATAGATAGAGAAAGATCAGTAAAAGGGCTTTGAATCAAGAATTAAAACCTATACATATACATGCAATACTCATTGATCATTAAAATAAAAAAAAAAAATTACAGGACTCATTATCATAAAAAAAACAAAAAATAAGGGGGTGGGGGAACAAACAAAAACATACCCAAAAAAAAAAAAAAAAAAAGGCAAATTGCAGTAGAAGAACAATAAGACTAAACTTTAGAGCAAAAAAGAAAGATACCCTTTAAGAAAAATAGGTTGAGAAAGACCAATAAAAGACTTACTATAAATCAAGAATCAATATATGCAGGGAAAAAAAAAAAAACAGAAAAAGAGGAGTGACAGTACCAGAAAACAAGGGTTTTTGAGAATTGAAGGAAAGAGAGTTGACACAAAAGGCAAAGTTGAAATCTTTGGAATATATATGGAAATTCTCTATGTGTGTTTGGTTTTATAGGGACTCATAGCGAGGAATTAGCTGAAAAACATACCCTGTCACTTTTTTTGTTTTTGTTCTGTTTAAGGTACCAATTACTAAATCCTACTCCAACTTGATCTATTACCATATTTTAAAAGATTTGTATAGATAAAAAGAAATAAACGAGTATACAGCTTCTCTATCGCATATAATAACATTTTTTTATAACAGTTAAATTTTTTCGGAACCAATTTTTTATGTTATATATTACTTTTCTATAACAGTATTTTAACGGCCAACTTTATAGCAGTACACTCTTTGTAAAATTACTCATCACATAACAGTTATTTTTTCATTTTTGATAACATAATAATTAATTATCTTTATAAAAATAGAATATCTATTGTTACTTGGACTGGGATAGAAGATTCAACGGTTCAACTCTTACGGAAAGCAACTGGATACCCGTTTGCTGTAAGTTTGGACCCAAATCTTCGTCAATTCAAGTGTTATATTACCACTAAGAGATTGGAATACGAAACAAGCTATAATTATAAATTTATTCCATCAATCTTGAAAGAACTTAATTTTCAAGTAGGTTTAAAGTATGCGTCTTAGAACTTAAAACTTTATTCATTCATTTATGAATTTATTAAAATTATATTAACTTTCTTTAACGTTTAGTTAGTGAAGTATGCATATCTTTGAGATTTAAAATTTAAATGATTTTTTTTAATTTTTATAGCATTAAAAAAATAAAAATTAGATTTTATGCATCTTTTTTGCCTATAACAACCAACTATATAACAGTCATTCTCTATAACAGCCAAAAAAATCCAGACCCAACGATGTTGTTATATAGAGGTTTGACTGCATATGCGTATATCAACAAGGTTGTGTTAGGATGAATAGAATCTCTTCGCCCTACGCCAAAAATTTTGAGTTTGAGAATCATATTAGAAAAATGCTTTCCCTTTAAATAAACTTTACATAGCAGAAATCTAAATTATTCATAACCCAATTTACACACTCCAACATTAGGCGGAAAACAAAACAAAAAAAAGTATAAATAGAAAGAAAGTCTAAAGTGTTATAAAAACAGCTTACATATATTATTAGTTTACTGGAGTAATTTTTAAAATTTGTGGGTTGAATTCGGCGATTAAAAAAGATTTATTAAATAAGAAGAGATGAGAAATTTGAAATTTATGAAATTAAAGCACATAAAGAGTATTTATCAAGACTATAGTTTAGTTATTAGTGAAAATCTTCTACATGATATTGGTGGATTCGATTCTCATTTCCCGTTTTCTCTTTCCCCAAACCGCATCCCTGATCCCCCAATGTAATGGAAAAAACATTTAAAGAAAAAATTACTCAAATACTTACCACCAAAGGCATGGTAGAATGATTATGATTTTTTTTTTTTAAACCCCTCCCCCACAAGGATTTTTTTCCCTCTTTTTGGTCTCTTGGTGAGAGAACCCACAACTATTGAATTGTAGGTGGAGGGTATTTACCATCTGAGCCATTCCTTAAGATCGAATTCGCCTACTACCGATAATTACAAACTTCTAGTAGAAAATGTTTTATCCTTGAAATAGGTTAACTCAACGAGAATTTTATCGAACAAGTAATTTTATATTGCACTGAAGAATGAAATTAATAATTAAATTATAACTTCAATAGCTTATTAGTATGGTCCCCTCTTGAGTGCTTAATATAAATTCCTTTTTCTTTTAGAGTTGGTGAAAATTGTCATCAAACAGACTAATCTCGAGTCTTGAAACCCTCTTGCTAGAAGGAATAAACATTATATTTGCGTTTTATATAATAGTGCTAATTAAGAATTCACGATTTCGATAATCATTCAATAAATATAAGTTTAGCTGATGTAAGAGACCAATCTTATCTACGTGGACATTATGTGATAAGAAAGACTAGTGAGATGAATTAATAAAAAATGGGGGGAGGATAGAAAGAAGCCTCATAGTTGGTGCATGGAATTAATGGTGAAAGAATCTTCCTTTATTTTAGTGGAGGAAGCCATCCACAATTTTCAAAAAGAAAGATGTTGACTTTTGTGCTTTGTGATGGGGCTCAAATTGACATTGTTAATTTGAAGATCAGAAAAGCCTAAGCAACTATTGATCCACCATAATGCCCTGGTGGGATGAACGGGACATCTTTACTCTTAATCAGAAGTTTCAGATTCGAACTTTGATTATATAAAAAAACTGGTATGGAGCTTTACGCCTTTTTAATGAACCTTATGTTATGTGAATTGTATTAGTTGAGGTGCTTAAGCAAGTATCGGACACGGAATGGTAAATCGAAAAAAAAAATATGGCTCTTTATATTATGTATTTATAAATAAACATTTTAAAATATATTATATTTATATTTAAGTTCAAACTCATTTCCATAAAAGAGATGTAAACGTGTGGTATGTTGCATTCGCTAACTTTAAATTTGTAAATTTTTCTTCTACATAACAGGATTTCCTAAAATTGAAAAAGAACTTGCATTGCAACTATTTGAACTGCATATATATATAGATTGGTGATTGCTTTGTAAATCTTTTCTTAAAACAAAATTTTCAGCTCTAAATGTTCTTTTAGAAGCATGATTAAAGATTTAGGAATATGAAAGACTTCTAATCTTGTAGAAAAGAAAAAAGAAGATGATGATATGAGAACCAGATTTTGCATTTCTTCTTCCCTATTTATGGTTTGGTTTCTTTTAATTGCCTTTTTCATTTCTCTATCTGTATTCCACTTATGACTTATCTATTTGGACTATGCAGTATTTATTCTCTTAGCACTTGGCAGTCAACCAATCAACTCCAAGGAGCAAGGATAAAAGGGCTAATTGCAACCCATAACAGAAATGGCCCAACAATTGAATCAAGAAGGGTCATTTGCACGATAACCCTTCAAAGGGTGTCTTTAATTTTTGGCCCTCAAATTGGTGGTCTTTAATTTCGGTCCATCGCCTATTCGGGCTAAAGTTAGGCCTCAGGCAGAATTTTGAATGCAAAACTCTACCTGCAGGCAGAGTTTTGCATGTGAGATAGAGTTTGGCAAACTTTAGAAAAATATTTCGTAATTGATTTAGCAAAAAATAAGTTTTAAATCTATTGGACTTACTTGGAGTCTTTATGTCGCGTTACCGAGGACCTCGTTTCAAAAAAATAAGCCGTCGGAGTCGGTTGGGTTGGTCTGACCAAGAAAAGAAAGCGAGCTCCTGCTCGTCCTCCTTCTCCTTTAGGATAGGATCCTCCTTGGTCCTTTTTACATAACACTCTCAGCCGTTCTTGGTGAATGCAGGACTTGGGACCCCCAGAATTTGTGTGCAAGATCAATAACTTACTTCAGAAATCCTTTATGGAATCGCTTACTGTTTCTGAATAACTCTGCCTGCAGTTGCGAATCCAAACATCTGTCTTGCGAAATTCCTTTTTTTTTTTTTTTTTTTTTTTTACTGAGTTGGGCTTCCAACCGAGAACCTTGAGGTATTAGGCAAAGGACAAAAATTAAAGAACACCGATTGGAGGGACAAAAATTAAAGACCAGTGCTTTTGAAGAACAATCCGCACAAAAAAATGAATCAAGAAATCTATCCAACTTATGATGCTAAGCTTGCAACTTTAATGGATCTGGACCCAATTTCCACCAAGGCAAGAAAAGAGTTATGGGCCTTGGGCTTCAATATTGTAAGTGTCTTACAAAATTGCACGTGTACAATTTATTTAGCAAAGAATTGGGGTGGTAAATTAGTCCTTAACCCCGAATTCATTAATGTATTCATAATTCAGCCTGAAAATCACAATTAGGTTGTTTTGAGGTGTTATATTCGTAAATTTAAAGTATGATAACTACAGTAGTCTTCCCTAAATACAAGTTTCCTACCATAAGTTGATGCCCCTGCAAATGACGGGTTAAGAAGAAGGAATATCTGTTGGCAAGCTTTCGAATAATGTGTGCAGACAACACCTTACAAGAATTATAAACCGGAAAGGACAAAACTAAAGTGTTAAAAGCTCAATCATAAGTTCGCACATGGTACACGTGCTTTGGTCCTAGGAAGGTGTAATTAACTAGGTAACAAATCAGAAAAATCTATTGGGCCAAAGGTCCTAGGAAGGAGTAATTAACTAGGTAACAAATCAGAAAAATCTATTGGGCTAAAGCGGATGATAGGTGATATGTGTAATTTAAAGTTGTGAGATCCAGTATTAGAGCAAGACTCTCGTATAGTAAATGATGGTGCTGGGCAGATCTCGGTGAGGATGGTGAATCCCTATGAAGAGTGTGACATTCATGGTGGAGTGGACTGCTAAGGACAAGTCAATAAGAAGGACTACAAGTTTTTAGCTAGGCTGATGAGATATTGAGAAAACGGTGCACATGACACGTTAAGAAAGATGAAAAAGTAAATGATATAATATAATTATAAAGTGCATGTTTACTTGTATGCGTGTTTTGTGTTCGATGTAGCATTGCCCAACGAACAAATCAAAGGTTTGTTAGGCGCAAGCGAATCCATGGACTTGGGTTGTGACAAGTGCAAGACATATATATATATATATATATATATATATATATATATATATATATGTGTGTGTGTGTGTTTCATTGTTGTTCTACAATTTGACATTGTATTCTTGGTGGTGTATATGTATCTTGCTCGTGATAATATAATTAGGATTATTAATACTGCCTTCTAGCTATATGTTCACTGTTTGTTCCTTTTCCTTGATGATGCATAACTTTCTTCTTATTTTTTGTTTTTGTCAAAGATATTTCGACTCAAATTTATAGCCAGAAGCTCTTCATATTGTAGGGCATTGGTATACAGTGACGTAGAATCTAAGTAAAGGATAATATTGATGTCCTTTTATTGTTCTTCTGTCTCCCTTTATATAACCCTACCTCCCTATCTCATTTTTCACATCAGCTAGACTTTCCCATTAGTATTAAAAAAACACCAAAATTAGCAGATAAGGATTCACAAAAGCTGGCGAAATTATTTACAATACAAACCATGCGCTAGAAAGAAATGATCATATACTACACTACACTTGAATTCAATTATTATTTTATGGGAACTCAGTATCCGTTAAAACATACTGATTAGTGTCAAATGGCTCCATGAGGTTGTCAGGGATTGTATGTGTGTGTATATATATACACACACACACACTTAATTTAAAAATATAATGTTGAGTTGTCGACATAAAATGTGATTGCAGAGTTGTGTCATTCAGCTTATAACTTAATCATCAAGGATTATTACTCAACATTAATTATATTATTATACTTCAGTTTATTAATACATGAACTTAAATTCTATGTACTGATAATTTAGAAGAATGTATACATAAATAATCAGCCACTTCTGAGATAATTAGAGATAACCACTCATCTTTAACCTCTAGAAAAAACGCTAGACTACCATGTTTTTTTATATATATTTTTACAAGAGGCTATATATTTTTTCACTTAACAACCAGCGGATATAACATTTCAAGTTTATATGAATACGGGAGTTTAGCCCTCTTGAGTTTGCGTCCTAAATTTATAATTTATACATATTAAATAAATTTAGGCTGAATACATTGTCCAACCCCGTAAACTTGCTAGTAAATTTCATTTACATACTCAAACTATACAACCTGTTTCGATTGAGCACCTGAATATATGATAAAGTGTTCTTATTAGACACTTTTGACTCATATTTTGAAACTTTATGCACATATTCTCAAACACTCATTACGCAGATAAGTTATAAATCACTTAAACTATGCTACATCCTTTAATTATACACATCAACATCAATTGGAATAAGACTAAGGTTTTACAGCAAGCCATATATTTTTTTAAGACCAAATGAAGGATTTATGCTAAAATTAATTACTAGGTTATGTCGATCTCAGTACCTCAAACGATACACCTTCCCTAATTACAATATCACTATATATAGAACATAAATACGTAGTATAAATTCGTTATTTGTTAAAACAAAATGGAAAAACACCAGGGACCATTCTATCATTGCACTTAAAAAAGAAACAATTAACTGGAAAAGAAACAATTAACTGGACTTTAGAAAGCATCCTAACTAATCTATGATAGATGCGAGGCAAAGTTACCAATAAAGTATTAGCAGCTGTTACACTAAATAATCCTAAGGATCAAGAAAAGGTCCTACATCTTCATGACACTCACGTTCTAAACCAGTCCCACAGTGGTTCAAAGGAACAAATTGAAGGTCACAAAAGGTGAAAAACATGATTAATCATAAAAGAATAGGAAAAAAAGGTGCACAGCATTAGAGGAAAAAAGTTGCCATGGCCCAATGTTTCATCATACTAGAAGCTGCGTTAGTCATTGCAACAAAAAATACTTAATGGAAAAACCCTACTTTAATTATCACTCCCGCTTCATTTTACGTGTCTTATTTTAACCTTCACAAAATATTAAAAACAAAAGTCTTAATTTACGTGTCTTAAATATGTAATGTCATTTTTATTAGGGAGTATCATTAATTAAGGGTGGACTAGAAACATCGAGACTAAAAATTTACCGAATATAAAAATGTGACGGATTTACAAAGATAATTTTTTTCTACACAAATACCTATATAATTAGCATGTTTTAGTTGGTTACTTATTTTAATGTCATTAAGTATAGTTAGTTGTTTTATATTTCAAGTAATTTGATTGTGTTTTTATATTGTCAGTGCGTATAACTTAAACTCAAAATATCACAACTTTCTTTTTAAAATAAGCTAAAAGGAAAAGTAAGATGATCAATTCTTTTCACTCATTTCTTCTTCCAACTACCTCATAATTATTGTCACGTTCTTTTTCTTTCTTCTTATAAGTATCAACCTTGAACTAATTTCATCACATTGATCAGAAAATTAAAGATGGGTAGAACTAGAATGCCAAGTTTTTGCCTAAATAGAATTAGGCCTCATGTTCAAATTCGTTCACCACCTATACAAGCCAACAACATTAATGAGAATTTTGCTAAGAAAGTTGAAGGTGATGATCATGAAGAGAAAAATGATACTTCATCAGCCATGTCTGAGGAAAAAAATGCTGGTGATATCGCGAAACCGGCACCTTTAATTGGCCGAAAAATTATGATTTTAGTAGATTCAAGCCTTGAAGCAAAGAATGCATTGCAATGGGCATTAACTCATACTGTTCAGAGCCATGATTTACTTGTTCTTCTCTATGTTACTAAACCTTCTAAACAAGGTTTACTCTTTTGCTTTATTTTTTCTTAATTATATACATCCTTCTTCTTTTCTATTTTATTTTATGTTTTATAAATGGAGCTAGCTAATGGAGGTTCTATACATTAGAAGTTCTCATAATCTGTTTTTGTTTTTTTCCAGATGAAGAATCTAAAAATGAAATAAGTCCAAGAATCTTTGAATTTCTTGCTTCACTGAAGAATACTTGCAAGCTAAAAAGACCTGAGGTGTGCCTCTTTTCATTAAGTCTTAAATACAATAAATTTTATGCTTTTAATCAGATTAATGTTCTCCTCTTCTTATTATTATTCTTTTTAGGCGATGTTACGTTAAGGGAATTAGGCTTAGTCCGATCTGTATAATATGTGGGATTAAATTTGCTTAATATTTGGTTATGTATATCAATTAAAATCAGGATAAAGTTGTATATCAAAATCATAAGATTGTCAATCCCATATAAAAGTTGGGATTATCTATCCTGATCATAATCTTTGGTTGTAATCCAGAATTATCTTGAGATAACATTGTCTTGAACCAAATGACTCCTATAGTTTAGTAATATATAATATTACACTGTTGAGTTGCTTAAAAGATATTTTAGAAAACTACTGCATTAATATATAATTAGAACTTTAATTTTTTTTTTAAATTAAGTTATATATGCTAATCGTATAACTTTTTTTTTTTTTTTTTTTTTTTACATTATTTGCATAATTTAACGTGTAATAGGAGAATTCTATTTATATATATATTTGTAACTTATTACAAAAACTTGTTTTTAACTTTGTAAGTAATCTAATTACATAAATATTTTTTGCATTGTTCGTGTTCAAGACTTAAACTCTCAAAAAGTTATGGTAGATATAACTTGTTAGAACAAATTAAATTAAAGTAATAGAAGTATATAAATGAAAAATTACAATGTTTTTTTGGTGATCACAGGTCCAAGTGGAAGTGGCAGTAGCACAAGGGAAAGAGAAAGGTCCTATAATAGTAGAAGAGGCCAAGAAACAAGAAGTGTCACTTCTAATCTTAGGCCAAAAGAAAAGGTCCATGACGTGGCGGCTAATTATGATGTGGGCCGGTGGTAGGGTGGTTGCCGGTGGTGGAGGTGGTGGTGGTGGTGGTGGTGGGGTGGTAGAGTATTGTATTCAGAATGCTAGTTGCATGGCAATTGCAGTAAGGAGAAAAAGCAAGAAACTTGGTGGATACTTAATCACTACCAAAAGACAAAAGGATTTCTGGCTTTTGGCTTGATTTTCAGATATTGATTCAATTAAAGATTGGTCTTAATATCTTATAGTGCTTCTTGTAAATTCGTAATTACTGTGTAACTTATATGGATTGGGAAGTGAAATGGAAAGTTAGTGAGTCAAAAGATAATTGTTGGGCATGTGTCTTGTCTAACTTCCTTTTTTCTTTTTTCTTTTTTTTTTAATAAAAAAGTTGAAGCTTTACATATGGTTAATGAGTATGGATCACCAAAGTTTGTGATATTCTTTCGTCCTTAACCCGATTTTTAGGTTTGAATTCTAGGTAAAAAATTGTTTTTGGTAGGTAACGCTTTACCTTCAAAGTTTGACTAATTTGTAGCACAAATTCAAACTAGTTGAATCTCAAAACGAGTACCAGATTGATGAATTTTCCACTTTTAAGTTTTGGTCGATAAAGTAGTTCATGATATCAATTATTTTGAGCAATGTTGTGACGACACCTTGTGAAATTTTTCACTTTTATGTTTGATTGATAAGGTTATTTGATTTACGTATTGTATGGGGTGAAATATGGGATTGATAGAAGGACCAACTGACAGGATCACATGAAAGTCTTGACTCAGCCAGATCCGAACCCACAGAGATGCTCTCGATCATGCCTTGATGGCGTCCTCGGATCATCACCCTCGGCATGTCTAGGACCCGTGTTGTCTCGATGTGGCCTGAACTGCTCTGTGACCGAGCGACCAATAGTACTAGTATTGTTGCTATGGGATCTTTTCCCTCCGGTCACAACTTCTTTTTTAGCTGGAATGCAGTCCCAAAAACTCTCTGTCTGACGTCAATCAAGCTCGAACCTCATGACACTGTCTGATAGGACGTTTATATTGTGGAATAGTCTTTTTGACCGTACTGTTGTACTTTTAAATTGAAAAGTTTTAAGCCTTGATTCATAAATATACCTTCCAAGAGAAGGAAGAAGATTCCTCACTCTCATTTTGACTTGTAACACAACACAATTGCTAAACTCTCACAAAATATCGCAAGTTTTCTACTTGATTTCTAGTTCTTGTCTCTGTATACTTTTATGCTATTCACTTTCTTGCTTTTACACACCCTTTCGGTTTAACCACAAGATGAAGGGTTTGATTGAGTACGATTTACTTACCTTTAACCCTTTTTATATAAATTTAATTGTTATCCTAAATCACATTTTTTAACAGTAAACACGTGTATTCATATGCTCACTAAAATTACCTCACGTGCATATTTGGTGGTAGATAGCAAGTACTTTCTATGTTTAATTCAGCTGAATTCAAATAATTTTTTTAATTGAAACTAATAATTTAATAGCATTAAGCGAAACTCTGAATTTAAAACTATTGAGTTATATTTTTTTTCTTAATCAACTGTGAATTTAATTTTGCCAGGTGTTATCAAAAATGCTAAAACAAATGTTGAAGAGTCGATTTCTGTTCGAGTCAATTTAGCATGATTATACTGTAATAATATGTGATTAGACTTGAGCTCGCTTGATTCAGTATTATAGAAGCTATATAAGTTGGGGTTCGGCTCGGATCAAACTCAATATAGTAGTGAACTCGGTTGGCAGACTCAACCAAATGTCCAAGAAGGTGTGACTTTTAAGTTAATCAAACTAAATAGTAAAGCTTTTTTTTTTTTTTGAAAGTTCTCTTTCTATTACTTTAAAAAAAAAAAATTTGAACACTCTCACGATAAAAAAATGCAACAATTATCCAAAACATGTTTTTGTGTTTCAAAAACTTTTCTAATATTTTCTCTGAAAGAACTTCTTCAAGAAAATAGCGCAAACGGACCTTCTTGTTATCCCTTTTTTAATTCGTCTAAATATTTGAATATGTTCTTCGTTCTGTTTTGTTAATTGGTAGCTTGTTAATTAGATTAGTAATATACATGAATTTCCCTTTCAAGATCGAAATATTTTTATTGTTTTGGATCACAACGTTGTCAATGTTAATTCAAACCTCTTCATCAGTAGACATGGGAAAATATAAAATTACAAGAAAACATGCAACTTCCACTATTATTTATTAAAACGATACATGTAGTCAAATGGAACTAATAGTCATTGCTTTTCTACTACTCCCTCCGTTTCAATTTATATAAATTCATTTGATTGGACACGATATTTAAGAAAGAGAAAAGATTTTTAAATCTTATAGTTTAAAATAAATTCAAAATTCATGCCATTCATAAAGCAATTTATTTTTAAATGTTTATTTATTTTGATACGAACTAAAAAAATAGATTTAAACAAATTGAAATAGAGGGAGTATATATAAATGGGACTAGGGTGGGACAAACACAGCAATACTACATTGTACAAATAGCAAAGTAACGTGTACTGTAAGTTTGGCTTTGTGGGCCTATCATCAATATATATACTACGTGTCTATTTTCTATTCTATTTTCCTTTTTCGGGCAACACGTGTCTACATTTTTAATGTTTTTGGACATCTGGCTTCCACTTCAGTTCCATCTCCAATTCACCTTTTTCGTTCTTCAGTGTTGGTTTCCTATTACACTGCTTCTCTCTTACTCGCTCACATCTTCTTATCTTTTTTTGTTTACTATTATTTTCTTTGTAAAAAGTTGATGCAATGATAGAGTTGGTCCGCGCTTTTGAATCACTCCAGAGAGTATTGAATTGGTTTTTCATGGTGTTGGTTTATTGTTATTGATGATAATCACAATTTGTTGTGTATAAGTTAGTTTGGAATTCTCTTAAATGTAATTTCCTCCTGAATTTTTTACCTATGTATTAGTAATTGTACTTGATTTGTACATGTATTGTCTCTTTGATGAATTTTGTCTTTGGTAATAACTAATTAGTACAGAATTAAACCATCGTATGTAAAATTTAAGGTAGCAAATTTGACTGAAAATTTTAAGTAGACTATGCACTCAGGGTTTTTGATGTGTGTTCCAGTCATCTTATTTGAGTAGTCTTTGTCCTTTTTGGGGAATTTTTGACCAAAATAAAATTATTTAAACCAATTCACCAAAAATAATACGTTTTTAATTTTTTTACGAACTAGATAAACGTATTCTGGAAGGTATTATTTTATTTTATTCAAAAATTCGGGAAAAATAGTAAGTCAACGGTGTTAAAAGCTAATTAATAGAGTAACGTATTATGCCTAATACGTTCTGACTTTAGAAAATCCATATACGAGCAATCCTTCTACGTAATCTCGACATTGATTGATGTTAAAGTCGTAACTCGGAGTTACGATTTTTTTAGGATAAACGAATGGACACTATGTTTCTACTCAAACTAGGCACGGGCAATCGAATCTTACAAGAATCACCGCAAATCGGGAATCCTTCGTGATTTGACTATAAAAACGTGATCAATAGTTACGTTTTAATTGTAAAACGTGACACACAATAACGACACAATCGCTAAAGTCCTCTTCCTCATACGTTTTGAACAAACCGAGATCATTATAAAATATAGTGTATGAAACGAATGTTCAAACACATTCCAACAATTTTCAAAGAATTTCCCACATCAAGGCTTCAAACTTCCTTATTTGATGGGTTGAAGCAGCCCTCCACATCAATTTACTGAGGTCCTTGTTTGGATATCGAGATTGAAAGTTGCTTTTAAGATGCCCTAGGCAAAATCGATGGAAGGCCCGAGGCTCTTGATACCGCCGCAACTCCGATAAACTAGCCAAAATTCCTTTTGCCCTATCAGAGATCACACATATATCTTCTCTATCCTTTATCACATGTGCGCTCAAATTCCTAAAAAACCATTTCCATGCCTCTTTCGACTCCCTGTCAACAATAGCAAATGCTAAAGGAAGAATGTTATCATTTCCGTCAATTCCAACAAAATTAATAATTTGATGTCATATTTGCCATACATATGAGTTCCATTTCTTTTTGAAATAACGGCGACACGTTTGGAATCCATCAATGCATGGCTTGAAAGCCCAAAATACAAACTTAAAAGTTTTTACCTCCGGTGAACTCGTAGACTCTTCGTGTTTCCATTCCTGTTGTACCATGATTAAAGTCTTGAAAAGCTCAAAAAATTTAGGAAGCTCACTAAATGATTTTTAAAGTCACCATACACCAATTCAAATGCGCGCGTTGACGTCCAAGCCACGCTTTCCTATATGTCACTTGATGACCAAATTTCTCGTGAACCCTAGCCATGACATCTACTACTAACAACTTGGGATTTTTTCGAATTTGGTTTAGAAATAAGGATGCAATCAAATTGGTATCTAGGTTGACATGACCTGTCGTAAGCCCTTCAGTCTCACATCTATGATTATCAATATAGTTTCCTATCTTCCAAAGGTTATTTCCAACCTTCCGGCCTCGAAGAAACCATAGACAACCTAATAAATTATAAAACCTGCATCTCACAACCCATAGACTTTTGTTTGACGTTACCACCTCGAACTCTTTATTTTTGCGCAAACTCCAAATCGTCACGGCCCGTTTCAATTTTGCTTTGCTGCTAAAATACATATTCTTTTCCAAGTCTTTGTTGGCATCCTCGGACCAAGCTAAACAACATCCCATCTCGTATTCTCGTGTGAAATGAAAATATCTTCCTCGTTCTCCAATGTCGTAAAGTAGGGTATATCATGACATGGAATTTCGGACACACCATGACCAAATTGATTATGAGGATTTACACCAATATTATTTTGAAGTAAATCTCCACTATCACCGATATCTTCATCGAAGTTCACTTTCTCTTTCACTCTCTTCATCCTCTCTCGCGTCGTCATCCTCTGAATTTTCAGAGCTAATTTCAGCATTTGCATCATTATACATATCAACGCTGGCCTCAGCTTCTCTGTGGAGAAAAGGAAGAAACCATATTAGTAAATTGTAGTAAGATTGTAGGATATATAAGCAAGTTTTTTTCTTTTAGCAGAAAATTTATACGAGTACGAACACATTTAAAAGTTAAAAAATGCAACAATTTTGAGGTTTCTAATAAACCTGTTCTAGCACTAAATAATTGAAGCAACAATTAAAAACATGTAAAAGTGCAACAATTGGCGGTACAAGTACATATGATTTGACTAATTTATTTGTTGAAAATATATAAACCCAAGCTATCAAAAAAAATCTAATTTGTTGCTTACACAGCCTCATATTCTCTGTGGCTACTACTAGTACGTCTTTGACTACTTGAGCCTTCATCAAATGATCGATGATCATGCGTGCTAGGACCTGCACCAAATGATTGACGGAAACCATGTGTCGCACTATATGATGGCACATTGGTGTGAGATTGATTATAGAAATTTGGATTGTCATGCATCGGTAATTGCTGGAATGATGGTTGAATAATCGGTTCTGCAAAATGAGGCTGACTGGCCATAGCAAATCCATAATTTTGAGCCAACAAATTCATGTGATAACCATGCTAACCACTCATTTGAAATACATTATTTTGATTTGTCCTTTACATAAATCTCCAAAATATTTATATCGATCTTATCCACAAATTTTTGCGGTATGGTGAAAAATTGTAGCAAGGTGTCATTCTCAATTTTAAACTCAATGAACCTTGTATTGTTACCTTGAAATGAGCATGGATATTTTCCAGAAATATCAATTTGAATATTTTCACTATTTGTCCCCATCTTCTCATGCAATAGTTCAACCAATTCAGCATAGTTCGTTGAAATAAACATGCTAACAATCATTTTGGCACCTTCAGTATAGTTCATTTTAGGTAATTATTTCGCCACCCCAATACAAAGCAACCATCACATTATGTTCAAAATTGGCCATCTTTACTCCTACACGCGAAAATAAGACACTTATTATTATTAATAAAACAGAAAAATAAATTAAAACTAGAGTATTATTTTAACATATTACAACATATTTGACTTAATTAACTCATACCTGTTGAATTTTTTAATGTTGTTCCAACAATAGGCCACACAAGTAGAAGCTTTGCTGAAAATTGTTGGAATGTGTTTGAACATTCGTTTCATACACTATATTTTATAATGATCTGCGGTTTGTTCAAAACGTATGAGGAAGAGGGACTTTAGCAGTGTGTCGTTATTGTGTGTCAATTTTTACAATTAAAACGTAACTATTGATCACGTTTTATAGTCAAATCGATCGGAAAGATTCCCAATTTGGGATTCTACTCAAGATTGATTAAGTGCCTAGTTTGAGTAGAAACGTAAGCTGTCGATTCACGTTTTATCCTAAAATCATAACTCGAGTTACGACTTTAACATCAATCAATGTCGGTTACGTAGAAGGATTGCTCGTATATGGATTTTCTAAAGTCATTACGACAATATATTAGGCATAATACGTTACTCATATTTAGCTTTTTAACACCGTTAACCTCCGGCTATTTTCCCGTCGAATTTTTGAATAAAATAATGCCTAATACGTTCTTTCGGGAATACGTTTATGCTAGTTAAAAAAAAATTAAAAACGTATTATTTTGGTAATTGGTTTAAATAATAGCTTATTTTGGTCAAAAATTCCCTTTTTGGGGTTCTAGCAGAAAAATTTCTAGGAGCACTGAGGACTCTGTCGAAAGAAAGTCAATTTATCTTAGATTGGTGGTTCTGGGGCCACAATTCAATATTTGTTCATCATGCTATCCACTATTGTCTTCCACACGCTAAAGATGCAAGGTATAATTATGGGATAAGGCGGACCGTTAAAAGCCCTTGTCTTATCCAAAATTCTGCACACACCACCTTTCCTTTTCACTGGTATTACCCCCCTAAACTTATTTAAAACGGAATAATTACCCCCAAACGCTGATGCCACTCTCATATGGGAGAGTGACATACCACTTCCTTGCAGTATTTATTTATTTTCTTCTTTTTTTTTTAATTTTTTCACTTACGTGTTAATTTTTTTTAAAAAAAATAAAAAATTAAATTTTCATTAAAAAAAATGAGTTTTAAAACCCGTTTTTTTTTTTAATTTGAAAATTTGATTTTTTTTTAAACCCATTTAAAAATAAAAAAAAAACTAAAAACATGGATTAAAAAATTGAATTTTCTTTTAAAAAAATGATTTTTAAAACCCTTTTTAAAAAAAAAAAATTGAAAATTTGTTTTTTTTTAAAACCCGTTTTTGAAAAAGAAAAAAAAAACTGAAAAATGATTTTTTTTTTTAAATATGGAAAAATGGATTTGTTAAAAATATGGAAAACTTGATTATTTTTTTAAAATGTCTTTAAAAATCTTGATTTTCATGATTTCATTTTCTTAGTACACTTTTATTTTTTCAAATAAAATCGGAAAAGTGTTTTTCTTGCCAAAATGTGAAAAAAAAACTGAATTTTTATAAAATTTTGAAAAAATTAATTATTTTCTTAACATGTGGAAAACCCGTTTTTTAAAACTAAATGTGGAAGACTAGATTTATTTTCAAATTTTAAGAAAATGCAGATTTTTAAGGAAAAAAAAATTAAGTTTTCCCCTTTTTTATGTTTCACTCTCTCAAAGAGAGTGAAACACACTCTCCTTTTGCACGTCGGTTTAGGGGGGTAATTATTCCATTTTAAATAAGTTTAAGGGGGTAATAGGGCTCAAGAAAAGATAAGGTGTGTCGTAGCAATTTTGGATATAGTACAGGGGGGTAACAGTGCCTTATCCCTATAATTATTTGTGCTTGTTATTTATACTTTTTTTTTTTCCAACAATGAAATCTTTGGTATTGTTAGTTGTTCATTTATAGCATACATCGATTGCATTGACTTCGACAAGAAAGGAATTACAAAAATGAGATGCTGGGAAGGAGCAGAGGAAGATTCGCATTCAAAAAATATAACCATTTTCCGGAGGGATTGCTAATCATTGTATAGCAGGTACACCAAGCTTAATTCTATGGATTAATCATATATCTTCATATATTTTAAATAAAATTGGAACTGCAGTAAGTAGTTAATTCTACTCTTATACTTTCTTTCTTTTGAAAATAGAGAGAGTACAATTATTAAACTAATATACACATGCATATGTAATACAGGTGACAGGATGATATTAAACTAATATACACATGCATATGTAATACAGGTGACAGGATGATGTGTTTGATTGGAATGCTAATAGTTTCGGAGACTATTTACTATTCGGCTCAATCGCGTCTCCCCAACAAGATGCCATTATCAGAGAAACGGACATTGGTTGATAGCACAATTGTTAAATGGGTTTACAAGATTGTGCTGATACGTTTATTGGAAATTGGCACTTGCGTGGTATTACTTAGGAGGAAAGAAGACGGTTAGTATTGCTCTTGAGATTCTAATGAGGCATACATTACTCTTTCTTGATGAACCAACAAGTGGACTAGACAGGAGTGTTAAATATCTGAGATCAGCTTAAATTTTCTGGATTTTGTTACAGTGTCTCAGCGTTCTTCGCAACACAAAAGCTACGTTGTCTATTCAGAGATGGACTGTGACAGCTTTAGTTCACCAGCTAAGCACACAAAATTCTATTTGATAATAATCTCTCTGTGCCTCATTGGACTGCCAAGACAGCAGACACTTTTCCAGGTCCAAATTACTCTTTACCAAATGCAAGTATAGCGCCTGTTACTACAAAAAAAAATGGGTAATTTACGGAGGTTGAAAGTTGCAATTCGCGAAGGTTTTACCCTGTTCTAGCAACTAGTGGAGGCTAAAATCTCCACGAATTGCACTTTCAACCTCTACAAATTATCCATTTTTTTTTGTAGTGCATGTGCTAGCTTCGGCCTCCTAACTGCTTATTGGAGGACCTTAAATTAGCTTTCAGGGGTGAAATATATAACAAAAATAGACTGACAACTGAGGGATGTTTTGGGATAAAACCTTCAAGTAATATAATGTTGTAATTGAACTGCCAAAGCCTTGTGTAATGTGAATTTTGTGAAAACCTGTGTTATTAGGGTAAGTCCATTCGTAAGTTTAAACTAAGCAGACTGATGAAGTATCTACTTCAGATTGTAAAAGATTACAATGAATATGTGATGCGCAATTTGGGCCGAGGATATTCAAGAAAGGATCTTGGTATCAGCTATGTGAAGGTATACATACTCTTTAGTGTTTTAATTGGGTGATGTTAATACCTTACGTCTCTCAGAAAAAAAAAAGTGTTCTTTTATTTCAAAACGTACTGAATTAAAAAATGTTTTAATTGAATGATATAGACTTTCTGCTAGCATTAGCTTTACATTTCGTTTCATTATTTGCTTTGCCTGGTATTAATTTCATTATTGCCTCTTTTAGGGAAAAAAAAGCAGAAAGTGAACCGGGGTTTGGAAAAGTTGCAATTTGGGCCGAGGATATTCAAGAAAGGATCTTGGTATCAGCTATGTGAAGGTATACATACTCTTTAGTGTTTTAATTGGGTGATGTTAATACCTTACGTCTCTCAGAAAAAAAAAAGTGTTCTTTTATTTCAAAACGTACTGAATTAAAAAATGTTTTAATTGAATGATATAGACTCTTCTTTACATTTCGTTTCATTATTTGCTTTGCCTGGTGTTAATTTCATTATTGCCTCTTTTAGGGAAAAAAAGCAAAAAGTGAACCGGGGTTTGGAAAAGTTGCATGAGAGTGTAAACAACAAGACAAAGTGGAAGAGAAGTATAGTCTTCTTTATTTCGAACACAAGCTTATTAGAAGAGTCTCCAATCTCCGTTTTATATGTGGTTTGTGAATATAGTATGGCAATTATCTGGAAAAAGCTGGGGAAAAGAGTATTAAGTTCACTTTCCTCTATCAGTCTGTTAATGCAAATGGCACTTTGAGCAATGAAAAGGGTAGCATGGAAACAATATGATGGTATATAAGGTCCGATTGAATTAAAGGATACAAGTAATATTATAAAGTGGTAGGTGGCTTGGATGCACATCCTAGAACGGAATATCTTTTCGCTGTAATAGTTGTCCTTTGTAAGTTGTTTGCGTTGTCTAAAATGATTTGAAACAAAATGCAATTATAAATACTCCTTCTTATGATAGCCATAGGATTTGTCTATGTAGATGTTTAGAATTTTGTAATGAATAGGACTCTTGGTAATTTCCAAAAAAAAAAATTGGTGCTTAAAATTACTCTCTTGCTTTCTGAGTGCAGATTTGGCTTTTGATTTTTGGTCATTTCAGGACACTCAGAGGCCAAAGAGTATGTGTCGATTTGGATGTTCTAGATGTGAAGTGGAAGCGAGATTTTTTTTTTTTTTTTTAAATTTAATTTCTACATGTGTCAATAGTTTCTCAATATAAGTTGTGTTACAAATTGACATCTCCGACGTTGTCTTTACGTTTTTTTCCCAATATCGGCTTTGAAACCTTATAGTTTATTGTTGCAGGTTACTCCCTTAGGAGAAATAGTATTTCTTTTCATCGTCAAGAGGTTTCCATCACGTGTTTGACATTTCAACCGGAATATTGTTTAGATGGATGTAAAATGGACTTGCATTAACTTTGAAAGATATATTTGGTTTCTTTTTCTTGTGTCTGTGTAATTGTTGTAAAAGAAGTGAGAGAATATAAGTTTAAAAATTGTGTTGTACGTATACAAGCCGGAAGGTGTTCACGCCGCTTAACTTCAGCCAACCTACTTGAAATTATAAAATGTTGGGAGCATGGGCTTACCTATCTAGTAGTCATATATATGTGATACTAGAACTAACCTGAATTTACACAAATAAAAATGGAAAAAAGGAAGAAAATATTCATGAGCTAAGAATAGTAAGGGCCCCGAACCAAAAAAAAAAAAAAAAAACGAAAAAAAAAAATAAAATAAAAGCTCATGGCTTTTGATCTTTGGAAGAATAAGTCCCCTAAAGTGCAAACATGTCGGACATGTTAACTAACTCGATTTTTCTTATTGAGATCACCTTTATCAATTTGGAATCACTTCAAAATTACTCCACCTTTAAACATTGGATTTACCTTATAAATACTAACAACGTCATTTTTTTTACACTTTTGAATTTATAATATTTCACCATGTTGTGGCAAATACTTTGTTGATCTAGATTTATATATATATATCCATTTCTAACGGTAATTAATATCTTGAGATATTGATCACTGCACACACAGAGATACAACAAAGCAATCAGAGGTGGTACATGTTTTAAGTTAGGTCGATAAAAATATTACTCCACAATTATAACGATAATGATTATACATGTATAAGAATAAAATAAAAGCCAATAAATGAAATGATATAAGAGATAAGTAACTTTTCTTAAAGCACTTAGTAAAAGTGGCTCAGATCATATTTTACCAGTGGGTGGTGGTTCTTTGATATCTTTATAAATAACAACAATGACATAAATTATGTAATTTCATAAGTTTTTAGAAATTAAAATCATCTTAAGGAACCTTATCAATCTTTGTGGGTAGAGAAGACCGTTTCCGATAGACACTTTGGATTAAAAGAAACGTAATCAATGAAGACTCAACTTCAACAAATAAGATATTTTGATACTTTTACAAAAGCCTTTTATTCTTTAATACAATATCAGTAAAAGTTGATGTAAAATGTGTTTTAAAGGGAAATATATCATACCAGCAGTGTGTTTTCACCCAAAAAAAAAAAAAAAAGATCTTCTTAGCAAGATATGTTTATTTGACCGAATTTAACGTATTTTAACCAAATTCTTAGCATGGCCTCAACATAACGTGCACTCGTATGGTATGGAAAGACTTATATTATGGGGTTTTTGCCATTACACTTAAAAAGGTTAACCGAGGCTTCTAATCAGCTTATTTTGAAAAGTGCTTTTTTAAAAAGTATTTTTGGTGAAAAACGCCACATGTACTACTTTAATTTGAAAAACACTTTTAAGCGTGTTTAGTGTTTGACCAAAAAAAAAAATGCTTCTATAAACATTTGGACATGATTTGAAATCATTAGATGAAATCATGTTTGGACATGCAATTTGGATTTCTTAAGTTGTATTTTTTCTTATAGACATAAAAACCCCACAACTTGTAAAAATCATCAAAACTTTTTGAATTCTTATACAACCTTACCAAACGAGCAAGTCATAATTCATAATAAAATTAATACTCTACTACAAGGCCTTTATAAAAAATACAACATCAATTGATCAAACGTTAGTTTAATAAAAAGGAAAATTTAACATGAATAGTAATGCAACGTCATTTTAATATAATTTGAATCTCAATATTTCACCATCTCTTCACGCGAAATACTTTCCCGATCGATTTATATATATATATCCATTTCTAACGTTGTTACATTTAAAAAATCTATGGGTCTTTTTTATAAAATATAAACTTATGGGTCAAGTTTTATATTTAAAAATTTTGAAAATCATGATTTGAAATCCCAAATCATGCCTTTTTTTTTTTTTTTAATAATTTGGGATTTCATCTCATGAGATGAAATCACATATCCAGAGATAATGTACTTTTCTCAAAGTACTTTTCAAAATAAAGTCTTTTAAAACTATTTTTTACCAGTGGGTGGTTACTTATTCCCAAAACACTTATTTTCTAACAACAATGAAACACCTCACTTTTTTTAAATAAGCACTTTTTGAGAAAAATAAGCTTGGCCGAATTGGCTATTAGTTTGACTGACCCAGTGTTTAAGAAATAATGAGAAATTTTTAAATCTTGTGGTCTTAAATTAAAGATGTGTGTAGTTTTTTAAATCTTATGGTCTTAAACTTGTCATGTAGTATTTAAATTTTCTAACTTACTAAATATAGAAAGAGACTCTTTTTAATACAGACCAAAAAAAGAAAAATAAGATACTTAAATTGGAACAGGGGAGTATCAAATTATAACAAATATTAAACATTTTCACAACTCGTTTGAAGTTTGACCCCTCACTCTTTTCTAACACGTTGCCCCTGAGGGCTGGCTAGGGCCGACCCATTGAAATCGTTGCCTCGTAGGGCTGTGGTGATTGGATTAAACCAACCGGGCAGTTTGCTTGACACTTTTCGCTATTTGAGAGTTAAACAAGTTATTCTTTGATCGTAATTTTTTTATATGTCTTTTAAATATTTTTAATTATTGATTATGATGACTTATAGTACTTTTTACGTAGTTTTCAAATATATAAATTTATTTAGAAAAATTTAAAGATTCTATGTTCAAACACACAGTCAAAATTAAAAAGTTTGACTCTCGAAAACGAAAAGTGTCAAACAAATTGGGACAGAGGGAGTAATAATTTCGCAATACATATGTTTCTATAAACCTATGTCTATTCAAACCAAGTTACATAGAACCTATGCTAGAGATAACAAACTTTACCTTATAAGATAAACTTTTAATTATGCCTTAAGGCAAAGTCTGCCCTGCCGCATAAGACAAACTCTTTTCAAAGCCCTACAATTTTCTTTTATTTTATGACTAAATCCGGATTTGAACCCAGAATCTCGAGAATATTTTTTAAGCGAATGACAAAATTTAAAAACCATCCAGAAGCTAGAAGGGAATGGTGCAAATTGCCCCAACCTTTTTGGGTCAAAAGCCCAATCCAACAACATCCAATACAAAAGCCCATAATAGTTACACTTCTAATTTTCTTCCCTATTAGAAAAAAATCTGCAAAACCCTGATTCTGAGGTTTTAGCAACAATGGCGAAAACTGCAAAACTTAGCAAAAACGAGAGTGCTTCAAAGAAGAAGAAAATGAAGAAGAGTAGTAAATCAGGTCCAAAAGCTAAAGATATGAAAGCAAAAGCACCAAAAGAAAACCCATTTGAATCAATTTGGTCACGTCGTAAATTCGATATACTTGGTAAAAAACGTAAAGGTGAACAACGTCGTATTGGTGAAGCTCGTTCTTCTGCTATTCTAAAGGTAACCAAAAATTTAAAAAAAAAATAAAAAATTGCACCTTTTTTTAATTGATTTTTCATTTAATTTATGGTTTTAGGGTTTTGATATGCTAGTTATGTTGTGAATTATTATTAGTTTCAATTAAAAATTAAATTGTGCTTAGTTTAAAACAGCTTAAAATTGTGCTATTTTAGCCAAAAATTGCACCTTTTTGGTTGGTTTTCTTTAATTTACAGTTTTAGGGTTTTGATATGCTTTTCATGTTGTTTGAGTAAAAAATTTTTTAGCCAAAAATTGCACCTTTTTTGGCTGATTTTTCATTAATTTACAGTTTAAGGGTTTTGTATATGCTAGTTATGTTGTGAATTATTAGTTTCAATTAAAAATTAAATTGTGCTTAGTTTAAAACAGCTTAAAATTGTGCTTTTTTAGCCAAAAATTGCAACTTTTTGGTTGGTTTTCATTAATTTACAGTTTTAAGGTTTTGATATGCTTTTTATGTTGTTTGAGTAAAAAATTTTTTAGCCAAAAATTGCACTTTTTTTGGCTGATTTTTCATTAATTTACAGTTTTGGGATTTTAATATGCTAGACAACTGTTGGTGTAATTTTTTTTAGCCAAAAGTTGTATCTTTTTGGCTGATTTTTCATTAATATACAGTTTTAGGATTTTGATTTGCTAGTTATGTTGTGATAACAGAGGAAAACGAAAAGTGTACAATTTAATTTTTAATTAAAATAAGCTAAAGTATGAAGCTCAAAGCTCCAAAAGAAAACCCATTTGAATCAATTTGGTCACGTCGCAAATTCGATATACTTGGTAAAAAACGCAAAGATGAACAACATCGTATTGGTGAAGCTCGTTCTTCTGCTATTGAAAAGGTAACAAAAAAAAAATTGCACCTTTTTTGATTGATTTTACACTTAATTTATGGTTTTAGGATTTTGATATGCTTGTTTTATGTTTGTAATAACACAGGAAAAGGATAGTGTAGTACAATTTAATATTTAACTGAGAATAATAATTCAAGCGCACTAAGTTAAATGCTCAGTTTAAAACTGTTTAAGCTAACCTGTATTTGTGTTGAGCTTTTTCACTATCCTTTAATTGCAAATTGAATATTTTGTTGCTTTAGCCAAAAATTGAACTTTCGTGGCTGATTTTCATTAATTTACAATTTCAGGGTTTTGAGTAATATTTTTTTAGGCAAAAATTGCACCTTTTTGGCTGATTTTCTTTAATTTACAATTTTGGGATTTTGATATGCTAGTTATGTTTTGATAACAGAGGAAGAAGACGCTTTTGAAGGAGTACGAGCAAAGTACGAAATCATCAATGTTCGTTGATAAGCGTATTGGAGAGAATGATGAAGGGCTTGGTGAATTTGATAAAGCTATTATGAGGTCTCAGCGTGAGAGGCAGGTTAGTTGGCCAATGGTTTAATTGTGTTCAGATTCTATTATTAGAAGCAAAAATTGATGCTTTACAACTTCACAATCATGTTAGTATAAAGTAGTGATTTTTATCATGTTAGTTATTAGTATGTAGGATTTTTCTGTTGGAAAATAGTACAAATTCATTTCTAAAGAAAACCCACAAGGAGATGATGTTTTGAGCTCTAAAAGTTCTGTTCACGGCCAATGCTTTAATCTCATGTTCAGATTCTGTTTATTTTTTTGGTAACCGTGGTCATCTGGACTATTTCCATGAGGTATTCGACTCATTCCGCGGGGTACAAGTTTCGTGTAACTTTTTCCAGCAAAGATTTTGGACAGACGGGAACAATTCACCTAGTGTTTTTGCCTCTTTGATGGGATTTGAACCTGAAACCTGAGTTTCTAAACCCACTTCATTTCCCATTAAACCGAACTCTTGGGTGCCAAATTCTATAATTAGAAGTAAAAATTGATGACCAAAGGTGTGGCCTCTGTTACCATTTTCAAAAAAAATAAAAAATAAAAAAAAAATTGTGTGGCCTAATGGTCAATGAAATGGGAGGAGAACCATGAGGTTTCAAGTTCAAATCCTAGTGGAGACAAAAATATTAGGTGATCTTTTATCATTTGCCTTAGTTTTGATGGGAAGAGTTACTCGGTATGTGGGAGGTAGTGCCTCATGGAATAGTCGAGTTGCGTAAGCTAGGCCGGACACACCTCTTTTTGTATTGCCCCTATGTTTGACCAGGGCAAAAATTGTGTTCTTCCGTCATCATGTTAGCATAAAGTAGTGATTTTTATGGTTGAAAACAATACAAACTCATTTCTAAAGAACAAAAATCATAAGTAGATGTTGAAGATGTAGTCTTTCAATGGAAATCGTGGAGATTTAGTTAACTATACTTTTTTGGCCTGGCAATCTAATTAATGAAGAGACAGTTGGAGAAGATTAGCTCTAGCATTAGAGAATTTTCCTTCAAAATAAACAAGTTTGTTAATTACCAAAACTAAAAGTTGTATGCCTCGACATTTGAATATGCCCAACTTACATATAGCGCAAAGGAGAAGGCTCGAGCCTCCACAGTGAACCCAAACCTTCTAAAATAGGGTCTGAAACAAATCAATGAATTCATTTTCAAATAAAGAAGATAAAAAAGAAAAGGATGGAGCCTAGTATAGGAAATGAATTGATCTTTGCATGTTCATTTTGTCAGAATTGCCAGATCAACCATTGATCGCTCCTTATGATTCTAGGGGTTTAGGATAGGAAGAGGGCCGAGCACAAAGATGTGAAGTTAAGAGCATTCATTAGATTTTCAATCTGCAATGAGCGAGTAGTTAGTTCAGGTCTTTTTCTATGAGATAAATGGTTGCATGTTCATACTAATGTACTGTTGTTGACTTTTCTTAAATTATCTGATACTGCTATTGTTGTTGACAATTATCTACATTTGTTTTCCTTAATATGTAGGTGAAGTTGAAGAAAAACAAGTATAATCTTTCAGATGAGGATGAAGAAGACTTCGATATCGGCGCCTCATTGGGAATGGATGATTTTGACGAAGAAGTCCCATTTGATGAGGATGAGGAGTATTATGGGAGAGATGGTGAGAATAACTTTTCTCGTGTTGCTTTTCTCATCTCTCTGGCGAATAGATTAGTTTTTATTTATCATGCAATATTGCATTTTTCCACTTCCTTCTTTGGGTTATTTCTATATGTATATAGAAATTGTATGGAACATATATACTTACATACATACTAGTGCATCCCAGTTTGTATATAAGAACTGGTATTGTTCGGATTTTATAGATTCTCTAATTTTTATATACTGTTTGTTTACTGGAGATTTGTCAATTATTTACCTTATTGAAAAATACTGTAAAGTCTCTTATATAATAAAACAAGTTTGTGGCAAAGGAGAAAATTCTTGATGGTCTTGACACTCTCACAGACTCAGACTATTTTCTTGCTATATTTGCACCCTGTATTCAAAAAAATAAAATAAAATAAGAAAATGAAAATCCTATGAAGAAAAACCGTTATCTTAAAGCTAATCTGGCTTCCAGCTGGAGGATTACAACCATGATTTGAATTCATACTTTTATCAATATCTTTTTTCAGTGAAGGTGGTAGTGATCCAAACCTTGTATATCAAGCATCTCAAACTGTTCTTGTATGGTTTGCTTTCCTCATACTGGCTGTCTATTTCTGTGCAGATAAGTCAGCTATCTTGGGACAACTTAACTCTCATGGATCTCAGAATGCCCAAGCAGGTCCAGTGGAAGCAGAGGAAAATGTTAGATGCTTCCTCATTTTCACCCCCTCTTGATGCATATTCCCTTCTCTATTTTGGAGTTTACACTATCTATCTGCTAACAAATGAAATAGTTGTATCCTTCTCCCTCTAGGCCCCTCCTGTGATAAAGAGCTTACTTAATTGTTACTCTGACTAGTTTGGTACTTAGATATAGATGTTTGTGGCATGATTCCACCTTGTAACTTAAATTGCTGCTCCATGCAATTTTTGGGTCATATGAGAAGAAAGAAACGGAAGATGAAGAAAGGGCTGCATCTACACACAAGATCAAATACTAGTGTTATATCTTTTTGTTTGTTGGGGTAAATTGCATAACATTCATATTTTGATGCATTACTAGATCTTCGCAGTACCCCAAAATTGTAAAAGGTATGACAGGTGTATAGGGACCGAGATATTCTCTTTGGCTGTACAGAGAAGTACCAGCTTGGTGCAATTTGATCAATAAATTCTTTACTTATCAAAAAAAATTGTTGTGCACCACCACAGGTGGTGGTGGATGTAAGTTTTGACTGTTAACACTAAACTAGCTTATATGTCTGATATGATGTCATTTAAACACGAGTAACAGGATAATTACATATGAGAGCACTAATTTTAGAGGCTGCCATTGTAACCCTGAGTAATTCTGAAAGAGAGAAAAAAGAATAAAGATTGTCAACAGAAGAAAACAGGTTCTAAATTTCTTACTGGGAGCATGCATCGTTTTGCGTGGGGATGATTGTACATGGTTCACAAACATGTCTCGAAAGATTCTTCTTTTATTGCAACACAGATGTCGTTCTGCTCCTGATTTGGTGTACCATCTTATTGCAGAGGAAGAAAAGCAAGAAAGAAGTGATGGAGGAAATTATTCAAAAGAGTAAATTCTTTAAGGTTTGTCGTTGTTTAATGTCTTATGGAGCAAGCTGATAAGAGAATGGTATTGTTTACTGGCCATATGTTTGACAATTCTTTTATTTTGTCTACATTGTTAGGCCCAAAAAGCAAAGGACAGAGAAGAAAATGATGAATTAACTGAGCAATTGGACAAAGACTTCACATCATTGGTGAATTCAAAAGCCTTGTTGTCACTGACCCAACCAGACAAGATAAATGCTCTGAAGGCTCTTGTGAGCGCGAACATTTCAGTTGGTAATGTGAAGAAAGATGAGGTAGCTGATGCTCCCAGAAAAGGATCTATTGGAAAGGTATAATTGGGTTTATTTTTTATTGCCGGAAGCATTCCTGATTCTTTCTTCCTTTCATGTGCCTCAAATGTATCTTCTTACTCTTTTAGGTTTCTAGTGCGTTATCCATGAAAAATACCAATATATTTACTTTTGATTATATTAAATTTGTCTATGTTGATCACTTTAGGTTCCTAATTGGTTTCAGGAAAAGCCTGACACTTATGAGATGCTTGTTAGTGAGATGGCACTGGATATCCGTGCTCGCCCATCAAACCGGACAAAGACTCCTGAAGAAATTGCACAGGAGGAGAAAGAACGGCTGGAATTGTTGGAGGTATGGATGCACTATAGCAGAAACAAGAGCTCCTTGTGTCTCTTTATACCATGCATTACATAGTAATCGTGATTGCTTGCTTTATGCACTTTAACATGGTAATGTTGTAAAAGAGCATACATTCACGTACCAAGGAAATTTAGCTGGATTATTATTTCAAAGATTTTATGTTTTGGTAGGATAAGGAGCATTTATCTTTTGGCTATAGTAGATATTTTCTAATTAAAGCTTTTTCATTTTTCAGCAAGAACGTCAGAAGAGGATGGCTGCTGCTGATGATGGGAGTGATGAAGATGGCGATGCATCTGATGATAACAGTAAATTGGTCAAAGACCCAAGGACTATATCTGGCGATGATCTTGGGGACGATCTTGAGGAGGTGCCTAGAAATAAGTTGGGTTGGATTGATGAAATCTTGAAAAGGAAAGAAAGCGAACTTGAGAGTGAAGATGCCGCTTCTACTGGGGATTCAGAGAGTGAGGACGACGATGGCGAGGATGCAGGAAGTGACGATGAGGAAGATGAAGGAAATGACGATGGGGAAGATGAAGGAAGTGATGAGTATGATGAAGAACAAGGAACGACAGAGACTATTAAGGACTGGGAGCAAAGTGACGATGATATTATTGATACTGAGGTAGAGGATGATGATGAAGAATCTGATGATGATGCTAAGAAGGTGTTGAAAATAAAGGACCAAAAGGAGGTATCCGTCAAGGGAAAAGAAGTTGGCACTTCACAAACCAAAAAAGGAAAAACAACACTGAAGCATCAACAAAGCGAACTTCCCTATACAATTGAAGCCCCCAAAACTCTAGAGGAGTTTACTTCATTGATAGACAGTTGTTCTGATGATCAAGTAATTGAAGCAATCAGGAGAATTCGTACATTCAATGCAATAACGGTTGCAGCAGAGAATAAAAAGAAAATGCAAGTAAGATACTCATTTTCACTGTAATTTCTTTAAGATTGATGTTTGACCTTTGAGGCTTTCTCCATTCTCCTTTTTGTGAGCATATGATATGAAGGTTTGCCTTAAATTTTTGGGAGTTATCACCATTTGACTGTTACCATTATCTATGTTAATATAAATAAATGAATTGTTCATGTGAATATCTCTGTACGTGTATAAGAAATGCGTGAGGTATTATAAGATGATAAGGTTATGGCCTATGGGTAGTCAGAACTAGATAGGTCATTTTTTTGGGGGTAGAGTCTCTGCTGCCACAATTGCTTTATAAGTAGCTTGTTTCTTTCATCAGGTTTTTTACGGGGTTTTGCTGCAATATTTCGCTGTGTTGGCAAATAAGAAGCCATTGAATTTCAAGCTTCTGAATTTGCTTGTAAAGCCGCTGATGGAGATGAGTGCAGCGACCCCATACTTTGCAGCTATATGTGCCCGCCAAAGGTTACAAAGAACAAGGACACAGTTTTGTGAAGATCTTAAGAATACAGGTTTGCTTTGATGTCCTGTTTGTTTTCTTCAATCGTTCTTTGTATCTCAACTTACATTGCTTGGCTCTACCTCTTGTGTTTATTTCATTTGGTCCATCCGCACAGGAAAAAGCAGTTGGCCATCTTTGAAGACCATCTTTCTGTTGAGGCTTTGGTCCATGATATTTCCATGCTCTGATTTTCGCCATTGTGTCATGACTCCTGCTATACTGCTTATGTGTGAATACCTAATGCGGTGTCCCATCATTTGCGGAAGAGATATTGCAATTGCTTCCTTCTTGTGCTCTTTGCTGCTAAGTGTAAGTGGATGCCATGTTCCACTTATCTTACATGCATCGAAGTTGATCATTTGTTTAAATTAAGGGTGTTGGATTTTTGTTGGGTAGAGTGTTCTGTGCCGTCGGAGCACATATTGTTCCACCTGGATGTGTAGTGTACTGTCTCAGCCCAGTATATGTCTTGTTACCTTATTAAAAATATGTGCGCTATAAAACTTCTGCATCTTTACCCTCCTTGTTCAATTCATCTATCTTTGAAACCATTTATAGTTATCTCCTTTGTTTCTCCCTCTTCCTGCCTAGTGTTATACTTAAATACAGCATTTTAGTCCCAGCATGAGATTCCTTAAAGAACTAGTTGCTTTTTAGATCATGACTTTGATCGCAAATGTTTTCAATATCTTGTGCATATTCGCTTAATATATCTCTTATTAGTTTCATTTGTGATATTTTAAAGAGTTGGTATACACCTGTGGTGCGTTCTGTTCTCATACTCTCGATGTATGAATTCATAGCTTTGCCTGTTTTAGGTATAAAAAGGCTTCAGAAACTTATTAGTTTTCTTCGCAATCTGTGAGAGCTACTTTTAATGTTCCCGTTGTACATGTCAGGATGCACTTGATGCTGATACGTATATACAAATTTACCTTATCAAAGAAAGCCAAAAAGGCTTCAGAAATTGTCAACTGAAAATTTATAGGCGTCAATCTCAGCCTTTTATATTCGGTAAACAGTCTTAAGTTTCACTTTCCCTTATTCAGGAGGTGATGTCGGAATGCTATTATTTGCCACCTCGTGATTCAGTTTCTTGCTAGTTCTTTGTAGGTTTAAAGAGTTCATATGAACAACTTAGCCCCATATTATTTCTTTTGACACTAACGCGGCTGCGCAAATCAGAGGCTAGGCAACCAGGGCGGTGGTTTAGAAGTGTCTAAGACTCAATCCATCTCTGTTGGTTAATACTTTTTTGTCCGTTCCAAAAAGCTTGCACGTTTTTTATTTTTCAGTAGTAGTTAACTTTTACATTCTCATCTTGTCATTGACAAGGCTTTGTTGCAGTCTCTGCTGGAAATGAAAACAAATAATCTTACTTGGTACTATGAGTTATTTTTGTATTTAATGTATATTTAGCTTATGTATCAAGTCTTTATCTTCCACAGTGTTGTGTTCGGTCAAACACAGTCAAACAAATTGGAATAAAGGGAGTATCTTGCTCTAGTCACTCAACATAGTTCAGTTAGTGCTTAGGACTTCTTCAGGCTAATGGACCGAGTTTGCAATAGTCAACTGCGGGTCAAACAACATGTGAAAAATTAAAGATCGGTGGTTGACCCGCAAGGGTGGCTCAGTTGGTTGAGCATGGGGCTTTCATAATGGAGGTCTCAGGTTTGAAACCCCCTGCCTACGACAACAAGGGATTTGCCTTTTGGGTCGAGCTCGTCGCACGGGGCTAGCCTAGTGCGGGTTATCTCTCCTGTGTGGTTTGCGAGCTATTACACAGGAGTTAGGTTTACCCTGTGCGCACCCGAAGGGTAGTGGCTGCCTGTTCCCACGTCATAAAAAAAAAAAATAAATAAAAAAAAATTAAAGATCGGTTGACCAAAGGAACACCCATTTTGAGATTTAACTTTTGGCTTTTATTTCTTCTTGTTCTCAAAAAAACATTCTTCCTTGTTGATGGTGTTTGCAATTACAGAATGATAACTATGAACTTCGTTCTCCAAGCTTATGGATATCAACATCTTGCCCTGCAGGTAGTTAAACAATCTCAGAAGTTCTGTCCCGAGGCTATAGTATTTATTCAGACTTTGCTGATGGCAGCTTTAGACAAAGACCGATCTAAAAATTTACAGGTTTGGCTTTACTGAAGTTTATGAGGGTTTTCTTGCTAGTTTAATTCTTGAAGCTGTTAACAATTGCCCTTCTTGTCTTATTCTGCAATTACATTTTGTTGTTATTGGAATGTAGTTGGGTTGCTTCCTTCCACTTGTAAAGTGACAGAGATGTTCTTTTGTGGCAGTTGAATAACCTTATGGAGATCAAAGAACTTGGGCCTTTGCTTTGTTTACGCAGTAGCAACGTGGAGATGGATTCTTTAGATTTTCTTGAGCTAATGGACTTACCAGAGGACTCTTCCTATTTCCACTCTGATAATTACAGGTCAGTTAGCATTCCCTACATGCATATTGACAAACCTATTTTAAATTATTGTTGTTGTTGTTGACTTCTTGTTGTCAATCAGCTGGTTAACATAACACGTATCTCGCTCTCACACACATTTTCGTGGTCTTGAAATTCTACTGCTAATTTCCTTCTCCGGGACTCCTGGAACTTAATGCTACTAAATGTTTTCTCATGCAGGGCCAGCATGCTTGTAACAGTTCTGGAAACCCTGCAAGGATTTGTCAATGTATATAAGGAACTTATTTCTTTTCCTGAGATTTTCATGCCAATTTCAAAATTATTATGCAAATTGGCTGGAGAAACTCATATTCCAGAGTCATTAAGGGAGAAAATCAATGACGTTTCCCAATTAATCGATTCGAAGTCTGAGGAACATCACCTGCTGCGTCAGCCTTTGAAAATGCGGAAGAAAAAACCTGTGCCCATCAGGATGGTTAATCCGAAATTTGAGGAGAAGTAAGATACTCTTCTTGCTGCCTTATCTTTAATAAAACGAATCATATTGCTTTTTTCCTATTGAGCTTTACTCATCTGGTGATCATCTACCTCTGCAGCTATGTCAAGGGTAGAGATTATGATCCAGATCGTGAGCGTGCTGAAATGAAAAAGTTGAAGAAACGTATAAAACGGGAAGCTATAGGTGTTGCGAGTGAACTGCGTAAGGACAAAGATTTCTTGTTCAAGGTGAAGGAAAGTGAAAAGGCCCAACTAGACGCAGAAAAGGCTGAGAAATATGGGAAAAATCTTGCTTTTCTTCAAGAACAAGAGCATGCATTTAAATCGGGGCAATTGGGAAAGGGCCGGGGGAAGAGAAGAAGATGAAATTAGCTTTTTGCTGTTACTCGAAAATCTCATCTTCAAAAGCTTCCTGTCTTTTGGTAAGGTTTTATTCTTTTTTTTTTTTTTTTTTTTTTTTTTTGGCCTCGACAGTGAATATATATAAGCATTTTTTATCCTTGGGCTTTGTCCCCCAAACCCCCCCCCCCCCCCCCCAACCCCAAAAAAAAAAAAAACGCCAGAGTCCCCACACACACAAAACAAATTAACAAATTATGACGTGATCATTACTAATGTCCCTTGTCATTTAGTTTTAGTTATCAACATCCATTAGATATTCCGACATTCATTAGACTCACCCATTTTAATAATCGCTTTTTTTTTTTTTTTTTCTGTAGCAGCGTTCCTTTGTTTAACACTTATATCCTTATTGTCCCCCTCTGTTTGCTTGGCATGGGTATCAACATATTAGCATGTAATATCCGAGTTAAATGTGGTAGTCATATGTAGATGTATCTAATGAACAACTGTAATGCTACATATCAGTGTTAAAACTGTTGTTGAGACAAATATTGAAACCCTTTTACTGTTCCAGGGAAAAGAAGATGCAGAATGCTGTGGAAGTACAGTGAGTTTGAACGATCAATCGCGTGGTTTGGATGATGGATGCATGCGGTTACAACATTCGCTTTTATCTTTCCCCTCCAACTGTGCCACCGTGTTTCCACTGCACCTGGTGAAGTTGCTAGCTGTATTTGGTCAGAATCATTAGGCTCGAGCTGTGAAGTGGAAGAGCCCTTCGATTTTCGTTTTTATGTCTTCTAGCAGAAGATCAATTTTGTCCAGCCCAATCGGCGCATTTAATTTTGAGCTGTAAAAAGGGATAATATGTTCCTGGGATTAGCACGTGGTTACTTGTTTCCTGTTGTATGCCATTTACATCTAACTGAAGAGTATCAGTTCATTATAGTGTTAAAAGCCATTTTTATTCATAAATCCGAGATTATTGCATATTTAGCCCTGGTGGCCATGGTTAATTTAACATGGAGAGAGTATCATATTGGTTAAATTTATGTGCCGGGTAAGTGGTACTACTGTTCCTCGTAAAACATTTTCTCTGGAAATTGTATGTGTTGATTCAGCTTGGTTGAGAGAACAGATACAACTTCAAAACAGTAGCTACAAATGGTAATTGGGCAAACTATAATTACATATGGTAAATTGTAGTGCTTTGAGAAATTTCTTCTTCAAAGATTTTGTGTAATGCATTAACTTCAGGATCATCGGCTTTGTCTTGTGATAATGGCATATTATTGCTGTTTGGGCCCAAGCTTTTCCCTCCACTCTCTTCCATTTTCCATTCTTTAGCCTTTCCCCATAACACTGAGTAAAATCCAAGTAAAATGATGGTTGATCCCACCACACTGCGCACCCAAACAATGTACATAAGACCGTCAATGATGATTCTTTTACTAAAACTTTTAACAATTACACTTAAGAGTGTAAGTTTCATAAGGGGAAAAAGTTCAAAAATACTTCTACTTTCATCTATTAGTTAAGTTTGTCATCCAGTTCACTTTAGGGTTATTCATGTTCCTGCCGTTATGAAACTTAACGAAATTATCCCTCATTTGTCTAATCTTTTAAAATTGATCTAAATAACCTGATTTCACTAAAAGAAAAATCATTCCCTACTTTTAGTGAAATCGAATTATTTGGATCAATTTGGGGGATTTCACAAAGCACTCCAATTTACCATATGAAAAATGACTTCCCTAACGAGAATACGAAAAAACAAGTTTTAAGTGGCATTTCAAGTTCATTATCTCCTCCCACTCTCCAATACCGCTAATCCCCACTCCTTGACCACCCCACCCCATAGTTTTTTTCCTAGATTACATAAATATTTTTAGAATAATATTTTTTTGCTCACTTACCAAATACTAAAACTCACTTATTTTTCAAAGAAAACATTTGATCACCGAGAATAATCCGGGATTCTCCTTCTATAAGGGAAAATTTAGAGAATCCAAAATACAAATTAAAGTTCATCATCGATAATGGAGTAGTAAGTAATAAGGCTTAATACCTAGATGGACCCTAAACTTGATGTTTTGAAGATAGCATATAAACCACCTTACTTTCAAAGTGTATTTTTCAGTTTTTTTGAAAACAAAAACTATATTTTTCAAACACTCACAATTTTCATGGCCAAACAAGCCCTAAATATATCACAAAATATTTTTTTTTAAAATGCAAAAATAAGGCAAACGCATATACATGAGACTATAAATGTGCACTTAAACCAATAAATACTCGCTAATTTTTTGCAGCTTTCAATTAACTCGGATTTTTTTTTTTACACTTGAATAATTAAAAAACAATAACTTTAACCAATAAAAATCCTTAAAAAAAGAAATTTCAAATTAAGAAATTTCTTTTTTTTAAGGATTTTCTTCTCGAATTTGAAATTTCTTTTTTTAAGATTTTTATTGGTTAAAGTTATTGTTTTTTAATTATTCAAGTGTAAAAAAAAAATCCGAGAATTGAAAGTTGTAAAATTGCGATTAGCGAGTATTTATTGGTTTAAGTGCACATTTATAGTCTCATGTATATGCATTTGCCTTATTTTTGCATTTTAAAAAAAAATATTTTGTGATATATTTAGGGTTTGGCCATGAAAATTGTGAGGGTTTGAAAAATATAGTTTTGTTTTCAAAACAATCCTTGAAAAATACAAATTAAAGTTCATCATCACCTTGATTTATATGGAGTAGGTATTAAGTAATAAAAAGATCCCTCATTAGGTAGTAGTATGTCTAACTTGATTCAAATAAAAGACACAACCAAGACCTTAAAGTCTAGTTGAAGCACAGTGAGTGTTTTGTTCACTTTCCACGAAGTCCACGGAAATAGGCTTTAGTATTAGCCTCAAAATAATCTCTTGGAATGAACAAATCTCTACCTGGCACTTTCATCATTTTCTTCTTGCTGGAAGTAACTGTTTCTTGATCTGCCCCATCAACCAGCTTAGATAAAATCCATGTAGCAATAGCCATAGCTGCTTTATAGCTTTAAGGGTTCGTTTGGTAGGTGGTTAAGAGAGCACTTATTCATGTGTATTGTTCTATGTATAGTTAATACAATGTTTGATAGCTAGTAAAGAGTCATCTTATTCATGTATTAATTTCTGCATATTTATACCGCATTTGTTAGCTAATTAAGAAGTAAGTTATTCATGTATAAAATTAGTACGATGTTTAGTTTGTAATTTTGAAACTCGCATAACTAATACATGTATAAGTTATGAGGGAATGTATGTATTATTTTGTGCGGGGTAGAAGATGAAATAACTAATACATGAATAAAAACTTAAAATGACAATATCACCCTTATCACTTCCCACTTAAATACTTTTCTTTTCTAAACAAATATTTTTACTATAATATTTTAATTTTAATTTTAAAAAATCTATAATATTTATTAACTTTTAATATAACAAAGCAATATTCAAACAAATAATTTATGCATAACTAAGCTCTACTTAACTAATCTCTTCATAACTAATACCTCATTACTAATGTCTACTTAACTAATACCTACATTACTAATACTTGCATAATCCTAACCAGCTACCAAACGACCTCTAAGTGTTCCATTCATTTTAATTTATGTGGTGTATTTTACTATAAAATATTAGAAGAGTCAGTTCAGAATCGGATCGATGTGTGTGCTTCTATGACATTAAATTCAACTCTGAGGGGCATCTTGGGAAATTGATAGTTTGTCTGCTGTACTCAATAGCATTATGTGTGTACTTTTTCCTATTTGGACGAAAATACTGGACCATTTTAATTTATTTGTCCGTATCCTCTTTAAAGAATTGTAGTCTGGTACATCTCCCAAGAAAGGTGGTTCCCAGAATTTTCATCTTTCCGCGGTAACTTTCAAAAACTGAGTACTGTGGCCTCTCAAGCAGTACTATAGGTTCTTATTTATTTTTAGTTTAAAGAATTATTGCATAATTCTATTATGGTATCCACTTTCTCATACAAATTCACAGATTTATTATATTTTAGACATGATATCTTTATAGTTACCGAGAAGTCTATACAAATACAACGTTTTAAATATATTTAATTCTGAAAGGTGGTATTTAATTATATCCTAGGAATTTTTTTGAATATGGAAGTTGTTGTTTTTTAAATACAGATAAGAATTAAAACCAAAAACTAAATGCATCTATTTATTACATTTTAGTCGACTTTATTTGGGGAAGGAATGAGTTTTGTATTAAGCTAACATCAGAAGATGTAACACATTTTATCCAGAAATTTCTAAAAATAAAAGATGGAATATCGAATAAAAACCTTAGAAAAACAACGCAATAAGAGAAAGTGAATGCTTTGATCTACCAACAAAAAGATCTTCACGTGTGCTTATGTGATATTCCCTTCATTTCAACATAAGTGGTGCTTTTAGCATGGTCACATCCTCTGCCCCCTATTTGGATGGTTGTTTGTCATGGTTCATTAATGTATGATTTTCGATGAAACTATGTTTGTATCCATTGTTCTTAAAATTATGTGGTATGGTGTTATAAACCCATTGTAATTACGTGGTTATATAACCATAAAAAAGTTCAATTTTTGTAATCACGGGTTTGATGATTTTTGCGTGGTTACGTATTTCATTTCTCTACTACCCCCACCCACTACCCCTCACCACCACCCACTACCCCCAACCTCATCTCGCAACCACCCTCCCCTCCACCACCTCCATCACCCACCACCTACTTATTTTTTAAAGTTTCCATTTTGATCTTTTACCTGAATATTATTTATATATATATATATATATATATATATATTTCTAATTAAGAGTTAAGGGTATTTTAGTAAACTTACAAGTTATTAAAAAGCACCATACAGTCAAACCAAACAATACAAATGTAATTAAATCACAACAATTTTAAATGAGTGTAAAATTGGAAGAATATCATTAATGCCTTCTTGATTATGTGAAACACCACTTATTTTGAAACAAAATGTATGTGAAACACCACTTATTTTGAAACAAAATAAAAACTTAAAAACATCACTTATTTTGAAATGTAGAGAATATCATTGGGCCCGTGCTTGCACGGGCTAATCCCATCTAGTATATCTATATAATTATATTATTATTATTATTCTGCCAAGAATAAAATCAGAAGTTTAAAGTAAGCTTATTTTTAAATTGGAAATGGCCAAAAATCGTCCTGACTGATTGAAGTTGGCTAAGAAATAGCCTCTTTTCGCCTATTGGACGAAGTACCTCAGAATTATTTTTTGACTTAAAATGCACCTAAAACTAACGCTTGATTGACTAGATGAAGCTTTATAAAAGCCACATATGATAGTGTATGATTGATCCAAATGTTAATTCAATATGAATTAAATTATATATATATATATATATATATATATATATATATATATATATATATATATATATATATATATATATATATATTCATCTGATTTTCTATACAACTAAACCCGAAATCTTGATTATTGTCCCCCACCTCTATTCTTTTCTCCTTCCTCATATATTTCTCCAATATTGAAATTCTTCTTTACTAGATAATTTCATTAACATTTAAATATTTTATTATATTTTAATATAACTTATTCACAGACCAAACCACTTAAGTACTACTCCAATGGAGAGAATCGGATTTAATCAATTGTAACCCTCCCCCACAGCTTTAGCTAAATAATTCTGTTTTTAAAGCTTTCATCTATCTAGACTATGAAAGTCTTCTTATGAAAGAATATATAAGATGAAAAAGAAAAAGTGAATTTGTAATGCATCAAATTAAAGCTGTCGCTTTAACCAATAGTTAAGGTTGTTCCATCAGTTTTAGGTGGAAGATGGACCCCATAAATTTCACTAACTGGTCATAAGAAAGAACATCTTTTTTTGATGAAGATAAGAAAGAATATCAAAACCTTAGAAAAATTGCTTATGAACACTTTAAATCAAAACCCAACTAGGTCAGTCAACAAAAGGTTACTTAGTAGGAAAGAGTTGTCTTAGGTTCCCCCCTCAATTTATGGACTCTCAATTTAAATAGTTCAGATCTCAACTCATTATAATTTCTTTGTAACTATTTACTAAATCTAGTTCAAATTATTAAGATATTTTTTCCCCAAACATATGTTGTTTATTTAAAGATTTTTATAAAATTAATATTTAGTCTCCATTTTATCTATTATTATGCACAATCACTACTTCCGATCACTGCCAATAACTATCTCATGGCACATTATTAACCCCAATAACCACCTTATAACTATCATTTCTGACCATCATCATCATCACCACAAGCTACAACAACTACTAGTAACTCTTGTGTATAAACAAATAAATTTTTTACGGTATTTATGTTAAGATTTTTTCGATGATCTTTAAGGATAGAATAATTATAATTATCTTAATTAATTTACATTTATAAACTTTATATAAACATCATTTAAGTACATTTGGATGTGGAGAAAATAAATAACCTTAGTTATTTCGTATTCATACTTTAAAGACAATATCGTAAAGGTTTAAGTTTCGTTAATACATATAACACAAAACTTATATTGCTCCCTCTGTTTCAGTTTATGTTTCTTAGTTTGATTGGGTACGAATTTTAAGAAAGTATGAAGACTTTTTAATCCTGTGATCTTAAATTAAAATTTGTGCGTACATCAAAATGTCATTTGAATCAGGTGATCTTAAATATGTAATGTGAAACACTAAAATTAAAAATTTACCAAATATAGAAAGTGATATTTTTTGAAATATATTAAAAAAGAAAATAAAACCCATAAATTAAAAGAAAAGAGTATACCATATGATTCAGATTTATAGTACACTTTAATTTTCTTTTGAAAAAGAGAAAGAAAAAGCGGCCCTTAACAAAACCATGGGCCTTAGTGGAATCTCTCACTTTATAAAAACAGGCCACAAAGAGTGAGAAAACAATAGAACACAATCAGCTTATCAATGGACATGTTGAAAGCAATAGAAAACAAAGCAAAAGCTGTAGTGGAAAAGTTGAAGGAAATGAAACCAGAAAAAAGGGTTGAAAATGCAAAGGAACTTGTCAAAAAATCAACCCCATATGTATCAAACTTCACAAGAACGTCATTTGATTGGTTACTAGAAAAAACTCCTCCACTTATCAAAAAATCAACCCCATATGTATCAAACTTCACAAGAACGTCATTTGATTGGTTACTAGAAAAAACTCCTCCACTTATACCCACTGCAAAAAGTTTCATGCAAAACTCTTCACTACCCGTTAAAATATCAAGTGGTTTTGTGTTGTTTTTCTTGTTTCGTTGGTGTTGTGGTGGTGGAGGAAATGGGAAGACAATGAAAGCACCTGGAAGAAATAACGTAAGGATATCAAGAAGTAATTTTGAAAGCAGTCCTAAGTCTTATTTCCGTGATCTACGTTCCAAGAAAGCTTAATTTCGATATCCTATATATTTTGGTATGATCATTTGGTATTTGGTATTTACTGGTCCAATTATGCTCCCGATCAGAAATTTCTTCATTTTCAAGTTTGAACTAGAAATTTTCTGATTAAGGAGGAAGAGTTCGCATTTATCCGACAAAACTATCCTACCTAAGTAATATCCTTATACGTATATGTTTCCATTTTAGGTACAATATGTTTTGTAGTAGTATGATAAAATAAATGAAGAACAGTGTATGCAAATTTCTTGTTGTATTTTCTCGTGTCTCTTTCTACAATCTACTCTAGTATTTATACAAGTTTGTATGGAATCTAATCTATAACGAATGGACAGGTGTACTATTCTCGTTGCTAACCTCCTAACAACTTAAAAGATAAATACCGAATTTACAAATACATAAAGTAAAAAATACTATGTATGTACAGATGCAAAAATACAAATTTTCATACGGTATTTGGGCCTTCTCCTTTTGGACATACAACAACACTTCTGTCAGCCCAATACCAAGTTTGCAATTTTGTCCTTAAGCCCAAAATAATATAAACCCAATAAGAAGCCTTTGCAAAATTAACCTTGACCTAATTTATTCCCAAAACCAAAATATCTGATGAGCTTCGATCGTTCCTATGTTGTATGTCCAAACATAGACTTGTCCGCTCACCTCTTTCTTCTTCCTTCACATCGTCTTCTTCCTTATACGCTCACATCTTCTTCTTCCGTCATCTTCCTCGATTCAACCATGGATGCCAGAAAATAAAAACCCCAACACCCCCCCTCAAGTTGGAGGGGAGGATGAAACACCCAACTTGTCCAATAATCTATGGTGAATCGGGCCAGTGAGGGACTTCGTAAACAGATCTGCAAGTTGCGAAGTCGATTTGACATAAGAGAGTGAAATCAGACCAGCGAGGTACTGTTGACGGACGAAGTGACAATCAATTTCAACGTGCTTCGTCCGTTCGTGAAATACGGGGTTCTTTGCTATGTGGATGGCTGCAAGACTGTCGGAATGGAGTGGAATCGGCAAAGAAATTGGAACGGAGAGATCCTCAAATAATCGTACTAACCAGGTAAGCTCAGCCACAACCCTTCGCATTGAACGATACTCAGCTTCAGCTGAGCTAAGTGAAATAGAAGCTTGCTTTTTAGATTTCCATGAAATAGGTGAAGAACCAATTGAAATATAGAATCCACTAACTGATTTGCGTGAATCTGGACAGGTGCCCCAGTCGGAGTCACAGAAGGCGAGCAATTTGTAGCATGAGGAGGAGGACATGAACAAACCAAGACCGGGATCCCTCAAAAGATATCGCAAAACCCGAAATGCAGCAGCAAGATGTGGTTCACGAGGATCTTGCATAAATTGGCTCAAATGCTGCACGGTGAAAGATAAGTCTGGTCTCGTGTGAGTAAGGTAATTCAACTTACCCAATAAATGTCTATATAGAGTAGGATCTGCAATTGGTGTGCCTGTTTGAGCGTGTAACTTGATACTTGAATCCAGAGGAGAAGAAACAGCTTTAAGATGTAATGAATCAAACTCATGTAATAGATCAATTGTAAATTTCCTCTGAGATAAAATAAGACCATGAGGTTCCCTAATAACTTCCATGCCAAGAAAAAAATGCAAATTACCCAAGTCCTTTATACGAAATTCCTTATCCAGAAACATCTTAAGGGAATGTAATTCTGCTTGATTGTTCCCAGTCATTAAAATGTCATCCACATAGACTGCAACAATAGAAATGAAATCACCTGCCTTTTTCACAAATAGAGAATAGTCATTTAAAGAATGTTTGAATCCTTTAAAACTGAGAGCAGATGTCAGCTTGGAATACCACTGTCTGGATGCTTGTTTAAGTCCATAAATGGACTTTTTCAAAGAAACAGACATGATTAGGTGAGGGAGGTGAAATTCCTTGTGGAAACTTCATATACACTTCCTCATCTAAATCCCCATGTAGAAAAGCATTGTTAACATCTAGTTGAAAAAGACCCCATCCTTTCTTAACTGCCAAGGCCAAAATACACCTTATAGTTGTCATTTTCACCACAGGTGAAAAAGTCTCATTATAGTCCACACCTTCTCTTTGAATGTCTCCTCTAATTACCAACCTAGCCTTAAGTCTTTCAATACTGCCATCTGAGTGCTGTTTAACCTTGTAAACCCATTTGCAAGGTAATGCTTTCTTCCCTGTAGGTAGGGTAACCACATCCCAAGTATTATTCAATTCTAGAGCTTCAATTTCCCTGTTCATAGCTTCTTGCCAACCAGGATGGTGGGCAGCCTGTGCATAGCTAATAGGTTCTTGGATAGTAGAAATAGATTTAAGTATGTCTTGATTAACAGAAGATAAGTTACTAAAAGGAAAGCATTCAACATCAGTAGGACAAAAGAAACAGTTTGCATTCATATCTGTGTGTGTGACAGCATGGCAAATATAATCTTTGAGGTAGGAAGGAGGTTTTGGAATCCTAGAGGACTGTCTAAGTATAGTTTCAACAAGAGGTGCAGGAGAGGTAGGACTATTGATAGGACTAGTAGAAAGGGGTATAACATTCTCAGAATCACTGCAAACATCAGGACTAGGGTCAGAACCTTGAGATGAAGAGTCATCTGTTGAAAAAGAGACTGGTTCCTCTGCAGTTGGTGAAATATCAGACTGTTGAAAAGAGGGAGTAGAAAACAGTTTTTGAGGAGTGTGGGGAGTAAGAGAAGAAAAGGGATAAAATTCCTCATGAAAAACAACATTTCTAGATACTGAAATCTGCATAGTCTTAATATTCAGAACTTTGTATCCTTTCTTATTAAAAGGGTAACCTATAAAAACACATGGTAGAGCCCTTGGATCAAATTTGGATCTTTGACTTGGTAGAGTGGACACAAAACACAAACAACCAAAACATTTTAAATGAGAATACAAAGGCTTTGTTTTAAACAAAAGTTCATAAGGTGTTTTGTAGTGTAAAACTTTAGATGGGAATCTGTTTATAAGGTAGGTGGCTGTTAAAAGGCATTCTCCCCAATAGGTGATAGGCAAGTGGGATTGAAATAGCAAAGCCCTTGAAGTTTCAAGAAGATGCTTGTGTTTCCTCTCTACTACTCCATTTTGTTGTGGAGAGGATACACATGTGGTTTGGTGTATAATACCCTTTAGATAAAAGAAAATCTGATTGCACTTTACCACTGCCTAATTCAAAAGCATTATCTGATCTTATTATTTTCACTTGAGAATTAAACTGTCTCTCTACCATACTTAAGAAGGACTGTAATACTGAAAAAGCATTTGATTTTGTGCTTAATAAATGAGTCCAAGTAGCCCTTGTAAAGTCATCTACAATAGTAATAAAATATTTAAAACCATCATGAGTAGGAGTTTTGTATGGTCCCCAAGTGTCCACATGGATTAGATCAAAAGCAGATTTAGTTGTGATAGTGCTTAAAGGGAAAGGCTTCTTGGTTTGTCTTGCCATAGGACAGATAATGCAAGGAGAAGTAAATTTAGAACAAGAAGAAATAGGAACAATATTTTTCATATTACTTAAAGGAATGTGACCCAACCTGTAATGCCATAACCTTTCTTTTACATTTGGATCAAAAACACTGGAAAAAGCAGAAAAAACAGACACTGAATTGGAAATACAAATGGACTGATCCTTAGGTAATTGAAAACTAGAGCTAGACAGATAACTAGATACAGCCTTAGGAAAACTAGTAGAAACTGCTGGCTGATTTGACTTTAAGATGTAGAGTCCTCCTTGTTCTTTACCAAGCACCAGAGGGTTCTTCAGTGAAAGGTCCTGCAAAAGAAAACAAGTGTTAGGTGTGAAGAGAAGAAACTTTCTGAGTTGTTTACACAATTTATGTGCAGATAGAAGATTGAACCTAAAAGAAGGTATATAAAGGACATTATGTAGGATAAACTTAGAGGAAATAGAGACAGATCCTGAATGGGTCACTTTGATCTTTTGAGAATTAGGAAGATTGACCATAATGGGCTTAGAAAATGCTTTCAAATTAATGAACAAACTTCTGTTAAAAGTCATATGTTCAGTTGCTCCACTATCTATTATCCAAGATCTACTATTAACATTGATTAGGCAAGCATATGAGTTAAAGAACTTAGTCATACCAAAGACATGTTAGATTTGCAGCAGTCTCGGTGGAACCTCCACTTGGCTGGTTCATTTTAACTTGTTCCAACAGCAGCAATAGTTGAGAAATATTGTCTTGACTCAAGGATTTTGCCTCATTGTTTCCCCCTGATTGTTGTTCATCTTCTCCTGAACTGAATACATTGTTAGATTGAATAGCATTTTGAAACTTCCTTGGCTTTGTAAACTTGAAATCAGTTGGAAAACCATGGATCTTGTAGCACTTGTCAATAGTGTGTCCTGGTTTCTTGCAGTAGTTACAGTAAACTGTGTTTTTCTTAGTGTCATAGGTAGTTTTCTGATTCTTATAGTCATTAAACTTTCTTGGTTGTTGATTAGTCACCATAAAAGAGGATGATTCCCCTGGGTAAGTAGGGGTTGCATGAATCTCTCTTTGTTTTTCATCTTGAATAACTAGAGAATAGGCTTGTCCAATACTAGGAAGGGGTGAAGACAACAAAATATTACTCCTTACACCTATGAAAGTGTCATTTAAACCCATTAAGAATTGTAATAGTCTTTCATCTTGATGTGCCTTCACAGTTTTTTCTTTTGCACCACACTTACACTCACATCCACAAGCAGCAAAGGTATTCATAGCATCCAGTTCATCCCATAAGCTTTTCATTTTGGTAAAATAAGCAGAAATGCTAAGATTCCCTTGTGTTAGTGCATTCAATTCTTTTTGAAGTTGGAATAATTTTGCCCCATTTGCCTGACCAAATCTATCTTCCAGGTCAGACCAGAGGACTTGTGCACTTTGGGAGTACAACACACTTTCAGCAATTTCTTTTGATAAAGAGTTGAGCAACCAAGAGAGCACCATGTTGTTGCATCTTTCCCAAGCTTTCTGGAGTCCAGAGTCAACAGCTGGAACAGTTAGAGATCCATCAATGAATCCTAACTTGTTCTTAGCTGAAAGGGCTATGATAACAGCCCTCCTCCAGCCTCCATAGCTTCTACCAGCAAAAAGAGCACCCACCAGGTTCATTCCTGGATAATCTGATGGGTGAATGTAGTATGGATGAGATGAATCCACAACATTAGTTGTAGTGGATCCATCAGTCCTTTCAATAGAAGAAGAAATATTTTCTGGTGTGGGTATTCCATCTCCAGACATTGTAAAATAGTGTATAGATTCAAAAAATGCAGAAAAGAAAGATCAGTGTAATTGTAAATTAAGAACAGAAAATAGAATTGTAAATATGACTGAAATTAGACCTGCTCTGATACCATGATAAAATAAATGAAGAACAGTGTATGAAAATTTCTTGTTGTATTTTCTGTGTGTCTTTTCTACAATCTACTCTAGTATTTATACAAGTTTGTATGGAATCTACTCTATAACCGAATAGACAGGTGAAGTATTCCTATTGCTAGCCTCCTAACAACTGGAAAGATAAATACTAAATTTACAAATATATAAAATGGAGTAAAATACTATGTATGTACAACTAATGCAAAATACAACTCATACGGGTATTTGGGCCTTCTCCTTCGGTCATACGAAATCAACATCACCCAATACCGAGTTTCCAAGTTTGTCCCTAAGCCCAAATTAATATAAGCCCAATACCAAGTCTTTGCAAAATTAACCTTTTTCCCCATTTATTCTCAAACATCTGATGACTTCAATTTTACCTAGGTTGAATGTCCGAAAATGAACCTCATCCTTTCACATCATCTTTTTCCTCGATTCAACCATGGAACCTTGTATAGATTTTAATGGAAAATCCCAACATAGTAGCAGTCGGCTGAATTAGAAAAGGAATGGGATAGCAGGTAGGTGCTATAAAAGGGTAGTAGGAGATGAGTGTTATAGAAGAGAGCACTTAGAAGCAAATTTAGATTTAGATTTGAAGAAGAAGAAGAATGGTTCAAATAAGAGAAGAAGCAAGGTTGGATGGAGTACGAGTATTCTTGTGGAACGAGAGGCTGACAAGAAATCAAATATCACAGGGGGAAGCACTGTGTGTGTTCCAAATAAAGAGCACATACATGAGGGTTCAGCCTTGTGTTGGGGGATCTTGTTCCAAGGAAACTGCCCGTAGGTCACCCACCATCGTCATCCCTTTTGATAAGTCGAAACTAGTCAATAAGGATCTAACGTTAGCTTCCACGCTTACATCTTCCACTCTTCAATTCCTTCCCGAAACCATCAAACACTTGTCTGAACAAATCTCTTGTGCCCTTTTTACTGCCTTTGATTTCTCTCTACTCCTCCCTACTTACATCATTGGCCTTGAAATCACCCACACTCGCTTTATGGATTTCACCGACATTGATCTCAACGTTTCCCCTGATTTTAAACAGTACCTCCTTCTCCTCCCTGCTTTCGTCCTTTCGAAAAGGACTATGATGAGGAATATGAGTATTTCATCAACCCGACAACTCTAGAAGAACACGAAACTGATCCCTACCACTGCTACACCGATGATGTCCTCGACTATGTCAATGACTTAAGGGACTATGCTGGTGAGGCTGGAATGGTACCAACTAAACCACCCATTGCACCCAATGGACCAAGAGGTTTAGTTCAAATCCAACCCTCTCTTACTAAGCCCAACATTTGCGATTACATTGATAACGGCGACCTTTGCCCTGTTTGTCACGAAGAGATGAAAGACGCCAAAGATGTGTCACTATAACTCCTTGTTTTCACGCCTTTCATATTAGGTGTCTCTTGCCTTGGATATCCATTGCCGCCAACAAAACCTGCCCCACTTGTCGAGCTGTCTATCCCTGGCATTGTGACCTTCTTTAAAACTAATTAGTTCCATCCTACAAACTTGTACTATGATTATTCTGTTGCCCAACATTTAAAAATTGCATCTTTTCTTGTATGATTATTGCACATTGTGTTGCTAAAGCTTGAAGATTGCATCTTTTTCTATTTTCTTGTTTGATTAAGAGATGACTTTTCATGAATAGCCATGATCATCTTTCACGAACACGTGTTTGTTCAATTTACGACCTCTTATATTACAAACTATCTAACATGAAATCGACAAAATAAATGACATGGATAGAAGATCATGGAAAAGGGAGAGTACTGCAAGAGTGGAGATTTTCATAATGACCTTATATTGCAAGAGAAACTTGAGGATCTTTCAAGGTAAACAAAGAGTTGCTCAGTAGATTCCAGAGCAAATAGACCAGGATATTTCTGCAGAGGAGTCATAAGGCCTAGACTTGCAAGAAGACTGGAGCACTAGTTTTTATCCTTAGAATTGAGCTTGGAGTGTGTAGTGAATTTTATACTGACCGGTAGAGTTGAGCTTAGATTGGTAGTTTTCCAAGTTGGGGCGTGATGTCCAATTTCAGTTGGGTTTTTTTTTTTTTTTTTTTTTTTTTTTTTTTTTTTAATTTTTTTCTAGTTTTCGATCATAAAATAGATAGAGTACCTAACTTTTTTATTAACCTTACTAGTGAATATGAACTTTCTCGTGACGTAATTGAAGTAAAATGTCCATGTAGTTCTCCCCACTACTCTTCATCATTATGTCCCACCTCCTACATGTTTATAAATCTTGTAGAAGTAACTCCTATTACTTTATGAATACTACTCCCACACTTTATTTCTATAACCCCCAAATGTTATTACCCATGTTTATGACACACCCTTTGGTGTTCTCAATGTATTCCTATAAATAGTAGGATTGAATGTAATGGTTACACACTTGAACACACTTGGATGAATAAGAAAGCTCTCCTCTCTTGTATCTCTATTTCTTTTGTTTTCATTCTTTAATATTTTTACTCTTTTAGGTTGATTTTACAACACGTTATCAGTACGATAACCACAACCCAATGACCTTTCATACCATATTGATGACAAAAATTACCTTCACCTTTAGAAGGACCATATTGAGAACCCATAATGTTCTTCCTCTTGTATTACCACAATGATGACAACATTATTTTGTCATTTGTCACGCCACGTTCATTCATTTAACCACTTGTTTTCGTTTAGACTTATTATGCATTGCTATCATATTCCCCTCACGGAATAGAGCATATCAAGTGGGACGGACTTCACGATTTTTCATCAAATATACATTATTTTGTCTTAGTCATTATTATATCATCAATATAGTGCGTTAGGATTTATACCCAACGCTTTACCCATATAAAGGCGTGATACGCCATAAAGCCATGGGACTGGAACCCAACATCTTATCATCATGGTGCACCAGGACTTTAACCCGATGTCTGACCGTTAAGGTGCATTGCGACTTGAATTCACCATCTTACCCTCAACTAGTGGCATAAAAAGTCAAAGTGTACTATGACTCACGCCCTCGAGCCTTTGAAATAGTCATCATTTCTTGGCATAGACATAAGTACATTAAGTCAAAACATGACTTGAAATATAAACATTTTTAAAAGGTCACATTGTTAAATTAATTTGTCCACTGTCGGAAATAGACATTAAGGAAAAAAATCTGCTATTTCCCTCTCTTCGTGCTCTAAATTTGTTTCCATCATTCCTTTCCAACAACAAAATATTTCAGTACATTTTGATAAACGATAATAATTTATAGAGTATGATAAAAGCTTACCATGAAAAGGAGCCTGTCGGTCAATGTCTAACTGTTACATAGAGATTTCACATATGCAAATTTTCTTGTGAAATGAATTTACCATTAGCATATTCCTTTGCGAACACACACACAGAAAAAATTAATATAGCACCACATCACAATGAATTAAAATCAAGTAGTGTACCATGGAGATTTCAAATATTTCCAGTCATGAAATAATTTTCCAAATGAATCAAGACATGACATGAGCTGTAATACATGATACAATATACAAGTTAATGAAAGCATGTGAACCCTCATGAACATTAAACAGTAGTAAACATAATTTCCTAATAGTGTCAGACAAATTCACAATTTAGTACCTTTAAGGCTATTGTTTGTGTGAACAATTATCGGCACTGCAATCTGTAGATGGACTAACCATGATTGTATGAAAAGAAATCATCATAATTATTCTAAGTAGCATGTTATAATTTATTCCATTAATCATGTTACTAAGACTATATTAGAACCAGAAAGAAACTAGTGGAACATGGTTGTGTTAATCCTTCGTCAATAACCATTAGAAAACAGTCAAGTCATAAGATTTAAAACATGGAGAAAGTGAACGGAATTATACCAAAGTGACGGTTACCTACATTAATACATGGTAAACACACACAAGACTAACAAATAATATTGAAAAAGAACACTTACGTGAAAAGGATAGAACAAGCAGGGACGTCAAGTTTTTGCAGTAGCCTTTGAATAAAAGATATGGCTAGGATAAAACTATAAAGACATACCCCACGGCCGGGAAAAAAATGATCTCAATTAGCTAGAGATGCATCAAGCCAACGTGTTATAAAAAGTTCCCCTATCACAATTGGTTCAGGGCCAGGAACCAAATAATTCCCATCTAAAAATTTGAACGTGCGGTATGATTCAATTGCTGCACCACAACGCACAAAGATGGGTCCCCAAATAAGGTTGGGAGGTAATGTTAGATTTCCTAACATTAGGGGGAGGGATGATAAGCGGCTGAAAAATAAGATCTATGTAATGAATTATCACTGATATGATCCTCCTTGAAAAGATAATTTGTGTTATCTGCCAGACGCATTTGCTGATCCAAAATTAAATATTATATCCAGCTGCAAATGCTCCAGTTAGAAGTAAAGTCCTTGAAGGACAGGGTCTATGACGATACACTAATTGGTTCGAAACATAAAACTCCTTGAAGAAAGAGAGGAGAAAATGATCAGGATGGTCATACTAATGAGGCAAGTGCTATAAAATAGCACCACAACATAATATGTCATACAACCTTTGGCTAGGTTCAGGTACCTGAAGTTATGTCGTATTGGAACCGATAGCAAATGACCGTCGACGGTATCTTTGATATAATGAAGCGCTCAACATTATAAATGGTGATGAGGATCTTGAATTCAAATCTGTCAAAGAATTTGGACAAATATAATGATTGGCCAAATAAAATACGCAATTCAAGTATATGTTGTTTCACTTGGAAAAGTGATGTTTTGGACCTATACTCCAAAGACCTATGGTCCAAGGACCTCAAGGTATAATGTTAGTGGGGTACAAATGAGTTCTTGTGCGAAAATAAAATGAAAAATAAAAACCGTAAATATAAAGTACTATTTCTGCCTTGTGGTATAAAGGTTTTTCGCAAAAGACCTGACATTAATGTATGAAGATGTATTCTCCTGTGGTGGATGCAATGAAGTTGTTTTGCAGTCTAACAATACATGAAAATTTTGAATGCGTATAATTAATTGTTGTCAATATGACTATATAGACAACGAAAGAAAATTCGTAGGGATTTGAATTGTTCTGAAGCATATAAAGGTTTACAAAAATAAAACTTCAAAGAAATTTATATATGAGTTAAAGTGATTCCATTGAGTACCCCAATGATTGTGATGTTGCTAGATATAAATAAAGATCATTTTGAACTCATGAAAATGATGAGTATATTGGATTATATACTACAAAAGAAATCATTGATATAGATTTGTTTATCCTAACAAATATTATCAGGGTTTTGTTGGTTATGTAAAATGCAGGGCATTATTGTTATTATTACATGAAGTTTGTTCTTCAAGCAAGTTACCGATTTGCATGTGAGGATGGCACATTATGACGTTCAATATAGCAGCCAACTATTGATACTTATTTTAGTCCTACCAAAGTGATAGCTACTTACATAGCAAGTCAGGAAGGCGTGGCTTGCTAAGATCAATAATTCAGCACATTTTGCAATAATATGATGTTTATTCGGAAATGAAGACTTCAACAATATTGTGCGAAGCTTGCATAGCTCAATCGAAAGAAGAATATATCAAAGGAGATAGAACATAACACATTTCGCCGAAGTTTTTATTTCAGACATGATCTTCAACAAAACGGTGAAATAGATGTTCAACAAATACTCTCGATTGATAATTTGACGAATTTGTTCACTAAAGCATTACCAACCTCAATATATGAGAAGCCAGTGTACAAGATTTGGATGCGTCGTCTCCAGAATTAAGTAATATTTTAATCAGGGGGAGTATAATACGCCTCGTACTCTTTTTCTCTTAGTCGAGGTTTTGTCCCACTGATTTTTCCTTGCAAGTTTTTTAATGAGGCAGCAAACAATGCGTATTACAAGATATGTGTACTCTTTTTCCTTCACTAGGATTTTTTACCACTGGGTTTTTCCTAATAAGGTTTTAACGAGACACATCATATATGGACATCCAAGGGGGAGTGTTATGAAATATATTAATATGGATATCCATGTAGTTCTCTCTTACTACTCTTCATCATTATGTCTCACCTCCTCCATTTTTATAACTCTTGTAGAAATAACTCCTATTACTTCATGACCACTAGTCCCACAATTTATTTCTATAACCCCCAAATATTATTATCCATGTTTATGACATACCCTTTGGTGTTCTCAATGTATTCCTATAAATAGTAGGATTGAACGTAATGATTACACACTTGGATGAATAAGAAAGCTCTCCTCTCTTGTATCTCTATTTTTTTTGTTTTTATTCTTTAATATTGTTACTCTTTTAGGTTGATTTTATAACGGATGGAATTTATTTAGCCTTTAAAATGTAGCAAATTTCGGCATCATGTATTGAATTTCACCCTGTAGGGAATCTTTAGGAATAAATCATTGATAAATATCTAAACTCCACTGAAGAGTGATTATATTTGCTGTTACATTTCAAATAGTAATAATCATAGTACTAATAAGCTTCTGATCCTATCTTTTAGTTTTTTACGTTAAATTTAAGTGGCGATTTAGCAAAACAAAAAGATAAAAAGATACTCAGTTTATTAGGTTATTGCTCATGATTAGGTTTTGGCTAAAAGAAAACAAAAAGTTTTACTGGCTATACATACCATATATGGGCTCGCACGCCGCCGTGAAGAGGACAAATTTCATTGGGTAAGAAGAGAGTCCGGAACCTACATGACCCAACAAAAAAGGAAATGAACCAAAATACCCCAGGAAAAAAGTATGTTAACAAACTACCCTTAACGCATGAAATTTCTGCGTTAAAAGGAGTTAACAGTAACGGCATGGTTAAAGGGATATTAAAACCGACCCCATCGGTTTCTTCCCCACTGGTCCCCCACTTCAAATTTTTTAACCCCCAAACGCCATTAAAGAGAAAAACCGTGGGCCCACATTGCAAAAACGAACATTCTGCTTCAAATTTCATCCCAAAAGTCAAGATTCTCGGTATATTTAAGTCAAGGAACAATATTTGAAGCTTCAATTTTGGAAAAAAGCGACGTACAACTCTATTGAAACAACCCTACAACAAGCTTCGATCAAGGTATTTTATTATGAATTTTCTAATTATTTTGTTAAATACGTTATAATTCTAAGCATGATCAATGTTTCATAGTCTCGAATTTTGAAAAGCAATTGTTTTTTTTCGCATTTGTTTTCATCAGTTCCTTCTTCTTTTTTAACTTTTCGTCACTGGCAATTGGAGCTGCCAATGAGTTATATTTTAATTATTTTTTTTGTTAATTTATTTATTTGTTAATTGTTTAATTAGAAAAATATAGTAATATCCTATTATTTGTTAATTATGTAATTGTTAATTTATTTATTTGTCAAATTGTTTATCCTATGTCAATGATTTGTTTATCCTATGTTAATTGTTAATGTGCTAATTAGTTATCTAATTTTATGTGTTAATTATTTAATTGATTATTAATTAGTTAGTTAATATAATTTCTTGTTAAATGAATTAGTTTGTCATTACGTTAATTGTAGTTAGAAGAATAATTAGTTAGCAATTGTTAATTAGTAAGTATTTAGTTAATATAATTTTCCTATAAAAGATTAGTTATTAACATAATTTCCCGTTAAATAAATTAGTTATTTAATACAAATTTTAGTTAAGAAACTAATTAAGTAAGTAATTTTTCATAAAAATAAAATACAACATAATTCTCATAATTCACAATCATAAAATGAATAATGAACGATAAACTAAATCCTGAATAAGGCACGATAAACTAAATCCTTAGTTTAGGATTGGGCATCATTAATAAAATTACTCTATAAAGGATTACACCATTAATATAATTTCCCTATAAAGGATTACATCACTAGTATAGTTTCCCTATAAAGGATTAGTTATTTAACATAATTTCCCGTTAAAATGAATTAGCTATTTAATATAAAATTTTAGTTAAGAAATTAATTTTAAGTAATTAGATATAATTATTCAAAAAAATATAATACGACATAATTCTCATAATCCACAAAGTTTCAATAAAGAAGGACAAACTAAATCCTGAATAAAGAAGGATAAAATAAATTAAATAAGGAAGGATAAACTAAATCCTGAATAACGAGTGATAAACTAAATCCTTAGTTAGTTAATATAATTTTCCTATAAAGGATTAGTTAGTAAATATAATTTGGGTTAAAAGATTAGTTAGTTAACATAATTCCCCTTTAATTTCAAGAATAATGAATAATTTAGTCTATAGAGATACGACACCTCCATGGATCCCAACGTTCACCCGGATCCCATCGATAGATCAATACTTACTCTACAAGATAATCATAGGTCCGAGCTATTATGGATAAGGTTATATATATGGGGGCGTTGCTCCATCCGCATAGGACGGAAATGGCGTGGACTTTCACGCCAGCGCCACCTATATCCCCACATCTTAGAGATACTATATCGGGACGGTATATATCGCTGCGTCTCTCTTGGTCGAGTACAACATGATCGGGCTCTTGTGACGGCCATGATTGAACGGTGGAGGCCTGAGACGCACACATTTCATCTCCGCACTGGTGAAGCCATGATCACGCTTTAGGATATTGAGGTCATGTTTGGATTGCGAGTAGATGGAGACCCATTATACAGTCGGGTTGAGCTTCCTCCTGGGGAGACATGGTCGACGGAGTTGACTAGGCTTCCGAGTTCGTTGGTTGTAATTATTTGCTAAAAGGGACAATCAGTGAGGATTAGTGTCATGACATATTATTTGCGTTTTGGCTCCCTATTCACGATGGCACTTAGCACGTGGTTATTAATCATCATACCTGTGGAGGCGGCGGGTGGAGGTCTAGGACAATCATTTCATTTCCGAACCAAAAAAACACCCAAAATTTATCTTGATAAAGTTCAACTTTTGATCCAAATGTTATGGTGATTTTGTCCTTATAAGTTTTCATAAAAACAAAAGCTCCAAATATATGTCTCTAGTAAAAAGTGTCACAAAATTTATACAACTTTATAAAAGTGTTCCTTTTCAATTACAAGTCACTTATCCATTTTAATTACATTGAAGATCAACTATATCTCATTTAAACCCTTCCCTCTAACTTAGTCCAAATAAAATTCTCCTTGTTTATTTTTCAATTAAAAGGATTTAGACCAGAAGCATTTAAACCTCTTATACTTTTGAAATATTATTTCAATAACACTTGTCTTCATCTCATTTTTTATTGTCGAAGTACGTTTTTTTATAACATGGATTGAAAAAAAGTTAAACAAAAAAAAAAAAGAGGAGAAGGAAAGTTGATTTTCTAGACATATCTGGTTTCAGTTTCTATACATTTCAAGCTAAGGCATTGTTATGGTTCACTTTTACGCGAGGCATAAAAACTACTTTGAGATTGTGGATTCTATTCGGAGAAAAATCATTTTTGCATTTTTTAAAGTCACCATCTTTTTATAAGGGAAATTAAAATCATTTAAAAGGATTTTTTCAAATAAGAGAAAATCTTTTTAAACCAAGCCGAGGTAAAAATGGATATCCGTGATCACCTAGTATTAAGGATAAGTTCACATTGACCTTCGAGCTTCAATTTGTGATTATTGTAATTACTTGCTAAAAGAGTTTAAAATCATGTAAATAGTGTCATGACATATCATTTGCAACATTTTGGCAAAAATCCCTTTATTTGAAGTAGTTATATTCCTTCAGAAATTATGCGTATAAGGTCTAAAGTAATCATTTCATTTCCGAACCAAAAAAATACACCCAAAATTTATCTTGAGTAAAATTCAACTTAATTTGATCCAAATGTTATGTCCTCTTTTGTCCTTATAAGTTTTCATAAAAACAAAAGCTCCAAATATATGCCTCTAGTAAAAAGTGTCACAAAATTTATACAACTTTATAAAAGTGTTCCTTTTCAATTACAAGTCACTTATCCATTTTAATTATATCGAAGATCAACTATATCTCAATTAAACCCTTCCCTCTAACTTAGTCCAAATAAAATTCTCCTTGTTTATTTTTCAATTAAAGAGGGCTTGGCCCAAAAGGATTTAGAAGAAGCATTTAAACCTCTTATACCGTTTGTAATTTTATTTCAATAACACTTGTTTTTGAAAATCATTTTTTATTGTCCCTTCGTAATTTTTATAAAACTTAAATTTTTTTTTTAAAAAAAAAAAAAGAAGAAGGAAAGTTGATTTTTCTCAAAATATACTGGCCGTTTCCAGTTTCTATAATTTCAAGCTAAGAAAAAGTTATTTTTTTTTTTTTTCAAAAATAATATACTCCACTATTTCCATTTCCGTTATTCCATAAAAGGAGAAAAATCATTTCTTCGTCATTTTTTGAAAGAAAGAGAGTAATCTTTATCTTTTGTAAGGAGAAAAATCATTTCTTCGTCATTTTTTGAAAGAAAGAGAGTAATCTTTATCTTTTGTTGGGCCTGAGTTAAAAATGATATCCGTTCTAAACTTTCATACATTGTTTTTGAGCCTATTTCAAAAATATTAATTTTTTTTTTAATCAAAAAAAAAAAAAATATTTTTTTTTGATACAACAATATTTATAAAATATATGCAAAAAATAAAAGATAATTTAATTTTTTTTTTTTAAATATAAATAACCATTTGTATAGGATTTGTAATTCATGTATGTAAATATAAAAAAAGCTCCATCTAATGCAATGTTATTTCGGCCCAACGATATATATATATGTCAAAGACCCCAGGGAAAATGCATAAATCCAATTGGGCTCGTTGGAGAGTTTATGCATAGAAGAAGAAAAGGGTACAGATTAGTGCAGTTCTGATATTTAACTAATTGGACTATAACACAATCGTGCATACTACATTTTTCAGAACATGGAATAAAAGACCGTTGGGGCATTTTAAATGCGTATGTGCCCTTACTTATTCTACAGAAGAAACAGAGATGATCTTAACACCTGATTCATATTAATTGAGAGATGATTACATGACATGTGATTCCAAAAGAATTTTTGACTCAGTAACTGTAAGGAATCTCGTTGTAAGCTTATTTTAAATAAATAGATAGCTGCAACCAGATTTAATTTAATAAATTCCCACATAATAGTTTATCATGACCGACTGGAATCCCCGGGATTCTCTTCAACGTTGGCTTGCCGGTCAATTAAAACAAACGAAGTCCTTCCTATTCAAATTTGTCCATCCCTCAAGAAGGAACCCAAACACACACTCAAACATACAACCATTATCCTTAAACTACAACAAAAGGGCCATGTAGCTTCAAAGGACAAGCTATTCTCAAGATTTAGACTCATCATGAAGTTAAATAAACATCTCCACATAAAACAAATATCAACCTTAGCTAAAGGATTTAACAATTAGTTTGGGAGTAGAGTATCGAATTCACTTTTAAGACAGTTCTGGACTTTTTCAGAAGGACTAGGCCAATGTCATAATAGTTGAAATGGAAGTCCAGCAATGTTTGCTTTTGAAAAAAAAAAAAAAAATGGTTCTTTGAAAAAACTAGACTTTGGACAGACGTAGGGACTTAGTAGCTCAGTTGGTTGGCTACCTGAACTATCACCTTGTTGGTGAGGGTTCGAATCCCCATATTGTAATCCCCTCCCCCATTTCCCCTTCCCCTACCCCGCCATGTATATAAAAACAATTTTTTTTTTTTTAAAAAAAAAAAAAGACTTTGGACAGACTAACTTTTACGCTTACAATGCAGCAACACATACTAAATCTATTCACAAAAAAAAAAAAAAAATGGTTCTCATGACCAATTTCCAACATATATATGTACATATATCCATAACCAAGTAGAGATCCAAACCCATGGCATATAAAAGACAATCACAAATCAGTTTTAGAAACCTATTTAACTACTGTTCAGTGTTTAAGAAAAATCAGTAGCTTTCACAAAGGCTAGAACCAAATACATCCCTCCCAGGTTTTGACAAAACTATTTTAAAGAGACCTAAAGGCTAAAACATCTCAGTCTCATGCTGGTTTAAAAGAGAAGTAGAACAATGCAGGGAACGAGGGAAAACACTGTTGAAACCAATAACTATTTGCTCAAATAGGAATGAATCAGTAGATAATCATTTAATTATTACCCAAATATAGTGTTTAAAAAAAAAAGTGTTACAAAAAAGCCAACTACTGAAACAGGGTACTTCAAGCAAAACACTTTAACTAGGCAAATTCACAGTCAATTACTACTAAACAACTTTCACAAGTATGATGCATTTTTTGAAAGAACTTCCAGATTAGTTTATCAAACAAAGGAAAGAATCGAGAAAAGAGTTAAGTTATTTCATGTTCGGAGTTACTAAAAACCAATTCTTACAAGAAGTTTAGACATGAAAACGACCAAATATGGTTTGGACCTTTTAAACTCAAAACTGTTTTTTGGCCACAAGGAATGTAAGAAGGCAATTGAAATGAGGATGAGAGTTGATCAAACAAAATTTTGAGAAAACAGGAAACAATCTTACAAAGAAACCTTTTGCTCGAACTAAACAATGACAATTCCTTATCTTGAGACAAACAATAACCTAATACATAAGTTAGAGACAAAAGCTAAGAGAAAAGAAGTTCCAAAGGCCATGTACATTTTGTCTTGGGAGTGCATATGAGTGTAGGTTGAGATGAAATCAATTTTTTTTTTTTTTTTTTGATGAAGTAAAAAGTTTCCATTAAGAAAGGCAACTGGAAGGTGCCATTTACAAAAGCAAAAGCTTGGGAGCTTTTGGAGCAAAAACAAAAGCTAGTAAGCTTTTGGAGAGGAAACTAAGTTAGACTATGCAAGAACCATGGAGCTAACAAAGTCCAGGTAAGAGTGAAAGCTCCAACTGAACAAAACTACTAAACATCTAGCTTTTAGATTATGAAGAGGAGTTGAAATCCCATCAAACACACTGCGGTTTCTCTCATTCCAAGTAACCCAAAAAATGATGGCGGAACTATCTTCCGGACCTTTTGATGGCTTTGTAAACTCTCCAATGATTCCAACCGATATATGCTTCCTTTATGGATCGCGGCACGGTCCATACTAACCCAAAAATAGCAAAAGAAGCTCCGCATCTCGGCGGTGGGACAATGTAGCGACAGTGGTTGACGCTCCAGCTTTTGTGGCAAAAATAGCATCTATTAACTAGAGTTATTTTCCTTCTGCCGAGGTTATCCCGTGTAAGAATAGCTTCCCGAGGGCACACCATGTGAAGTACGAGACTTTGAGAGGCATCTTTGTCTTCCAAACATGTTTCCATGGCCATTCCTCTACCGTACCGTTCCGAGAGCACAAAGATTATAGCTTTCTTTGGCGGTGAATCTCCTTTGTTTAGAAACTCCCCCATAAAATCTGTCGGTGTTTGATCATCCATAGTAAATTCCCCAAGTGATGCTAGAAGAGCAATCGCGTCGTTTATCTCCCAAATTGAGATTCCTTCTAAGTGTAGGCCTCCGCTATTATTCTCTCGTACTCGCAATAGTAGCCTTCCGATTGATAGCAATTCGGCACAAACCAGATAGCAATCCTTTAAAGCCGCATTTCCAATCCACCGTCCTCCCGAACTTCACATGAAGCCCATTACCAACTTTGTAGGATATATTCGGAAGAGAACCCGGAAGTTCGATGTGTTTCCATGGCCCAACACCGTGTGGACATGTGCTCTTCTTTGGACTCCAATGATTTAGGGCTCCATATTTGGCAATGATGATCTTTTTCCAAGAACCCGCTTCAAAGTTGTCCATATCTCCACAACCATTTCATCAATACCTCGTTTATGCGCAAAGCGAGGTTCCCCGATTCCTAGACCTCCACAGATTTTGGCTAAGTCACCTGTTGTCACCACTTGACTAGTGAGAACTTGTGGGTTTCATCGCTACCCTCCCAAAGAAATTTCCTTCTAATCACAAACCGCTTTAGGATGTAGAGCTTGGCATAGGAAATAAAGACATGATGTAGGTCGGGATGCTCGTCTAGAACACTATTAATCAAAGTCAATCCGCCCTCCCATTGAAAGGTATTGCATCCGCTGTGTAGCAAGCCTTTTTTCCGCTCTTTCTAGCACCCCATTCCAGATTTCAATGTATTTAAATTTGGCTCCCGCAGGTAAACCTAGGTAGTAGTCGAGAGTGATCCAGCTTTTGCAAGAAAGAACATCCGCTAACTCTTCCAAGTTTTGAACCTCGTTAACGGGATAGATGATGCTTTTTATCATGTTGATATGTAGACGACAATGCCTCGAACAATGGGTAAGAGGTTGAGGTTGATAACTTGAGATTTTTCCGCACCACAAAAGATCAAAGTATCATCCGCATGTGAGATGTGAAACATTGATTGAGCTAATCGGATTTCCGCCCACCGAAAACCTTGAATCCATCAGAGCTCCTCGGCCCTACCCGCATCCGTGTAAGGCCTTCCATAGCCAAAATGAAGAGGAAAGGAGAGAGGGGGTCTCCTTGTCTTAGGCCTTTCTCCGGGTAAAAGAAGCCTCCACAGACTCCCGTTAACTAGCACCGAGTATTTCACAGCTTGAGATACAAAATTTTATCCACCTAAGCCATTGCGTTACCAAAGTTCATTTTTTGAGGATGTCAATGAGGTATTTCCACTTCGCTGATCAAAAGCTTTTTCAATATCTAATTTTACCGTAGTCCCGCGTCACCACTTTTAAGCCTCCGCCTAGAACCTCATTAGCAATTAAAGAAGCATCTCGTTATCCGTCCGTCCTTGAGGAATGCACTTTGTCGCCCCGAAATCGCCTTCCCGTGACTTTCTTCAATCTTTCGGCCACGGTCTTAGCAACAATCTTGTACACTCTACCAATTAGGCTAACGGGTCCGTAGTCCCTTAGCTCTATTGCCTTTCTTTTAGGGATGAGGGCTATGAAAGATGCATTACAAGATCTCTCCATGTGACAATTGAGATGAAAATGATTGAGCGCCTCCATTAGATCTGCCTTGATGAAGCTCCATGCCTTTTGAAAAAATGCCATAGTGAAACCATCCGGGCCGGTGCTTTGTCTCGGGGCACACGAATTTAAAGGCAGAACTTCTACTTCCTCAAAAGGTGCTTCCAAACTCTCACTTTCAATTGCCGGTAAAGAGGCCACACCTTCAAAATCATAGAGAGGTCTCCAATGTTCCCTTTCTTTGTAAAGCTTCCGGGTAGTATTCCGCATTTCCCTTGATCTAGACCTTGTCTTCCACGATGTTTTGCCCCGCTAAGAGTCTATCAATGCAATTGTATCTTCTTTGAGAGTTGGCAATTTTCTGGAAAAACTTTATGTTTTTATCACCCTCCTTAAGCCATGTGCATCTGGATTTTTGCCTCCATGAAATCTCTTCACTAAGGCAATCCGATACAATTCCATTTTTAAGGTAAAAGCTTTTTCCTTTTCATCTGGCATCGAGGTCTTTGATCGCTTGATCAAGGTGCTGCAAATCATCTAATGCTTTCCTCCTTTCCGGTTTCTAGCTTGCCATACACTTCTCTATACCGGACAAATATGTCCTTCTTTGGGACCGAGCTTCGTAAAAGAATAAAATCGGGGGAACCAAAGGATAGAGTAAGATTGCCATCATTCTTTTATCATGTCCATGAAACCATCTTTTAGCCATATATTTTCAAATGTGAAATAGGAGGGCGAAGGTTCCCAATCTCCACACTCAGATGATAGGTTTGTGATCCGAAATCACCCTTGGCAATGCTAGTCGCTTCACATCTTTAAACGCATCACTCCATTCGTAAGAAAATAAAAATCGATCTATTCTTGATGCTTGAGAATGATTTTCTCCTCTTGACCAAGTATATTGTGCTCCTTCTAGAGGGGGGTCAATTAATCCCAAGTCCAAAATTAAGTTGGAAAATTTACACATTGCCCCGGACCTTGTGGAGCGAAAGTTGAAGTCTTTCACTTTCGTACCTACATACATTGAAATCTCCTCCTACCCACCGATCCGACCATAGTCCTCCGACCGCCGATAACTCCCGCCAAAACTCTTTCTTTCTCGGATTAGAATGAGGACTATATACCCCCGTGAAGGCCTATTTGAAGTCTTCGCTTAGACTCTCAAATCTGCGTATCGGGAGTATTCCCCGGGATCGAGTATCAACACATTGCCACCGCCTTTTGTCCCATAAAATTAACATTCCCCCTTTGCTCCCAATAGCCTTATGTTCAACCCAAGATATCCATCTCCGCAGCCCCAAATCTCTCTCTAATTAGAGAGCTGGTCCAATTTTCGATTTTAGTCTCTTGAAGGTGCAATATCAACTCTCCATTTACGAATCAATGACTCCAAAGTCCTCCTTTTATTTCTCGTCGTTTAGCCCCGCATATTCCAACTCAAGATTTTTATTCTCATCTAGGTTGAGAATTGTGGAACTGCTCCCGCCTTTCTTCTCACAATTGTCTTGAAGACCCCATTCCAGCTTTTTTTAGCTCGCTTTCCCTTTATTTCTCCCTTTTTTTTTAGACCGGCGGTGTCCGTGCCTCCCGTTGTTGTTGAGCCAATAATTGTGCCTTGCGCCTCTCCTCCATCCTTAGAATAATATCAAAGAGGTCATGTTCAAAACCTATGGCGTTTACTCCGAATAATTTGTAAGCTTTAACCATCGTAATTTTAGTCCACCTTGATGTTTCCACCACTGTTGGCTTGTCCACCACTTGCATGCAAATATCTTCTCAATCATGCCAAGGAAGAGGGAGAAATTCACTAAAGGAATGTAGTGAAAAATCTGAATCCAAGTCATTCTCAAAGGGGCGAAAAGGTGGCTCCGATTCGTTATCTGCATCGAATTGGGAATAGGATGGTTCCCCCCTTTCTTCCTTGCCCTGAATAGATGATGCTAGAATTTCTTTTGAGAGAAGATCGAAAGAATTATGATGCTCTATGGAATAATCCCTTAGCAAACAGGGATCGTTTTTATTAATAACGTACTTTGCCTTCCGAAAAGTTGGATAATAGTTGGCCTTTTCCTTTGCTTTCTTTGTTTTGGGCCTTTTGAGTAGTAACCACTTTGATGGCCCAATAAACCTTTTCCTTTAAAACCTTGGTATTTAGGTCGTCGCTTAAGAATAGGTTTTGTGAGGCGGATGAATTTAAATTTGGTCCCCTTACCACCGCTTCTTCACCGGAATTGGGTCCCACAAAGTCCCGTCCCTATCGCCACGCTACCCAATATTCCCCGAGTTTATCTCTGCCGCATCCGTCGACAAGTGATGCGGCATGGACCAATGGGTAATGGAGTGCCGGATCTCCGTAATTACCACAATTTCAAATTCCTTCCCCCCGGATTAATCGACCTTCGCCGGAACTTGGTTGCCGGTATTTTTAACACATAAACGAGCCCAAATAAGGTGATTTCTCTTTCTCGTGTCTTCATCTTCCCCGACGTAGCCACTAGCTACCACACTGGTCCCCAATACTACTGAAGGTTTCCGTTGTCCATGCACTTAGGGGAATGCCAAAAACTTTGACCCAAAGAAACTCCGACGGCCGGATTCTCGATTTAGTACCAAACTCGGTGACACACTTGCAAATCCAAATGTCTCCATTCCAAAACCGCTCCCACCTTAATTCTCATCGCCTCTTTGTCTCGAAGGGAGTTTGAAAAGAAAGGTATTGTGATCCATTGGGGTAACTTTCGAGCCGATTGTAATTTTCCATCGACCCGGAGCACCATTTTTTGAATGGTTTTACTGTTAGGCTAATGTTGAAAGGGTCATTGAAGATACCTATCAAACATATGAGAGTGGGTGTTACGGGTCTTTGAAATTAGTAGTAGATGATGAAGGCGTATCCGGCAAGCTCTCAATTTTAGCCGCTTCAAAAAATGTCTTCAAAAGTGGGGATGCTTCGGACGAAAAGGACCGGTGATGTTGGAGTGCCCTAGAAAACGAAGAATTTTTCCTCGCAAAATCCACCCAACCGCTGTTGTAATTCACCTCTCGGAATGATCACCGCCGACTTCCTTTCACCGCACCATACCTCAATTCTAAGAAATCCGCCGTAGATATTGAATTCCGATACACCCCGTAGAGATATTGTTGCTCGTTTTCTGCATTTCTCAAGAGATCCCCCCCGTGATTCTTGCCTCATAGCATCACATATCCACCGAAGATTATTCTCATCGATGTTGATTACGCTAGTGAATCGTTTGCTCCTTTCGATGAGGAAGAACCATCTATTCTCTGTGTCCCCGATGTTGACGAGTTCAAAAGATTTTTCCCCTGAAATGAAAAATGCTTGCTTGCCCATGGTATGAACTAGAAGAAGGTCTTCCCAAAAAAGTTTTAGAAGGAGAGAGAAAAGGTGGGCACATCTCCCAAGTCAGAGAGAAAAGTTAGAGAGAACATTTTTAAAGTCGAGATGAAATCAAATATTTAAAAGAAAGAGCTGCTTAACCAATATATAAACTATCCTGAACCTAAACTTTCAGAAAAATGCATTGGAACTTAAGAAATAACAATGAGAGTAAAAAGGTAGTGATTTTAAAATAAACTATTTCTACTTAAGGTTCAAGGTAAAAGAATCATTTGATAACTACAGGACTATTCTCAAACAAAGACAGGAAAGGCCTCTTGGAATCAACATTATTTTATTTGAGCCAAAGCAGAAGCCGCATTACCCTTTTTAAACATATACTCATACCATCCCAAATGTTCAAGACATTTTGAATTTTGTTCTTTTTTATTACTAGTCAAACAATGAAGGAACCAAACTTAACCAACATCCCCATATATTCATTAGTGATATAATAAGTTGAAAGAAAAAAAAAAAATACACACACACACACAGAACTCTTAAGAAGAGAACGTAAACGAAGGTGAACGAATTACATAATCAGCCAAACATTATTGTTCTAAGGAAAAGCAACAGATTAACTAATTCACACTTTACTTTAACCCAAGTATAGAAAACAACAAAGAGAAGCTAAAAAGACATGAGCGACATTCTTTTCTTTAAAACGGAAAGGAAACGAGTGAAAAAAGGGGTCAACCTGAGAAAAGGAATGCTGAAAATACATACTTAGCACGCACAGAACTAAAAGAGCAATTACACATTAGACCATCTCGGGTGGAAGTTGCAGGAAAATCAGTTAAAGTAGAGGAGATTCAACACTAAGTCATATCTTCTTACGAACTAATCTAAACCAAACAGGGAAAGAATGCTAAGGAAGTAAAGGTTCAATATTAATCTTTAGAGAATAAAAACAAACTCATGCTTCATATAAGGAATTAAAGAAAACAAGCAACAGAAATGAACACTAAATACTAATACTATAAAAAATCTGATTCAAAAAAATAAAAGAAAGAAAGAGCAGCATTCAAATAGGAAAGAGGATTACCTTTTTTGGATGCAGCGACGAGAGTTGACGATCACCTTGGAAATTTTTTTTTTAACTTAATCCAACGATTCAAGAAAACTCAACTTACAAGAAACATCTCTTCTTGTTTGAAGTTGAGTAAACTGGATTATTTTTTGGGTTGTAAAACCTGTGTCCAATTTCTAGGGTTTGATAGAAAAGCAACGATGTGGGACATTGTCCATTTTGAAACGTAAAATATTTATTTGATAAAGTACTAATTATAGTAATTAAAAATACATGTTTAATTAAAATACTTGTTCTTTATGCAAATTGATTTTTCAAATTGACAAAAATAGACATAATTAATACTTAAAATATACGTAATATATACTAGGCTATTTTGCCAATGAAATTGCAAAAAAGCACTAGAAGCTGGTTTTAGAAAATATTTTTGATTTTTTGAATAATTCTTTTACGCTGTTTGCAATTCAAGAAGCTTGACTAGTTAATTTAAATTTTTGTTGGGCAAAAATTGGGTGTCAACAAAAGGAGAATAGTGAGTAAAGATATTAAGTCAAGTGACAAGCTAATAATAAAAGGCGAAGTAACAAATTTTGATAATATTAATAGGTAATGTAGTAAAATTCAGTGAAATTAGTTTTTGAATTGTAATTAAAAGATAATGTTTTAAGACTAAGTTTAATTTGCTTGGAAATTTGAATTGAAAGATTACATCAAATTTGAATTAAAAGATAAAATCTTTTCCATATATCTTAACGGATTAAACAAATAAATATAGAAGTCAACTAATTAGCATTTATTTTTTAATATCATAACCTTTTTTTTTTTTGTTAAAATATATCAATGGAATAGGAAAATAAAGTGTTTTTGCATATTAAAGTGTCTAAAGTAATTGCAATCTGATATGATACATATCAAGTGTCAATTTGAATTTTCAATATAAATTTTTTATTTAGGTGTACATCATTGATGACATTAAATTTAGTATATTAATAGTTATATTTATTATTTTACAAATTTATTGATTTTAAATATCTCACTGCGATATGGAATTTTTTTATTTTATCAAATAAATAGGTTAATTTTTTTTTACAATTAATTTCCTTTGAGACTCACAGCGCATTGTGCGGGTACAAATACTAGTAATAATAATAATAAAATAAAATAAAAAGCTTTATTGCATGTCGACTTGTAGATGTTCGTACAATTGTTTATATCAAAGAACAACATATTAAATTCGAAATTTTTTTTTATTGTCCGAACCTGCAAAAATGATCAATCTACTTGAATTAGTTAGATATATAGTATACGTACCTACAACATAAAAATATGTAACAGGACCATATCTTAACAAATACTTCTTTTTAGATGATGTTTTTGGTATATATTCACTTCTTATACGTTTGCTGCTTCAATCCATCTTGACCAGTATTCTTGTTGTTGAGATTGATATTCCTTTTGAAAGTGCAATTTAAACAGGTTTAGTATCTTTTTTTTTTAATTTTTTTTTTATGAGAGTCATGTCTGGACCACCTTCATACAAGAATCTATTCCATATTCCGTCCTCCATCAAATTAGGTACAAATTAACTTTGCCGATTAATGCTTGGACAAATCGAAAGAAATTACCTAGCGCTTTTTGCCTCTACATGATTTGAACTGAGACTTATGCATGGTGCTCTACCCACTGCGGCACATCTTTGGGTGCTAAATAGGTTCGGTATCTTGTAAGGCACTGATTAAATCTTTCATACAACTTTTGCCTACATTATTCTTTTTGTATTTTCAGGTACAGTAGTAGTTATGTTTGAAATATCACATTTGCGAACAACAAAAAAAGTTAATTCAAGAGAACCCACTATTTAAGGGGTTTAAACTACATATTGTTGGAGAATTTCACAAAGATAATAAACTTACTATGGGAGTGAAAAGAACAGAACTTAAATCATGTATTTTCCTAGTTATAAAGGCAAACTAATTAAAATTTACCGACTTCATCTACAAACACACAATCTACATCATTATCACAAAGGAGCAACATATACCAGTCATACTTCACATGTACTGACATAAAATCTTCGATAGTCCTCTGCACATTATTCTATCCAGAACAAAATCCCTCTTCAACAGGCAATTGCTTAGAAACTATTTTAACTACCAAGAAAGCAAAAAGAAAAGAAGAAAGATTTACTAACTAAAACATCCTCGGCGATTTCTAAAGTGATGCTGCATTTTCTTTAAGACTATAAATGGAATAGTTTTAAAGAGCATCATCCTGGCATGATGGAAAAGAAAAATTAATGATTCTACAGAACACAGAGAACATATCTATAGTTCCCTAGTTGAAAGGCCTTGAAATATGCAATTCTGCATGTCACGACCCAATTTACTAAGTTGCGCGGGCACCTACCATTACCACCTCGGTAGGCGAACCCTTAACCAGCCATTAATTCATACAATAAGAATATAGCAAAAGCGGAATCATAAGTCTAAATCATACTAATATAAATAAAGTGCGGAAACCATAAATACATCCCCCAGATCTGGTCTGAATAATACAAGAGCTCTAAATGACATGTCTCAGAAATACAAGTCTCAAAATAACAAATTTGTCTCCGAATAGGAAATAAAGGCAGTAACATGGAAGAGTCTCCGGGTAGCGGCCATCAGATGCTCACCCTAGAAAGCTTGCAAATCTGCCTCAGAAATCAGCCACGAGGAGCGTAAGTCAAATGATTATGTTTCCTTGCGTTTGTGTGTGTGTCACAAACTCTGCACTCATAAAATAATGCAGCAAGGTAGAGTCAGTACAACAACACATACTGAGTAGATATCATAGGCCGACAACATTTAGATAACATATGCATAAGAAATAGACGGAAAGATAGGCATGCTCACAAACAGATATAACTCAACACAATCCAAAGTATCAAATTCAGTACCAAGTTACCAAGTCCAACCTATCTCTTCAAATGATCAATAAATCCGAAGTACAATCTCAAGAAGCACTTACAAGTCTAAATATCACCAAAAGATCAACAACAAGTCCAAATACAACACCAATGTAAATATGGAATGAATGCAATGCAAATGCAGTGATACACACACGCTTCGGGGAGGGGGGGGGGGGGGAGGGGGGTAATATTTTTTTATATAAACGGTCACTGTGTGACCCATGGGGGACCACTAAGTCCATGTACCTGCTATGGCGCACAGCCCGATCCAATAGTCAATGTTGCTGAGCGTGCAACCTAGTCCCAATCAATGTTGCGGTACGTGCAACCCGATCCCAATATATGTATAAATGAGTGTATGCATGATAACAATGCCAACAATAGTATAAGAATCAATCGTGCCAAACATGAACACATAACTCAATCACAATATCAATATCATAACTTTACTATCCTTCCCAACAACCTTAATAATGATAAATATGCCTCCAAATCATAGGGCAATTACTAAGCATCAGCTCAAGAATCAAGGACGTGGCGACAAGCCAACAACTCACAAATAAGCAACAACCTAATAGAACACAATAAGGTGACAAGCCCCAGTCAATAACAATACCAACCTAAGTATTCCAACTCAAACTTCATACTCGAAGGTTTACATGCTTTCTCTAACAATCACTAACTCTAAATATGTTTCGCTAACCGAAGTCTAACAAAAATGGTAAGCCATACCCTACCTGGAATGCCAAACCAGAGCCTCGAACAATCAAACCTTGGCCTTGCCTTTTCGTAGCGCCTCTAAGTACTCAAAGTCTATTCATAATGGAATTCTATATTAAAACCACGAATAACAACACGCGTATTGCTATACTTCTAGTTGGGTCAAATTTTGATATGATCCTACTTAGCACACTTCATTTCAAGACATACATTCAAGGACGAGATATGAGACTTCAAGCTCTACAAGCCACATGGAGGATGAGGAAGTCGTTTGAGGCCTTTGGAGGCTCCTACAAGCCACACAAGATGGCTTACGATGTGTGAAAGGTAGCTTGGGCAAGGCTTGGGCAAGAAAGAAAGCCAACGCTCAAAAGTGGCTAGATGTGCAAAGGGGTAGAAATGCAAAAGTGGCCAAACATGCAAAGAAGGGACATACATGCAAATGGTCGCAATTGCAAACTTTGAGGATTGGATGATGGCTATTTGTGCAAGGGAGAGACATTTCGAATTCCAAGCCAACATCCAACTAGCCAAACAAGGCCCTTGCCTCATTAAGGGCAAATATATAATAGCTAGCTTTGTTCTATTTTCTAGGAGTATAAGTATTAGACTTAGCCCTCATTTACACTTAGACTTTGATGATGAATATTTGAGAGATACTCATATTTTGAGTGATAGACTATTAGGTAGATTCTAGGGCTATTTTAGTCAATATGATGGTGGAATCGATTGTTGGTTTGTGAACCTTTTATGTCCATTGATATTCATGAAGAGATTGTCGTTTGTGGATTCAAATTGAATCTCTTGCCTTGAGTGTCAAATAGTAGTGGTTCTTTTAGGATCGGATTCAATTGGAAGGGTCTAAGTTTAATATACTTAGGTTTGTCCATAAATTCGCCCTAATTGAGTCTTACTTTTATTCTCTATTCCTCATCCCGTTTTCTTCGTATCTTTAAATTCCGCGTTTTGGATTGAATTGGTTCTTCCCCAATTCGATTCGTATCATTCTAACCCAAGGAGTTAGGAAAACGGGCCTACAAGGGTAAGACGGGAATTTGAAGGAGGGAACATGCAATTCAAGCTCTAAGTGACCAAACCCACTAATCAATTGCTAAATCAACTCAGAATTAAGCAAACTTGTGCAAGTGATAAGTACTTCTTCACTCTTAATTTGAGGTCTCAAACTTGAATCCTGAGTATGAATTCACATTTGTCAAGGAGCTTTTACCTTTCAAACTTTCAACGTGGGATTTCCCGATGCGAATCCAAATTTAGTCATATCCAATACAAATACGGAACATCTGTTCAGGTTGAAAATAAAATTAAAAAAAAAAAAAAATTAACACCCACCCCCTTTTCTCTTCCCCGTCCAATTAACCAATGAAAATAATTGAACATGAAAAGCTTCAACACACCAACAAAACTTGTGCTCAGTAATAAGTACTTTTTCATCCTTAATACGAGGTCTCAAACTTAAATCCTGAATATGAACTCAATGTTTGTCAAGAAGTGGATTTAAAGTGAAACCCCCAAATTGGATATAAACCCTAACTCTTTAATCCTAAAATTAATTATTAATAATGGAAGAACTAAGCCTAGCAAAGATGAATATATCAATTTCTATGTTTATTCTAGTCAATTTCATCATCAATTCCTATTTAGGAAGTCTAAAACTCATTTCAATAAATTATCACAAAACCCATCTTCTATACTTGGATTCTAATGATTCTAAGTATGAAATAAAGGAACTAGGAATGTAAAGGATAGATTCTAGGGTCATAGATATTACCTCCAAGAAGTTTCAGCCCTTGAGTTGATTAATTCGCCCTAATAGTGCTTAGAAAGTGATGAGGAGAATGGAAGGTTTTAAGGGTTTTAACTTAAGATAATTTCCGGAACACCGCCCGTCACCGCCGGCAGCTGATAAGGTCACACGCCGGCGGAGCCGAGCTCGGCCACGGGCCAATGGTCCGCTATAGCGCCTCACACCCAACTCGTCTAGCCGCTATAGTGGCAACATGCATGCTACAACAAGTGTGCCTCAGCGGATACTAGTCCACTGGGGCGACTCACCACAAGGTCTTCTCGCCGCCAGCGCCGGTCATTTGCTACAACAGACCGTCGCGGCGAGTCCGGTGTCGCTACAATAGACACCGTACAACGATTTTTCTAGTTTTGAAACTTTCCAACCCGAAATCCGGCTATCACCCGAGGCCCCACAGATACATAACAAATATGCAAACACACATAAAAACATGTTACAAATTCATCCTTGGCGTCGAAATTCCAACGGAGGTCTATTTGACCAAGTCACAATGGCCTAAAGCCAAGTTTCCAACCCAAGTCCCAAAATGCTCCCAAGTGCGTCGGGAGCCGAACCCACACTACCAAGTCACAAATGGTCAACGGACTGTCGAAATCGAGATAAAGATTTTCTCAAAAGTCAACTTTGGGTCAAACAAGTCCCACTTTAAGGCTCAAACCTCCAAAAGTCACACTAAAACCCGCCCGATGACCTCGGGAAAGGGTCAACAGGGGTAAAATGGTCAATAACATCATAACAACCAAGCGGGTCGTTACACTGAATTTAAATTTATCGATTCGAATTATAAAAAATAAAATTGTACTAGAATAAACTGAAGAATGTTACACCTCGTAAATTTTTGTGTCGTCGTATGCAAACTAACGTGATGAGGAGGCTATATATATAAGGTTAAGGAAGACTTTAATAAGTGTTAGACAAGTATTTAAAGGTTTTGCCATCCACCGAATCGAAGAAATTAGGTTTGTTGAAAATTTGGAAAAACTTGACAGAATTTTGGACAAGATTTGTTATACCTCGCATTTCGTACATTTGGATATTTCGAGTTAATGGCGAAAAGTTAAGGGCAAGGCCATTTTCCGGTTTTTGTTAAGACGCAAGTCGCTTATAAATATTATTGGAATGGAATATTAAGTGGGCAAACTTGGAGTTTGGAAATTTTAGTTCATGACTTCTTAGAGAAGGGCCGTGGGCCCCACTTATACTTTGGTCAATTGTAGCAAGCCATGCAATGGAACATGTGTTCATCTTATATTTTGTAAGTCCATATATATATATATATATGGACAAAGATGAGAAGGCAAGACAAGTTATCATCTGTAACTTAAGAAAATTCTAAGAAAATTTCCGAGAAAAATCGGAGGAAAAATAAGAGGGGCACATGACCGGCCATGACTCTATTTGTATATATATATGTGTATGATGACCAAATAAGACACAAGTCATCACTTTCACTCAAGAAAATTCAAGAAGAGTGAGAGAGGGAACTTAGCCTCGAACATGCCCTCAAATTTGTCAAGAAAAATTATTTCTTCATGCTTTCCTACTAATTGGAAGGTCCTCGACAAGCGACGCGCGATTCTGCAAAACAAGCACTAGCCGAGGGAGGAACTTGGAGGAAGAGGTGAGGTTTAATCCTTTCTTGTATTTGTTATGAATGGTTTGCGTCAGGCATGTAGAAATGAATAAAACTCATGAAATGATGGTGTTGTGTGTGGCCGTGTATAGGTGATGTTCTATGTGAGCAAAGAACTAATTTATTTAGTATGTTTGAATTGTTGTACTATGGACGTTTTGAGCATGTTGCTATGTGGAGAAATGGATGAATTTCATAAAGTTGAGGTGATAGTGGGTGGCCGAAGTGGCCGCCTTGGTGTAGATGGAATGAATTAAACTTACTTGATATCTTGGTTATTGTTGTTGTGAATTTCATGATGTAAAATGAAGATTTAATGATCTAAATTGAAGTTTGTAATTGTTTGTGGCTGATTTACAAGATAATGTGATTCCAATATAGCTTTTTGTATTGATGGAAATGATGTTGCAAACGTATGGAATTGTTGATGAGTTTGGAAGAAGAAAAACGTTATTGGGGTTCCTAATGTAGCCGGGTGGAATGGCCTATGGTTTGGTTGTTTTGAATATCGTATGGATTGTTTGGAATGTCCTTAAATCATGTGTGAATGGTCATGATTGGTAGTCGAATATGTGAGCATTGATATTGAATTGGGCGTATGTAGTTTATTTGAATATAATTGAAATGTTGTCGAATTGTGTAGAAAGGAATTATTAATACACATTATGGATATTGTTAGTGTGGTTGTTGGTTTGGTTGATGTTGATTTGGCCGAGTTGAATTCCTGGATGTCATCAAATTTTTGTAGACAAAGTATTAATTTGGAAATTCTCAAGTATTATGGAGGTGATACCTAATGACATTATTGTAGATCGTGAGAAGTCGAGACTCAAGTTTGGATTAGCTTTAAAACGGCTAAGGTATGTAAGCTCACCCCTTTCTTTCTTTTGTCATGTCCTAGTTGTAATTAGGCCACGAGTTTCGAGGTAATTCCGCTCCTAAATTCGAACATGTTCATGATTTGTAATTGTTTATTGATGTTAGTATCCATAACATGGTCATGCTACCTTTATGTCTCCGATATGGTTGGATTAGAATGTCGTATAACCGGTTTTGTTCCTAAAGAATCCTATGTCTAGAAATGTCCGTAACTTTCGTAAAAAGAACATTGCTTTGAAACGTTCGGGGAAAGTTTTGTAACATAATGACTCGATTTTTATAGGCGAAATGATTTGATATACGACTATAGTCCCTACGATACTTTGATATACTTATGATAATTGATATGTTTCCGAGTACCGTTCGAAGATTTTTGATATAACTACCGTCCCGATTTTCAAATGAGTCATGATTACTTTGAGTCTCGGGAATGATGTACAAGGTTTCTCACTACTCGCTCGTGCAAGCTCAATATGTCTTTCACCGAGTCCCGGGCCGGGTCGTATTCGTGCAACCTCCCGAGTCCCTTATATATATATATATATATATATATATATATATATATATATATATATTGACCCGATGGCCGACCGAGTCCCTCGGGGGTACGTTATTCACCGAGATCCCTCACTAGAGGGCCGGCACGGTATGTATATATGTATATATGCATGAATACATGATTATGATATGATTTTTACACCGAGTCCCTCGCTAGATGGCCGGCACGATATATGTATGATGATATGATGACATGATTATATAATTTACCTCCGACATATGTATATGCATGATAAATGTTTTAAAAGGCAAGTCTTCTCGATTTCTCTCGTACTCTTAGAATAATTTCATGCTTTACATACTCGCACATATTACACCCCCTTTCTTTGGGGGTCGCGTTTCATGCCGCGTGTACACCTGTGAGTCAAGATATGCAAGATGTTCTAGCTCCATTTCCTCCGAGTGCCGCCAAGTCGCAGTATTATGTTATGGTTTCATGTAGAGACTTTGTTAAGGTCGGTATAAGATGTTTGGTTTTAATAAGTGTTTAGCGCATTGTATTAGTATTTATTTGATTCGAGAAAGGTTGTTTTGTAAAAGTTTTTGTTACGTTCCCATTGTATGATTTAAGGGCTCAGCCCGATGATTATATTAGAGTTTGTTGGCCCTAGGTAAATTTGCCCATCAACTTGGCATTAATTTTGGACAGGATTTTTTGTCCAGCTTCAAAGAGGCATATCTACTAGAATATGAGGAGTTACGGAATCCATAACCTATGTAAATTGAAGTTCAGCGAGTCTTCTTTCCAATGCAACTAACAAATCGCAATTCTGAGAAGTACGGGATGAAGTACGGCCCGTACAAAAATGTACGTCCCGTACATTTTGGACGTACCTTACCTGAAATTTTCAGAAAGTTGAAAATTTTTTTTCCTCCAAGTACGGGATGAACAGTAGCCCGTACTTTGCCTGAAATTTTCAGAAATTGGAAGTCGGTGAATTTTTTTTTTCCTAAGCCTATAAATAGATATTGCCACGACCTAGGCTTCATTTTTCACCCAAAATAAATCCATAATGTCTCTCTAAGCTTCCCTTAACATCCATAAACACTCCAAATCATTCCAAATCAAAACAAGAGAAGATCAACCTTGAAACCTAAGTTAATTTATGGAAGTTGGATGTTCTTGCTTTCACTTGGAGTTGTGGAGATTAAGTCTTGAAGCAAATTGTGTGAGTTGAAATTCTTCAACTACAAGGTATGTTCTTCATCTTATCTCTTATCTTAAGTTGATTTGAAGGTTTAGCAAGTCTTAGAAAGTGAAAAGAGTTATGAATTGATGATATTTTGAGTTGTAATTAACTTGAGCTATAATTGTTAGCATTTTATGAGTATAATCTTGTTATGAGGGGTAATAATGATGTTGAGGAAGTGTGGTATAAAAGTGTATAAGGGGTTGTATTGAAATTGTTGTTATGGATTGTTCATGAAAAGAAGTTTGGGATTATATTGAGTTTGATTGGAATGTAATCTTTTGATTATGGAATTGTTGATTTTTTTTTTTTTTTGGGAGTTGTTTTGAGTTGGAGGAAAAAGAAGGTATAAGGGGAAATGCTGCCCAATTTTCATTAGCTCATTTATTAATTTAGTTTGACCACATAAGCATTTCAATGACTCACCCGAAGTGCGAATCATCTTCAATGTAGATTTACGAGCTGGAGAGGATAGGCGTTGAGTAGTTAAGGAGACAACGAGGTATGTTAAGGCTAACCCTTTCTTTCTAAAGGCACGATTCCCTTATTATGAATCCATACATGATATCCATAATGTCCTATTTCCTAGAATTGCTAGAAACTCATAATTCTCAAGGTTCCTATGGTATTGTTGATAAAAGTTCCCTATGATGATGATGATAATGATGATGATGATGATTCCATTTCTAGAGATACCAAAGCTTAAAGTTCTTGATGTTCTCATGATATATATTATTGAGCTTGTTACATGATTGTTGATTTTATTCATTGTTGTCGATCTCATCTTATAATAATTGTTCTTTCAAGGTGAGATATAGCGATGATGATGATTCCATAATAGAAATCGGAGGTTTACCGACCTTACGTCACTCTGATAGAGTAGTAACGTTTCATTTGGGCTCTCATGCATGCTTTATATATATGTATGTATTTTCTCACACCGCGCCGCGCTATAGTTGGTCGGGAAGGCACGTAGATGTGCACACCACTACAGTGGGCAGATTATGATGTTACCCTGGACGCGGGATGATATGATATATGGATCGGGGTATATATATATATATATATATATATATATATATATATATATATATATATATATATATATGAATTTTTTTTTTTAAAAGCTAAGCATGCATGACATCCGCCTTAAGAGGCATCCAGATGTACAGGTTATCTCTCTTATCTCATGTTACTTTCCATATCTTTATTATGTTGTTATTCATGCCTTACATACTCAGTACATTATTCGTACTGACGTCCTTTTGCTTGTGGACGCTGCGTTCATGCCCGCAGGTAGGCAGGGAGACGGATCGGATCCTTAGGTGCTTCATCAGCGACTTCTCAGGAGCGCTCCATTTGCTTCGGAGCTGCAGTCTAGTGGTATTATTCTTTTGTGTACCTATTTGGGCACGGTGGGGTCCTGTCCCGTCTTTATGATTTCATGCACTCTATGTAGAGGCTCGTAGACAGATGTATATAGTTAGATGTTCTGTAACCTCATCGGTTTAAATTTTTGTATATCATTTTAGCAGCCTTGTCGGCTTGCGCATATGGGCATAATTGATGATGATCATATAGATGTGCATTTAACTTGTAGACTCATGACGTTACAAATTATGACATTCATGAGTTAACTTTCGTGGCCCATCTAGTTATGACTATGAGGAGCATGTTAAGAGGTGCTCGGTAGGTTAGCGCCGGGTACCCGTCATGGCCCTCTGGTTGGGTCGTGACATAGAACCAACTACACAGGGCCTGATGACTTTCCAGAAAAGTCTGATGAAGTTTCTTATGCCTTCATTGACATTTTCTGCTTTAGTAAATGCAACCTCTTCTTCATTCCTCCGTATATAAATATGTCAAGCTTCAGTTACATTAACACTCTATTTTCACCTCTTGAATTCGATATATTTTCTAAAAACCTTTGCAAGAAACTTCTGCAAGCTTTTAGCTGAGCTGTTCCCTTCAGTAGTATTTTCAGCTTTTGCAGTTTCAACTTCGACCTCTTTATGAAATGCTGAATAGGTTAACCTTGAAGTTAATCCGATATTGAGAACCAAATTATTCTAGGCAAGTCTTTCTTCCTTCTACAATTGTTGCAAAATCAACAAAGTCATAAAAAGATCCAAATCTTATCATTCGTTTTACAGTTATCTGTCCATATCTAAAAAAGGCTCGCCTATAAATTCTCTTTTACCCTTCTTCCCTGGTAGGTAAGAGCATTTACATGATCTTTAGAGTATTTCAAGGATGTGTCAATGTTTTCACCCCTGATTTAGAAAGAATCTATAGCTAAATCATTTGCCGGAGTCAAAGTTTCCAGGTCTGGCCCTATTTGATGAGTTTTTGCTGACATGCTGATCAAGTATAGCTGATTGAAATTGTCGTGAACACTTAAATGCTCAACAACAACAGGGAACTAATTCCTTTGATTGAAAGCTCAAACTAACTATTACAATGGAAAGCTTAAATATCAACTAAGGTAGTAGGAAAGATAACAGGTAAATGATAACAAAAAGCCACTTCAACAATATTTGCATAGAGAGGACGGGGATGAGGAGATACAGACACTTCAACAATATTTGCATAATCCCAATTGCCCCACAAGACAAAGCCACTTAATATGGTGATGGGCTTGTTTTGCCAATTGATTAATACTAGTTTGGGCCCATTCATAACATTGAATCTCCAATCCCGCCTCCTTCCACGACATGAACTGAGATATTAACAGGAAACATGAACTCTAAGGAAGAAAGAGATGCATGAGGAAAAAAATTAAGAGGAACCTGTCATACGTTATAGCTGATTGATCTCCAGTTCCTTCTCCCTTCTTGTTACGCACTGAAATTTTGACAGAAAATGTAGACATAAAGGAAGAAAGAACTGCACCATCAACAAAGACCTGGAATCGCTAAACTTCTCTTCCGCTTGAGCATCCATCTGTAGCTGGTTCCTGCACTAATATATGGCTCCAAACATTTTGTAACATAAGCGACTACGGGAAAAGTACATCACTCATATTGAATGTTGCTATAGCCATATATTTTTGTTCGTCTTAGGGATCAAGAATATTAGTCCCAAAGTACACCTATATAACACAAGAAACAAACACATATAGCTGAGTACCAAGTGCTTGATAAAATAATTACGTAGCAGTTTCCTGTGATAAAATATTAATTGCTAGAAGTATGAAATGTATAGTGTCAAGCGTAAGCAGAGTTGATTTCTCAGAAGGTCACTCAACTATCGTAATTGTAACACAAAAGTCACTTAACTTTGTTTAGTAACTGAAAAGTCACTCAACTTTCATCTTTGTAACACAAAAGTCACACAAAAAGTCAATCGTGAACTTTCATCTTTGTAACACAAAAGTCACATAACTTCGTTTTGTAACTGAAAAGTCACTGAACTTTCATCTTTGTAACACAAAAGTCATTCAACTCATATTAGTCAACTTTTGCTGACGTGCCATTTTTTAAAAAGTTAAATCCTTATTTAATATAAACTCACCCATTTTTACCATTTAGTAACCCTCCCCACTAACCCCACCCGCTATCCAATGAATTTAATTAGTGTAGGACTTGATAAGGATGTATGAAAACTGATCAGTAGTGTAAATTTTGTAGAGCAGAGGATTATATAGTAATTTTGAACAAAATCACTACTTCCTGGCTCCTGCGTTAACACGCTGATTATCGATGTAGCATTTACTTTCCCTGCAATCACTACCAACTTCTTATGGTATTTTTTGAAAAATTCAAGTTGCTTGCTCAAGGGAATTGTATTCTGAATAAATCATAGATGAAAAGAAGAACAAAGGTACAACTATACTCAGTTGATTTGTGTCATATTTTGTGAATAGAATGTATAAATTTCCTTGAAGAACTGTTACTACAATCAGCAAGGTTCCCTTTGCATATGAAGATAGGAACTTGTTTTAACACATGAAGTTTTGCATTTCACATTCACATAAGTTGGTTGTTTCCAACTTCACTGTACCTTGAGAAAATGCAAACAAGAAGAATAAAAGTGCTTATATAGTTATGCTATGTAAACCTTGTCCCTAATATCTACTTAAGAATTTGAGAGAAACAAAATAACCAGCAATTGAATGCTTTCTAGCACCTGAAAAAGTTACTTCGCTTTCATATTAACATTAGCCAACACATTCTCCAGTGTGTTACAATATGATACTACCAAAAAAGAATAAAGAATCTGTAACTAATCTATATATCTATATAAAGCTAGGCATAGGAGAGGTGATGTGGCACCTCTAGATGTTCAAGAAAGCCATTTATTATTATTATTATTATTTTTTTTTACTTTCATTGCTTTTGAATTCTGCCTAGTTCTTATTTATTTGCTATGTTAGAATCACGCCTGTTGAGTACACAACACCTCTTTCTGTCTTCCCTGACCGTTTTTCACATAAATGTTAATAGTTGCCTTTTACTTTAATTTCTTAAGAACTATAACATCTTTTCCCAAACGGCAGCACATAATTGATAGTAACCACTATCGTTAATTATTATGGTGATTATTATTTACTATACCCTTCAAACTTTCCATTAACCCCTAAATCAACTTCCGTTAATTCCTTGACTGATTTTTCCTTCAAAATTTGGTTGCTGCAACGTGCAAACCTTCTTTCCGCAACACCTTTTCACCTTCTTGCACCGGTATGTATTTCCAGAATCTATGTAAGTGTTGTTTTATCTAATTTTGTAAAAAAATATTGTCATCTGAGATTTTACAAAGATTAAATCTATTTCATGGTATTCCTTCATTCTACAGACTGCATGACTAAATTTCTTTAAATTATGATCTGTGTTAAAATTACCAAGTGTAAGGTTATGAAAATTGCAAAAGGAACTTGGTGACGTGCTATTTTTAGTTCATGTATTTGTCACCATCAAAATACATCTTTTTTTACTAGAATCTTTTAGTCGCTTCTTATTTGATGCCTACTTCAAAACTTACCACACTTATCACATCATCCATGCAGTAGTCGAATTATTATGAGCTGACAGAGTATTTTTACTATATATATTTGTCTCACTATCAGAGGAAAAGGAATTTTACATGTATTTGGAGTAGTAATTTTGGTTTTTGCGGACTAGGTGATGGTTAAGGAGAAGCGAGAAGAACGGAAAGGCAAAAAGCAAAAGGGAAGGAAGAAATTGGAAGAAAATGAAGAACCTAAAACAATATTAGAACGAGGAGCAAGAACCATTTGGAATTAACACACAAAAGAGTATTTGTTTCACAGATTGAACACATATATTGTTATATTATCAATGAGATCCTTTTAAAAATATTCGGACGAATTTTTAAGAATAAGAAGCAAGAGCTATTTAAAGCTAACACGAGCTTATATTTATTTCCGTCTCAATTTTGGACAATTTTTTTAGAATGTTTTGCTTGAGATTTCAAAAAATAATTTGAGTCAATGAGGAACATATCGAAAACTGACTCAGAAATTATTCATTTGATAAAAAATATTGATTGCTTTCAATTGAAGTGCTAATACAACATTAATTTGATCCCAAAAATTAAGGCCAGGAAATTAAGAGATGTAATTAGTATCAAAATTTGCTTAAATGGATTTTTTTTATCAAATACCATGTAGATAATGAATTGAAATCATTTTGATTGAAGTGAAAAAAGAAGGGATACTTTATGCCAAATAAATAAATAAATGGATTACCCCTTTATTTTTTTCCATTTCTTTTTTAAATCAGACATGATGTGAAAGAATTAAAAAGTCAAAAATTAACTCTTCACTACATATTTTTGGCTTTTTAATCATTTGAATGTTAGAAAAAAAATGTTCTATAATTATAATGAGAATTTTTCTCATTATAGTGGTATTATATTGCTCCTCAACATTTATTATATTTTATCTCCAAAAAGGGCGCAAGGATAAAGATAGCCTTGGTTGTCCATGCGAACAGTAACTTACTTTCTTCTTCTTTGTTATTTAACGTGGATATTATTCTTCGATGCAATAGGCTGGACCCGGACACCAAGATTATCATTTTTTTCCCAACAACGTATGAACGATAAGTTGCATGACAAACAGGGTAATAATCCACTAATCACTTCAGACTTGCACATCAAGAACCATGGCTTGACGTCTCAAATCCTCTGGCTAAATGTTACAAAACTCCACCTTCACCAGTCTATTTTAGCGTTGAGATTCATAAGTGTATGTATCGTTTCCTGATTGTTTTGTGTAAGTTGAAACCTGGTATTTCAAACCTACGATAAAACGTTACCTTTAAAATCAACATTCTCATATTGACATGTCGAGATTATATGCGCCAATCTTATGGTTATGAGGGTTTAAGTTCATATAATAAGCTATGGAAATGATTGAAGGACAAGTGCCAAATTGCATCAAATTGTAGAAATTCTGATTTTGTTGGAAGTTTTATATAAGGAAAAATATGATGGGCAATTTGGTCCAACTTTGAGAGTGGTGGTAAGAACTACCAAGTTGTAATATTTCTCATTATAGTGGTATTATATTGCTCCTCACGTTTATTATATTTTATCTCCACGCCAAAAGATTTGGTGTCCTTGTTACTTTCTTGTTCTTGTTATTTAACCATTATCATTTTCCCAACAACTAAATTAATAATCCACTGAAGTTCATAGTTTTGTACGTTGAGATTCATAGTTGATTATTTTAAGTATGGACACAGTTACCTTCAAGAATATATGAGATTATATGCGCCAATCTTATGGTTATGATGGTTTAAGTTCATATAATAAGCTATGGAAAGATCGGGCAAGTGGATCAAGGAAATTAAGTTTGGATGTTACAAAATATGATGGGCAATTTTGGTCCAATCTTGAGAAAGAATATCTTTTAGTACATGAAGAGTTTTGAAGCAAAGCAACAACCTAAATTGAAGTTCATGAAGTCTAGTTTCCAACGCAACAAACCGCTCGTCAATACGACGTCGGAGTAGAAAATTATGGATGTTACAAATTAGGCGGGCGCTGCTACAGTGCTACAGTGCCACTGACTTCAACCCTCTATATAAGGGCTAAAACCCCCCGTTTTTCTTCATAATAATTCCCAAAAACACTCAGCAACATATGAGAGCATATATACAACACAAAAGTAAGGATTTTGAGTAATTTCAAGTGACGGAGTATTAATCGAGGTCCGGGTAACGTGTAGTCGCGATTATAGTTTTTTCTTGCATTGAAATTGGCTTGGATTCAAAGTAAATATTGAAGATATTGCTTCTCTAGCAAGAATAAGGTATTAATCTCTCCTTATTAATATTAATTTCAGTTGAGAAACTTGGAAAACGTCATGTGGGATGTTTTATGGATCCTATTGGTGTTGATAATGTTGTTGTGATGTTGGTATTGTTGTTGTTGTTGTTGGTTATTGGATTGTGATTTCGGGCTAGGCATATAAACAGGGGAGATGCTGCTCGAATTTCGCGTTGTAAATGGATTTAAATTGAAAGCTTAACATAAGCATGTGACAATGAGCCTAACAATAGTATGAATGGTTTACATGTAGATTTACGAGCTTGGAAGGATAAACATTGAGTAATTAAGGAGACCAAAAGGTATGTTAAGGCTAGTCCCTTTCTTTCAAAAGGCATGATTCCTATGTTATGATTCCATATATGTTTCCATAACCTTCTTACTTCCGAAAGTTAGAAGTTCATCATTCTTAAAGCTTCTTATGATGTTAAAGATGAGAATGTTTCTATGATGATTATGATGATGATGATTTTAATTCTAGAAATTCCAAAGCTTATGATGTTAATACTATTATGAGATTATTTTATGATTTTCTCGATTTTATTCATTGTTGTTGATCTCAACTTATAATAATTGTTCCTTCAAGGTGAGATATAGCGATGATGATAATTCCATAATGAAAATCATAGGTTACCGACATTACGTCACTCCGATGTATTTATAGCTTTTATTTAGCTCTCATGCATGCTTTATATATATATATATATATATATATATATATATATATGTATTTTACACCGAGTCGCGCTATACTCGGCCGGGTACGACACCTATTGTGCAACCACTGATCAGTTGGTACTACACACCGAATCCCGAAAGGGCCGGGTACGTTACACACTGAGTCTCGAAAGGGCCGGATACGTTATACACCGAGTCCCAAAAGGGCCGGGTACGTTACACACCGAGTCCTGAAAAGGCCGGGTACGTTATGATGATGATATATATATATATATATATATATATATATATGTATGAAAAAGTTTTTTAAAGGCTAAGCATGCATGACATCCGCCTTATGAGGCATCCAGATGTACATGTTATCTCTCTTTTTCCATGTTACCTTTCATATCTATATTATGTTATTATTCATGCCTTACATACTCGACATTATTCGTCGACGTCCCTTCTTGTGGGACGCCGCGCTCATGCCCGTAGGTAAGGGTGTGAGATGGATCAAACCCGTAGGTGTTCTATCAGATTCTCGGTGAGCACTCCACTTACTTCGAGTCGTTAGCCTATTTGGTATTAGTCCTTATGATCATTTGTATTCTATGTAGAGGCTCATAGACGTGTGTATATAGTTAGACATTTTATAGCTCCACCGGGTCATATTATTGTATAATATATTGGTAGCCTTAATCGGTACATTGATGATGAGCATAATTGTTGATGATTATATAAAGATGCACCATTATGTTATGGTATGTGTCCTTACGCACACATGACAACCACGAGCTACCTTTGGGGTCCACCCAGAAATGATTATGAGATGTATACTTAGAGGTACTCGGTAGGTTAGCTCCGGGTGCCCGTCATGGCCCTCTGGTTGGGTCGTGACAAGAAAATTATGAAAAATGGTATCTACAAATGAAAGCCATTCCTGGCTCCCAATATGTTTGGGAAATTGTAGAAAGAGGGTTTACAAAACCCGATAATGAGGAGACTCTGTCTCAAAATGAAAAAGATTTCCTGACAAAGACAAGGAAGAAAGATCAACAATCTCTCACTCTCATCCACCAACGTTTGGATGATGGCATGTTCGAGAAGGTGGCTGATGCAACTACCTCAATGGAAGCTTGGGAGATTTTACAAAATTCTCTCCAAGGTGTTGATAAAGTAAAGAAGATAAAACTTCAAACTCTAAGGGTCGATTTTGAAGTTTTAAAAATGAAAGAATCCGAATCCATTTCGGATTTCTGTTCAAAAGTGATGGCTGTTGTAAATCAATTAAGAAGATCCGGGGAGGAAGTAGACGATGTGCGTGTGGTGGAAAAGATCCTTCGCTCTTTAGCATCTACATTTGATTTTGTGGTTTGTGCAATTAAGGAGTCTAAACATTTAGACTCCCATAATGATGAAACAATTGGAAGGTTCTTTACAAGCCCACGAAGAAACGATAAAAAGGAGACAAGAAGAGCCATTAGAGCAACTTCTAAAAACTCAGACATCCTTCAAAAAATTTTGAGGTGAAAAGAGTTATAGAAGAAATGGACCAGGAAGAGGTCGTGGAACTCGTGGAAGAGGAAGGACCATTGGAAACAACTTCAATAACGAAGGGAGAAACCAACTGTCATGCTCCGAACCATGGCCTAGGCGTAACACGACACTCGGTGCCTAACTGCATGTGACTGAGCGAACTCATAGGCTGGCTGAATCAACATGTGATATCAAAACATGCTAAAATAAGGAAATAAGACTAACACATGGTGATCTACTAAAAAGTCTGGCTGAAATATATTAAATGCGGAAATATTGTTTAAGTCTCTAAAGAATACTTAAAAGATAACTGTCTAAAACCGGAAAGACTGAAAGCAGGATAACACCTTGGAGGAACTGGGCTCACCAATAGCTGATGCGGGAACGTCCTTGTTAGCTGGATCGTCAACCTGTAGCAGGCCCCCAAGCAATAAATGGGGACAGCAACACATTTGAATTGTATTGTTATGTAAAGCAACTGAAAGAAGAAATATAAATGCGGCCAACTAAATAGGAAGGCAAGGATCGATAAGTACTCCTTGTTCCGAATGAAGAATCACCTATATAATTGTAAATATAAACTGTGGCCTAGGGCCCAAATAATGTGCAAAAAAACTGTGGCCTCAGGCCTAAGCAATACGTATGTATAAATGTGGCCTAGGACCTAAACATAAAGATACAGGTGTTCAACATTAAATAATTTACAAGATGAGACTGGCTATAGCTGATAGCATGATAACTGTTTCTGATTATGGAGCTTAAGCCAATAACTGATTATACTCTGACTGAGACACATGTGATGCCAATACACAAGTCTATAATGATTACGTACTGAGTTCATGATAATCAAAATGATCACTATGAATGAATTATTAAACTATAACCCTAAAAGATAGCAGTTTTACAACTATTCAAGAAACTAGGGATAGAATGTATTCTGAGTCAATTACTGATAAGCATGTAGAATGAGGCGTAGGGTTAATCATGAACATTTCCTAACGTAGATAGTTTGCCTCACATACCTGCATATCATCCAAAATTTGCAAGAAAGGTCTGAACTTTGAGAAGAATCCCAAAAGCTTAAGTCTTGAACCTTTATAAGGGTTTTCTTGAAAACCCTAGTTTAAGAACAATGAATTCTTGCTTAACATTCATAAATATATGTTAGAATCCATTTGGAATAGGCTAGGATTGCTTACCTTAGTGTTCTTGGTGACGGAGAATGAGAGCAGGTCGTTCTAGGGTTCAGGAATTTGGAAATAATAAAATAAAGCTGAGTCTACATTTTTATACTGTTCACTGAAGCAGACGAAGTACGGGCGCCAAGTACATCTCGTACTTTGAAGTTCAGGCCGCACCTTTTGCCCCGTACCTAGAATGTCAAATTTCAGTGAGTAACCAATTTTCCTGTCGAAGTATGGGATAGAAGTATGTCCCGTCCTTCCAAGTGCGTCAGCGCAGATCCGTACTTTAAAAATCCTGTTGGCTTTTGATAAGTTGGTATTTTATCAACTTATTTCTTCTTTAATCTTAGATTGTTGTTATGTTTTGATTGACAAAATAGTGCATTTAATGTCATTTACTTTCATTTTATAGGTTCATATGATTGAGAAGAGCTTTAGAAGAAACCAAGTGAAAAAACAAGTCAAAAAGAGACCAAATTGAAGAAAACCGAAAAAGTGGCTAAAAAATGCAAAAAGGGGACAAATTTGCAAATATGGGAACAGAACTACAAAAACTGAAATCTGGGGCATATTTTGTCATTTTCGGACTTGGAAAAATTGGGCAACTACAAAAGCAAGACTTGGTGAAATTATTTTTCATCTTTGGCCATTTTCACAAGATTTTTAGAAGCTAGGGTTCTTCAACCAACACTTTGGAGAGAAGATTGGAGCACTTTAATGAGCAAACTCTTAACCCTTTCTTCAATTCCTTGTTATTTATTGAATATTTAAGTGTGTTGTATTTTATTCTCTCACTTGCATCTTGTTTATGAAAATATCCATTATCAAATGTTGAATTAAATATCTTGTTTTGCTTATGTATTGAATAATTTTTATTTCTAATGAAGTGGGTTAATGTTTTTTAATCAAATCTTCATGCTTTAATGTCTCTTAATGGTTGCAAACATTATTTGTGCCTAAGTACTTTTACTTTGCTTGAAAGAAAGTGAAAGTTAGGAAAAGAGTTAGATAGCAAGGATTTGGGTCATTTCCATCTAATAACTTGAGCTAGAGATAGGATAGTTAACTTGAGGTTGAAATGATTGTATTTAACATCACATTCTAAGGCTTGAGAAAGCTTAGACTGAAATTCATTGATTTGGTTGAGAGACTTTTAATGAGATTTTAGAAATCATTATCTATTAACATAAACTCGCTCATAATTGTAAAATTGTAAAATACATTAGATCATTACTTGAGAGTAATTTCTCTTGTTTTCCTTTGCTTGTTAGATTTTAAATCAAAAATTCAAATATTGAAAAAGTGTTTGGCTTAGCTTAGTTGGTGATAATTCCTTAGTTGTTTAACTCGCCTTTATATTGTTCCCGAGAATTTTGACCCCGACTCATAGTTGGTAAATTATATTGAGACAATAGTGTATACTTTTATCTTCGAGGAGTGGATTTGGACGTTATGAACTTTACACGAAATTTCAATTTCCACCCAACACCTCTGTACGATTTTCTAGTCTAGATCATGGTCAAAGCTTAAGTTAAAGGTACGAGGTGTTACAAAATCTCCCCCTGGGATCATTCGTCCTCGAATGATTAATTATAGTAAAGTGAGCTGGCCGAGACATGTGTACACTAAGCGACATGAACACGTGAAAACTTAATCAAAAGGAATAAATTTTGCCCGACCGGGAAAGAATGTTTGGGGTAAGTGGGCTCTAAACCGAACCCA